>NC_046172.1:44508763-44594956 GCF_011064425.1 Rattus rattus | reverse complement strand
CTAAGAATGAACCCCAGTGAACTAGACTGTCGGGGAGGCAGCAATGGGGGGAGGTGGGGAGGAACACCCATAAGGAAGGGGGAGGAAGGATGTTGCCGAAACCGAAAGGAATAACACTCGAAATGGCATAAGAAATATTCAGAGTAATAAAATAAATAAATAAATAAATTAAAAGATATATATTAACTATCAAAAAAAAAAAAGAAAATCCTCCATCACATAATAGTCAAAACACCAAATGCATAAAATAAAGAAAGAATATTAAAAGCAGTAAGGGAAAAGGTCTAGTAACTTTTAAAGGCAGACCTATCAGAATCACATCAGACTTCTGGCCAGAGACTATGAAAGCCTGAAGATCCTGGAGAGATGTCATACAGACCCTAAGAGAACACAAATGCCAGCCCAGGTTCCTGTATCCTGCAAAACTCTCAATTAACATATGTGGAGAAACCAAGATATTCCATGACAAAACCAAATTTACACAATCTTTCTACAAGTCCAGCACTACAAAGGATAATAAATGGTAAAAGCCCAACATAAGGAGGCAAGCTATACCTTAGAAAAAGCAAGAAAACTAATCGTCTTGGCAACAAAAACAAAGAGAAGAAAAAGCACAAAACATAATCTCACATCCAAATATGAATATAAGAGGAAGCAACAATCACTATTCCTAATATCTCTCAACATCAATGGCCTCAACTCCAATAAAAAGACATAGATTAACAAAGTGGATATGCAATGACGACCCTGCATTCTGCTGCTTGCAGGAACACACCTCAGAGACAAAGACAGACACTACCTCAGAGTGAAAGGCTGGAAAACAACTTTCCAAGCAAATGGTCTGAAGAAGAAGGCTGAAGTAGCCATTCTAATATAGAATAAAATCAATTTTCAACTGAAAGTCATCAAAAAAGATAAGGGAGGACACTTTATATTCATCAAAGGAAAAATCCACCAAGATGAACTCTCAATCCTAAATATCTATGCCCCAAATACAAGGGCACCTACATACGTAAAAGAAACCTTACTAAAGCTCAAAACACACATTGCACCTCACACAATAATAGTAGGAGATTTCCACACCCCCCTCTCATCAATGGACAGATCATGGAAACAGAAATTAAACAGAGACATAGACAGACTAAGAGAAGTCATGAGCCAAATGGACTTAACAGATATTTATAGAACATTCCTATCCTAAAAACAAAAAGGATATACCTTCTTCTCAGCTCCTCAAAACTCCAAAATTGACCATATAATTGGTCAAAAAACGGGCCTCAACAGGTACAGAAAGATAGAAATAATCCCATGCGTGCTATCGGACCACCACGGCCTAAAGCTGGTCTTCAATAACAATAAGGGAAGAATGCCCACATATACTTGGAAATTGAACAATGCTCTACTTAATGATAACCTGGTCAAGGAAGAAATAAAGAAGAAATTAAAAACTTTTAGAATTTAATGAAAATGAAGGTACAACATACCCAAACTTATGGGACACAATGAAAGCTGTGCTAAGAGGAAACTCATAGCGCTGAGTGCCTGCAGAAAGAAACAGGAAAGAGCATATGTCAGCAGCTTGACAGCACACCTAAAATCTCTAAAACAAAAAGAAGCAAATACACCCAGGAGGAGGAGAAGGCAGGAAATAATCAAACTCAGAGCTGAAATCAACCAAGAAAACAAAAGGACCATAGAAAGAATCAACAGAACCAAAAAGTTGGTTCTTTGAGAAAATCAACAAGATAGATAAACCCTAGCCAGACTAACCAGAGGACACAGAGAGTCTGTTCCAAATTAACAAAATCAGAAATGAAAAGGGAGACATAACTACAGATTCAGAGGAAATTCAAAAATCATCAGATCCTACTACAAAAAGCCTATATTCAACAAAACTTGAAAATCTGCAGGAAATGGACAATTTCCTAGACAGATACCAGGTACCAAGTTAAATCAGGAACAGATAAACCAGTTAAACAACCCCATAACTCCTAAGGAAATAGAAGCAATCATTAAAGGTCTCCCAACCAAAAAGAGCCCAGGTCCAGACAAGTTTAGTGCAGAATTTTATCAGACCTTCATAGAAGACTCCATACCAATATTATCCAAACTATTCCACAAAATTGAAACAGATGGAGCACTATCAAATTCCTTCTATGAAGCCACAATTACTCTTATACCTAACCCACACAAAGACCCAACAAAGAAAGAGAACTTCAGACCAATTTCCCTTATGAATATCGACGCAAAAATACTCAGTAAAATTCTGGCAAACCGAATCCAAGAGCACATCAAAACAAACATCCACCATGATCAAGTAGGCTTCATCCCAGGCATGCATTTAGGGATGGTTTAATATACAGAAAACCATCAACATAATCCATTATATAAACAAACTGAAAGAATAAAACCACATGATCATTTCATTAGACGCTGAGAAAGCATTTGACAAAATTCAACACCCCTTCATGATAAAAGTCCTGGAAAGAATAGGAATTTAAGGCCCATACCTAAACATAGTAAAAGCAATAAACTGCAATCTAGTAGCCAACATCAAACCAATAGAGAGAAACTTGAAGCAATACAATTAACTCAGGGACTAGACAAGGCTGCCCACTCTCTCCCTACTTATCCAATTTAATTCTTAAAATTCTAGCCAGAGCAATCAGGTAACAAAAGGAGATCATGTGGGTACAGTTTGGAAAAGAAGAAGTCAATATATCACTATTTCCAGATGATATGGTAGTATATTTAAGTGATCCCAAAAGTTCCACAAGAGAACTACTAAACCTGATAAACACCTTCAGCAGAGTGGCTGGGTATAAAATTAAATCAAATAAATCAGTAGCCTTCCTCTACACAAAAGAGAAACAAGCCGAGAAAGAAATTATGGAAACAGCACCCTTCATAATAGTATCAAATAATATAAAATACCTCGGTCTGACTTTAACCAAGCAAGTAAAAGATCTGTATGATAAGAACGTTAAGCCTCTGAAGAAAGAAATTGAAGAAGACCTTAGAAGATGGAAAGATCTCCCATGCTCATGGATTGGCAGGGTTAACATAGTAAAAATGGCCATTTTACCAAAAGCGATCGACAGATTCAATGCAATCCCCATCAAAATACCAATCCAATTCTTCAGAGAGTTAGACAGAACAATTTGCAAATTCATCTGGAATAACAAAAAACACAGGATAGCTAAAACTATCCTCAACAATAAAAGGACTTCTGGGGGAATCACTATCCCTGAACTCAAGCAGTATTACAGAGCAATAGTGATAAAAATTGCATGGTATTGGTACAGAGACAGGCAGATAGACCAGTGGAATAGAACTGAAGACCCAGAAATGAACCCACACACCTATGGTCACTTGATTTTTGACAAAGGAGCCAAAACCATCCAAAGGAAAAAAGATAGCATTTTCAGCAAATGGTGCTGGTTCAAGTGGAGGTCAGCATGTAGAAGAATGCAGATCGATCCATTCTTATCACCCTGTACAAAGCTTAAATCCAAGTGGACAAAGGACCTCCACATCAAACAAGATACACTCAAACGAATAGGAGAAAAAGTGGGGCAGCATCTTGAACACATGGGCCCTGGACAAAATTTCCTGAACAAAACACCAATGGCTTATGCTCTAAGGTCAAGAGTTGACAAATTGGATCTTATAAAACTGCAAACCTTCTGTAAGGCAAAGGACACTGTTGTTAGTATAAAACGACAACCAACAGATTGGGAAAAGATCTTTATCAATCCTACAACAGATAGAGGGCTTATATCCAAAATATACAAAGAACTAAAGAAATTACGCCACAGGCCATCAAATTACCCCATAAAATGGGGTTCAGAGCTAAACCAAGAATTCACAGCTGAGGAATGGAAGAATGGCTGAGAACACCTAAAGAAATGTTCAAATCTTTAGTCATAAGGAAATGCAAATCAAAACAACCCCTGAGATTTCACCTCACACCAGTGAGAATGGCTAAGATCAAAAACTCAGGTGACAGCAAATGCTGGCGAGGATGCGGAGAAAGAGGAACACTCCTCCATTGTTGGTGGGATTGCAGACTGATACAACCATTCGAAATCAGTCTGGAGGTTCCAGAAAATTGGACATTGAACTGCCTGAGGATCCAGCTATACCTCTCTTGGGCATACCCAAAAGATGCCCCAACATACAACAAAGACACATGCTCCACTATGTTCATAGCAGCCTTATTTATAATAGCCAGAAGCTGGAAAGAACCCAGATGCCCTTCAACAGAGGAATGGATACAGAAAATGTGGTGCATCTACACAATGGAATATTACTCAGCTATCAAAAACAATGATTTTATGAAATTCATAGGCAAATGGATGGAACTGGAAAATATCATCCTGAGTGAGGTAACTGAATCACAGAAAAACACACATGGTATGCACTCATTGATAAGTGGATATTAGCCCAAATATTCAAAATACCCTAGATGCTCAGAACACATGAATCTCAAGAAGAATGACCAAAATGCGAATGCTTCTTTCCTTCTTTAAAAGGGGAACAAGAATACCCTTGGCAGAGAATAGGGAGCAAAGTTTAGAAACAGAGTAAAAGGAACACCCATACCAGGCCCCTTTACATGTGGCCATACATATACAGCCACCAAACTAGATAAGATGGATGAAGCAAAAGAAGTGCAGGCCGACAGGGAGCCGGATGTAGATCTCTCCTGAGAGACACAGCCAGAATACAGCAAAATACATGGCGAATGCCAGCAACAATCACTGAACTGAGAACAGGACCCCTGTTGAAGGAATCAGAGAAAGAACTGGAAGAGCTTGAAGGAGCTCGAGACCCCATATGTACAGCAATGCCAACCAACCAGAGCTTCCAGGGACTAAGCCACTACACAAAGACTATACATGGACTGACCCTGAGCTCCAACCTCATAGGAGGCAATGAATAGCCTAGTAAGAGGACCAGTGGAAGGGGAAGACTTTGGTCCTGCCAAGACTGAACCCCCAGTGAACATGATTGTTGGGGGGAGGGTTGTAATTGGGGGAGGATAGGGAGGGGAAGCTCATATAGAAGGGGAGGGGGAGGGGTTAGGGGGAGGTGGCCTGGATATGGGGAAGGGGAATAATAATTGAAATGTAAATAAGAAATACTCAAGTTAATAAAAAGGTAAAAAACAAAAGTATAACACTAAAACCTAATACAGGTTAACGTTAAAAGGCATTAAAAAAAAGGAACAAATACAAAGAAATCCAGATATTTATAAGACATACTTTAAAACTTGCCCAACCGCAAATTGAAAAACTAAAAAAACTGGATAATTAACTCTTACTAAATTTAAATCAAGAGCAGATAATCAATTTAAACAGATGTATAATTCCTGATGAAATTGAAACAATAATTAAAATCTCCCAATTAAAAACAAAGCTCAGGACCAGATGTTTTTGTACAGAATTCTATTAGACATTCAATTAAGAACTTCATGACTGTTTCTCAAATTATTTAACAGAATAGAAACAGAAGAAATTTTGTCCAGTTCTTTTTAAGAGGGCACAGTTATTTTGATACCTAAACCACATAAAGACCCAACAGATTAATTTCTCTTATGATCATGGATGGTAAAATATGCAATCAAATTCCTGCAAAGATAATCCAAGAACACATCAAAAAGTCTAAGCACCATGGAAAAACAGGCTTCATCTCATAGATGCTGGGATGGTCCAATATATGTAAATTCATATTTTTAGTTTACCATATAAACAGAGTGAAAGGCAAAAAAAATCACATGATCATCTCATTAGATGAAAAAAAAAAGCCTTTTATAAAATCCAATACCCTGTAGTGGTATAAAGTTCTCTAGAGACTTGGATACAAGGGATATACCTCAAAATAATAAATGTATTGTATAGCAAGCACACAGCCAACCTCAACATAAATGGAAAGAAAGTTAAGTATATTTCCATTAATATCAGGAAGAAGAAAAAGTTGTCCACTCTCTGTATGTATTTAATATAATGCTTTGGTTCTTAGCTAGAGCAATAAGACAGTTGAAATAGTTTCAGAAAATACAATAGGAAAAGAAGAGATCAATTTATTTACAGATGATATGATTGTCTATATAACTGACCTTAAAACCTAAAAATTCCACAATGAAAATCATACAACTGGAAAAACCTTTCAACAAAATAGTAGGATACAAAATTAATATATAAAAATCACTACTCTTCCTATATAAAAATGGTAGACTGATAAATAAGTGAATATATCTTTCAAAACATCTTGTAAAATATATAACACATATAAAACCAAGCAAGTGAATGACCTGTATAATAAAAATATTAAAACATTAAAGAAAACCTGAAAAAGATATCAGAACACTGGAAGATCTCCCATGCTCATGGGATTTAATATAGTAAAAATTGCCAACCTAACAAAAGCAACGAACCAAGTCAATGTAATCCTCATCAAAATTCCGATACAAATTTTACAGAACTTTCAAGGGAAATGTTCAACTTCACATAGAAATCCAAAATATTTAGTTTAGCTAAAACAAACTGTAACAATAAAAGTACTGTAAGATGTATCACTATTATAAAATTCAATGTGTCATACAGATTTATAGTAATAAAAACCAGCATGGTGTTTGCACAGAAAAGAGACATGTTGATGAATGGAACTTAACTGAAGATGCAGACATTAATCAACACACCTATAGACACCTGATTTTTGATAAGGAAATTCACAATGGAAATGTCAGAATTTTCAATAAATAGTGATAGTCTAACTGGATGCCTGCATGCAGTGAAATGCAAATAGTTTTTAATTTATCGTCCTGCAAACCACTTAATTCCAAATAGACCAAGCACATCAGCATAAAACTAGATAAACTAAATCCAATGGAAGAGAAAGTAGGGTATAGCCTTGAACTCTTTGACACAGAAGACTTTCTGAATGCATAATGCAGGAAATAAGATCAACTATTAAGAAATGGCACTTTATGAACCTAAAAATTATCTGTATTGCAAAGAACATCATTTGGACCAAGCATTAGTAAGAGAAAGGATTTTTACTAACTTTACTTAAGATAGAGAACAAATATATAAAATATATAAAGAAATAAAAAAATGGACTTCAAGGAAATTATTTACCCATTTAAAAATGGTATACAGATCTAAATAGAATATTCTCAAAAGAGAAAATGGCTGAGAAGCACTTATTGAAATGTTGAACATCCTTAGTTATCACAGAAATGCAAATCAAAACTAGTTTGAGAGATCATCTTACTTTATCAGAATGGTAAAGATCAATAAAACAAATAGAAGTTCATGCTGATGAGTATGTAAAGGAAACACTCATCAATTGCTGTTGTGAGTGAAAACTTCTACAACCACTATGAAAATCAGTGTAGACATTCCTCAGGAAGATGGGAATTATCTACCTCAGGATCCAGCTATAGTCATCCAGCTATACCACAGTATACCAGTATATACTTCATACTATCACAGAGACATGTGGTTAACTCTGTAACTTTGTTCACCATAGTTTTATTCATAATAGACAGAATTTGCAAACAATCTTGATGCCTATCAATGGATGAAGCTAGACAAAATCATCCTGAGTGAGGTAACCCAAATTCATAAGTTAATTATGATGTGCATTTCTTTATACGTGGATATTGGTTTCTAAGTCTTGATGAGCAGGCTATAATCCATGTAACCTCAGAGAAAAGGTTCACAGTAAGTGATTTAGGGGATGATTGTGTAACTTTAGGAAGGAAAATAGAATAGGTAATTATGGATGGATGTAGTAGATGAATTAAACAAGGAGAGAGACCAAGAGGTGAAGGATTGAGGAAATATGTCGAGGAACAGATAAAACTAGGGCCATTTGAGAGTATGCATGGAAATCTCACCTCATATGGTAGAAGCTCCCTATAATATATACATTTATGAAGGTGCCATAAATGTTATCACCAAATAATGGGGGCGGTATGTCCTCTCCTGGACATCTCTGGTCACTAAATGAAACTTCCAGTGCAGTGAATGTATTGCATATAATAGAGTTGTTGGCTAAAGAAGGAGGCCCAAGGGAATCATCAGACAACTCAAGTGGTTGTCAAAGTTATTGGTGACTCTTTATATATTGACAGTAAGGCCCTATTGAAGAAGATAACACGTATACAGCCCATTCAATGAAGAAAAGTTGAGCTGGTGCCTACACAGAGCCTTGACCCCCCACTGACTACTTTTCATGTTTCCAGAAGGGACTCTGAGCAGTATAAAAGAAAAAAAAAATGTTAAACACCAACATAGCTATAAATCCTTCAGTCTACAATGGTCACGTTCATGTAAGAGGTGTGAGTGCAATAGTGGTATGAAGCTGGAGGGAGTAAATAAACCAATAGCTTATTTTATTTAAGGCATACTCTATGAAATAAAACCTGTCCCTTACACTATTCAGGTGGGTAAGAAACTAAGACTACTTAGGGCAGATATCTGTGGGAAAACTAAATACTATTCTTCTGCAAAAGGAACAGAGCAATAAAATGACTCCTGATAATATTTTGGTAAACTCCTAGATTAGTGTTTTGCTCATCCATAATTAGAGAAGCTTACTCCTTCTTTAGACGGGAAGAAATACAGAGACCCACAGTCAGACAATGTACAGAGAGTGAGAGACCTTTGGACAGTCCATTCTAAATGATTCTCCATCATATTCCTCCCCTGAATGCTCGGATATCCTTGTGGAAAAGGAGCCAGAAAGATTTTAAGAGCCAGAGAGAATGAGAACACTAAAGAACTTAGGCCTTCTAAGCACAGCAGAACTGATGCACATATGAATTCATAGAAACTGTTGCAACATGAACAGGTCATAAACATATATGTATCATGGGTCCCATATTTGCTGAGTAGAAATGGATACAGAGTCCCTAATACTATCCCAAACTATCTCAATTGATAACGTGATAAATGAAAACTATTTATCTTAGAAAGAGACTCATTGGAGAAACAAACCATGCTTAAGCCCCATGACCAGAATAGATGGCTAGCAGAAAGGAATTCCCTGGTTTTTTTTTATTATTATTATTTAGGAAATGATAAATTTATTAGGTTCTAAAAGTATAAAACAGTGAAAGCTGCAGTGGAGGATTATAAAGATGTGCAAGAAATGAGCCTGCTCTTGAAGAACTCACCATCTTAACAAGGAGTCATGTGGAAAAATTGTGGAGATGAAGGACCAGGAAAAATTCAGACCCCCTAGCAAATAGAGTAGAGCCAAAAATGTAGGTTAACCAGTTCAGTGACTGTTCCAGGACCTTGACTGACCATAGAACTGATGATTACACCAGCCTGTTTGGCAACACTCTCCCAGGAACAAGCTGACCATAAAGTTAGATTAAAATCTTAAAGAACAATCTTGAGAAACAGGAAGCTTCTCCCAGGAACTGGCAGACCATAAAGTTAAACAATCCTGAGAAACAGGGGGTTTCTCCTTGTGATTTTTCACTGGTATTCTTGACATTTTCCAATGACACCATCCCTATCCCCTTGGGTTGTGGTTTCTTTCCTTAAATACCTCTTCTCCCAGCTACTTGTCATCAAACTCCTCTGCCCTTGCGTAGGATATGAGTTTCGACCCCAGTGCACCGGTTCCTATCAATAAACCTTGTATTTTTACAGCAAGGATGGTCTTACGTGAGTTCTTGTGGGGTCATGTCATCCCGAGACTTGAGTGAGGGTCTCCCCACTTAGGGGGTCTTTCAGAGACATTACCAAATTTTAAGCCGAGTTCTTGGAATGTCCAGTTTTCTGAAGTCTTCTCTAGCCATACTTAAGTAATCCCTTCAACAGAAAAGTTAAACATGGGGAAAAAACCTTGATCTTGAAAGGACAAAAGTAATTCCATTTTGTCTCAAACTCCTCCATGCCCTCGGTCCTCCTTAACTTCTAAACAATTTGTTTCAACCCCCATATACTCTTCCTGGGTAAAATACAAGAGTTAGCCAGTGTTGGGTGATGGGCAGTCAAAGGTACCTTGATTCTTATCGAATCTCCAGAGACCCTAATAAGGGCAGCAGGTGCATTCCCAGCCTCCCAGATCAGGGCCTCATTTGCTGCAGCCCCCCACAAACTCCTGTAGAGAGGTTTAAGACACACCAGCCATGTAGAGCAATACCACAAGCCTCTCCTCCACAGGTAAGGATGTGTCCACAGGTTACATAGGCTCAAAACAGATCAGTCACAGAGGACAATGCCCCAAACCCCTCCTCCACAGGTGAGGATGTGACCACAAGTCACGTAGGCTTAAGACAGATCAGTTGTAGTTGGTAGTTGTAGTTGTAGCTGGTGACCCCACCCAAAAACCTATATTTAAGGATCACGTTCAGAATTAAAGATGTGCAAGAATAACTCTGTCCTCTGACAGCTTCTGTGATAAGAGTCGTAACAACGCAGTTTGGGGAAGATATCTGCTCTCCTGAAATCATCACAGTCAGAAGCTCCCCTGCATCTCTCACAGGTGGCTAGTCAGTCTCCTGCTGGCCCCACCTAGCCCAAGCAACTGAAGTGGCAGGCAGTAGCAGAAACAGAGGTGGAACAGGACCAGCAGCAGAGGTGATGGAAGCAGTCCCTTCTCCCTGCCTGAGTTCTCTACCGCTCACCTGAGAAGGACCAGAATGCAGAAGAAGCTTTCCCCACTCCTTGCTCCACGCACCTGAATCCACACACCCAACTGGGCCAGAGATCTCGTGAAGAGCACCCCTGGTGCCCAGAGCCCCAGAACTGGCCCCCCAACCTGGTGCTCGAACCCTGGCGTGCCTACATGGACAAATGCTGTGGGAAGGTGAGCCTCCTTCCCAAACTCTGGAGATCAACAACCCTATCCTATCCTGTTGTGACTTTTAATCAGTATCATTCTGTGGATTTAGACAAGCTGAAGGGCAATTAGAGCCTCCCTGGCCAGAGCTACTCTTTGGTGTTGGCAGAAGGTCCCCCTAGCCCTTGTCTAAGTCCTGACAACCCGCAATGGGCATTGACAAAGATTCTGTATCTAACCTCCTCTTAAAACAAAGAGAAATACTAGTAACGCAGCAGCCACTTAAAAAACACAGGGCAGCTGGCAGTTTTTAAATCTGCAGGAAGGCTTAGCATTTTGAATCTCAGTAGAGTCCCCCAAAGCAGATAGGCCAATGGAACATTCCCATTGGACAAGGTGTTTCTCCTCTTTTCTTTAAAGACCAGTTCACCACCACATAAAAATTCCCCAGACCTTGCTTCCCCACTCCCTGAGTGGTATTCTGTGGTTTCCCACAGCCTCACAGCCTGGAGGTGGTGTGAGGCAAGCGTGGTCAAACGTCCCATGTTCCATATACCCTAGTGGCCATGCCCTGTGTTGGGGCTGACACAGGACCCCCACCCCCAATGCTTCAGAGGAGACACTAAACAAATCATCTGCTTCTTCCTGCCTCTCCCTCCCCCACCCAAGAGCATGGCTCCATTTAAAAACAAAGGAGCTTCTACCTGCCTCTCCCTTACTCTACCTTCCCCACTCAATCTTATAAACCTTGGAGGTGGTTCTTATCACCCAATCAGAAAGAGCCAATGTCTCCTGATTATTAATAGACAGATCTTCATTATAATGAGATACCTAAAGGCCTAGAAGCTTAGTCAATTAGTCTTTCTTCCCAGACACTCCTCCCTGCAAAAGATTTTTAATCTCAGGCTCACCCTGAGAAGACCTGCCACTGTCAGGAGCTGTAGAAAAGTACTTCTCTTACAGAGCTGCAGAGTAGTCTCCTGTGGAAGTCCTCTCTATATTTTCCCAGCTAGAGGTACCATTAATCCAAACCTACAACCAACCTCTAAAAACTCCACCCAGGGATAGCTAGATATACCTTTTCTCCCCCATTATAAACTGGCTATTTGCATTTCAGTAAAGAAAACCTGTCCCAAACCACCAACAATATATGTTTTTCTAGTGGATATATCAGGCCCTTATCACATTGCAAAAGACATAGATACACATACACTGATGTCACAAAGAATGACATTTCTTGGTATCTTCCATTAGAGGTGCTGAAAGAGTCTTGGCCTTCTTGAAGCAATCTGAATATACATGTACCCCTTCAAGGTCTTATATATTTGAGTCCAAAATTGTACAATATGAACCAAAGACAAACAGGAAGCATCTATACAGTCAATCATACCCAGATGAACTCTTCCAAGACTGGCAAGGCTCTAGCAACAATCACCCAGGTAGTAGATACAGGTCTACCTCCTCAAGAGCCTCACCTCTGTAATCACTTAAAATTGGTAAACTTGCTTTCAGTGTCCTGATTACTGAAAAGGGTCTTAGATATTTACCATTTCAGCTGTACACAAATGTCCAAAAGATTTTGTGACTACTCACAGAGCTGGGGCAATTGAGTCTCCTCTCTGGCATCTGGCTCCTTAAATCAGCTCTGTACATGTAGGTGAGCTTGTAGTTTCCTAACCCACAGGGTTTAATCAAATATCTGGACAAGAGCATGTTATTACCTCCTCTTAACCAGAGGTACCCAGTCATGATCCACAGAGGTGGTTAAGAGAGCACAGGATCCCCTGAGTAAATTAGTCCTCCAGGTCCTCAATATGACAGTCCCTAGAAAGGTAGAGCACCCTGCTGTTTTGGACATACTTGTAGATTTTAGTCTGGCCGTTTAGGATTCCAATCACCTTTGAGTTCAGCAGGTCCATATCCCAGATGTGGTACTCTTTTAGAAGGAGCTTTAAGATCTTCTTTGGTGCAGCAGGGACATCAATGTTTGATTTCCAAAGCCTAAATAGAGGTCTTTCATTTATCGTTTTATAGGACAGCTTACTCTGTTCAGAGATAAGGTAGCTGACCCAGCCTTTGAACTTCTCTTTTACCTCCTAAAGCAGGCCATCCACACAGATATATTCTGAAAGAAGTGTCTGAAGTCAGCAGGTTGATCAGTGTAAGAGGCTTCACCTCTTTTTTAGTGTAAGAATTGTGATATTGGCTCATTTCCTCAGGGTCCTTGAAGAGCTTCTTGCATTCAGCAACCATGTGGGACAGTGGTGGCTAGGTTTTCATTCAGATCTTTCTGAACTGTTTGTCCAAACTCTCCTTTCATTGTATTACTCTAAGAGAATTATCTTGTTTCAGGGTGTTGAGGTGGAAGAGAGAAGATGCTAAGTGTGAAGTTAGGTTGGTGGAGCATCATCTGGTTTTCTTTCACAACCACTGTGACATTGCTCTGTCCATGTAGTCTGGAACCTTGATCCTTTTTAAGAATTTGAGCACAATCTCGCTAAAACCATGCTTGTTGGAAGGTGTTTATTTTTCCAGCAGGGCCATCAATTTCAGGAGTAAGTCTTTTGCAGTAGGTTCATCTGGGCCACATACTGACAGTTAATCTGCAGAGATAGAGTTCAGTCTCAGCTTTTAGGGCTCTGAAAGCTGTGTCACCTCACCCTGTGCCTACTGCAACTGGACAGAGAAGCTTTTACCCAAGAGTTCCTCCTTTATTGAATATCAATGGGCTCTTCAAGCTCATTGAGGGAATTGCTTAGGCTATTCAGGTCGCTGAGTGTCCATCAGTCATGGTCCACATCCAGGTGCATCTGTTTTGGAGATGATGGGCAAGGAAACACAAAGTTCAGGTCTGAGTTCAAATCTCTCTTTTGAAAACTTTTTGGTTGACTATCTTCTGCATCTGCTTCACATGGTAGTTAATGCTCTTCAGCTCAAGGAGGATGTTCTTATTCTCCAGGTTGGTTAGGTCTCCCAAGCTGGAGTAGAAGATGGAGCCTGGTATGTTATGAAAGATCCTTAGGTGGTTACTCACACAGCTGGAGGAATTGCATCACTTCAGTTCCTCTGGACTGTCATTGTTGTTTTCTCTCCACAGGCTGAGATGTCCAGGGCTATGAAAACTTGTAGCTCTCCAGTTCATAGTTCTGCCTGTGTTTCCCAAGGGGCAGAAATTGGCATTGGAGAGACACTTAGGGAAGGTGTCAGCCAGGCTTGTTATCATTTAGAATATGAACACTATGTCCTTTTGCTAGCTCTCGCTTTTTTTTCTTGTTTTTTCTTTTTCTTTTTACAATTCTGCTCTATCACATTATTAAAGGTGGACTGAGAGTAAAGGTTGAAGCTCTCTAGATATATGCCCACCCACTTCTTACAGGTGCTGAAGCTCCATGTCCTGCTGACTGGGTATATATTGACAGAACTGCTGGTCTCTGATGGGCTATTGCTACTGTAGGTCTATATGAAGTTAGACACACTCCATTTTTGTACCATGGGCACAGTGATGTGGTTTGACATTGAGGATCGATGTTTCAAAGCAGTTCAACTGCTTCAGCTTCTCACCCATATCCCCCTTCAGAATGGAGGCACTGATGGACAACCCCTGATTGGAAAGTCCCTTGGGCTTGCTGTGGTGGGAGCGCTTGAGCTTCAAGCTCTCCATCTGTTTCAGCATGACACTATGTCTTATACTTGGTGTTCCTCTCCTGGCTTTTCATACTATAGCCAAAGCTGGGCAGTAACTTGGGAGAAAGCAGACTGGAAAACAGTCATATTTGCTTCAAAGTGGCTAGAGGAGCAGAAGCTGATGACAGAATTAGTTTGGGTTGTCACAGAATTCTCACTTGGGCCAGTGAATGTGGACACTGTTGCCGGTGCTGCTGAGGCTTCTGAGAGAGGATACCTCCTGGTGCTCATTGAGACCACTCCACATGTATTCAGGCCTGGGACCTTCTGCAAGTGACAGTGTACTCTGGGGACCCAGGTGTTGGAACTTGCTTTATGGGAAAGACATCAAACTATTCAAGCCAGATTTACTGTCCCTCTGGAAAGTCCACTTGCTGCTTGTTGCACAAGGCTTATCTTCATTGAATCCTAACTTCAATTCTGGTAATCTCCAGCTTTAACACTGAACATTTGTTTACTTATTTACTCACCTGCAGAAGAGCCTCAGTGGCATCTCTGTTCAAGAAATCATGTTCTCTCTTGAACAGAGAAATGCCAACGGGGAATAGAAGAACTTCATAAAGCTGTGTATAATGAGGGAAACCAGTTACCCTCAGCCAATCACAATCTTCCTTGGGTTCAATTTTTAGGGAATTTCTGTTTGTGCCAGTGAGTGTGTTTTCACTACTATATGTATTTCTGTGTAGGTCATGATAGACTGCTTACACAGCATGTATTAGACCCATAGCTTAAATCTGGTCCCACAGGGGTCTTTAATTATACCTTTTCATTTTATTCCTACAAAATGCTTATTTAATAATGGATTTATTTTAAAAGTAATTTTGTTACTTTTTAGAACTACTGACCAAATTTCTGTGAAATAAGGGATAATAATATGCTTAAATCAAATAGCATTTTGGTGATTTTTATATATTCATTCAATTGATAAATACCATTTAAATAAATGAAATTTCAGCTTGAGGTATACTATTTTTGCTTCTGATAATACAATGTTTGAAGATCATGAATTTTTGTTTAGATATACTGATTTGGTTAAGCTAATGACTTATTTTGTTATACTTAAGATCCTATATATACATGCATATATGAATTGTAAATATATTCAATTCATATCTTATAGATCCAGTTTAAGCCATCTTTAAATTATTTTAGTTACATAGCTAATGTACTGATAGAATATCAGAACCATTGTCCTCCCTATTCCCTATCATTTGTTGTTTTTAAAGTTATAATTACATTGGACATTAAGAACATTTTATTTGTTTATAATCGATTCATATATATTGTTTGTGTATGTCATATTTATTTAATAGAATTATACGGTAAAGGCGTTTTTGTTTTACTACTTTTTTCTGTCTCCAATGCATGCTTTTACTATTTCACATTTGCAAAACATAGTGCTGAATTTGTTCTAATTGAAATCTCCAAATGAATCTACTTTGATTTACTGACAGACATCTTGATTAAACTAAATCTTACTACTATTACTAAATATGCAATCACCTTAGTATAAAAGAATCTCATGGTGTTTAAAACTAAAAAATCAAATCTGGATAAACAATGTGCTATTTAATTACTGTAATAGATGACTTTATATACTCATTAAACATTTAAACAGCAATGTAAAAGATACTGAGAACATTTCATAGAAAAATTAAAATCAGATGCAATTAGTTTGAGCCACTCATGCAAAACATTTCTTTTCTACCTAAAACTCAAGCCTCAAAGAAGAGATATTTATAGTGAGATATTTCAAACAACTTCTTCTTTTACTGGTTTAGCTTTTACCTGACTGAAAAAAGGAGATTCTTGTCAAACACTTTTTTGCAACACAGGCTTCCAGATATTTTCAGGAATCACGGATAACATACTATAACTTCCAAAAGTGACATTTCTTTGTTCTATATGAGCAGGTCAACCAAATAAACAACCATGAATATAAAAATATAGTTGTGCATGTTAATGTAGCCTATAATCACAGAATTCAGAAGGCTGAGGAAAGAGAATTATGAGTTCAAAGACAGTCTGTGCTACGTAATGAGAATATGTCTCCATAGGCCCAAACAAATAAAGGGAATCATAGAGAGAGGAAAGTCGATAAAACTACTTTGCTTTTAAACAATTATAATGAAAACTTGATATAATATATTTTAAGATGAAATATTAATATTACAAAATGAAATTTGATAACTGAATGCATACATTTGAATATTATGTATATATGATATATGCTCAATTTCATGTTTTAAGGAAATAAAGTAGAAATTCATGTTAAAATGTTAATGATTTTAATTACAATATTAACTGGTAAAAATTGTCACTTTTTTATGGAAATAAAATTAACCATTTTTTTGTGCTTTAGTTTAATATATGAAGAATATTTCTAATATATCTGATATACATATTGGTATCTACTAGGTAACCATTTAAAAGCACGTTTAAGTTTGAATGACATGTTTATTGCATGTTCTTCCACCATAAAAACAAGAATGTATTTGTAGAAGACAGTATTTGCGTCATCTAGTAAAGAATCATGTCATAAAATATGTAGGCAGGACCTAGAGCAATGGCTCAGAGGGTAAGAACACTGGCTGTTCTTATCTAGGTTAAGTTCAGGAAACTCATATGACAAATCACAACAAAGTGTAACTCTAATGTCAGGGGATCGTATACCCTCTTTTAACCATCCAGAATACTAGGCACGCATGTGGTGCACAAACACACATATAGACACAACACTCATATATTTTGAAAACAAACAATCAAATAAATAAATGTTTTTGTAAATATAGAGCAGCTACGAATCAAGAATAGAAAATAGAGTTTCCTGTATTCATCTACACTGTGAAGTTGGGGCTGTCCTACAGACCTCTGTATCCATGACCTGTTCAGAGAAAGCTGGTCTCTCAGGGGTCCTCTCGCTCCTAATCCCACAAGGGAGACCCCACTTTCACTGCAATAACTCTCATAAGAGGGACTCAACAGGAGCATAAGGCACAGTTCTCCCACTATAGGAAGCCCTCGATACTCCAACACAATGGAAAGGAAAGATTTCGATTTAAAATCCCATCTCATGATGATGACATAGAACTTAAAAAGGACATAAATAACTCCCTTAAAGAAATACAGGAGAACATAGCTAAACAAGTAGAAGCAATTAAAGTAGGAGCACAAAAATTCCTTAAAGAATTACAGGAAAACACAACCAAACAGGTGAAGGAAATGAACAAAACCATCCAGGATCTAAAAATGGAAATGGAAACAGTAAAGAAAACACAACGAGAGACAACCTGGGAGATAGAAAACCTAGGAAAGAGATCAGAAGTCATAGACCCAAGCATTACCAACAGAATTCAAGAGATAGAAGATAGAATCATCGGGGCAGAAGATAACACAGAAAAGATTGACACAACCATCAAAGAAAGTGCAAAAAGCAAAAAATAAATCTAAGGATGATAGGTAGAGAAGAAATCAAAGATTCCCAAATTAAAGGGCCAGTAAATATCTGCAACAAAATTATACAGGAAAACTTCATTCACCTAAAGAAGGAGATGCCCAAGAACATAAAAGGCTACAGAACTTCAAATGGACTGGACCAGGAAAGACCTTCCTACCCTGATATAATAGTAAAAACAACAAATGCACAAAACAAAGAAGGAATATTAAAAGCAGTAATAGAAAAGGGGTAAGCAACATATAAAGACAAATCAATCTGAATATCTATGCTCCAAATGCAATGGCAACCACAATGATAAAAGAAACTTTACTAAAGCTCATATCTTACATTGTATCACACACAATAATAGTGGGAGACTTCAACAACCCATTGTCATCAATGGACAGTTCATGGAAACAGAAACTAAACAAAGACATAGAGAAACTAACAGAAATTATGAACCAAAATGATTTAACAGATCTATAGAATATTTCATCTTAAAACAAGAGAAAATCCTTCTCAGTACTTCATGGTACCTTCTCCAAAATTGATCATGTAATCCGCAACAAGACTCAAGAAATCAGATAAAAGAAGATCGACATAATCCCAATACACCCTATCAGATCACCATGGACAAAACTGGTCTTCAATCACAACAAAAACAACAGGAAGCCCACATACACATGGTAGCTGAACACTCTGTGTTCAATGATAACTTGGTCAAGGAAGAAATATAAAAAGAAAAAAAAGAATTCTTAGAAATTAATAAAAAGGAAGGCACAGGATACCCGAAATTCTGGGAAACAAAGACAGCACTGCCAAGAGGAAACCTCATAGTTCCAAGTGCCTGCAAAAAGAATCAGGAGGGAACATATACTAACTCTTTGCCATCACACCTAAAAGCTATAGAAAAAAAAAGAAGCAAGTAAACCCAATAGTAGTAGAAAATAGGAAATAATCAAACTCAGAGCTGAAATCAACCAAGTAGAACCAAAAAGAACTGTACAAAAATATCAACAAACCAGGAGCTAGGTCTTTGAGAAAATCAACAAGATAGAAAAACCCTTAGCCAGACTAAACAGAGGGCAAAGAGACAGTATCCAAATTAACAAAATCAGAAATGAAAAGGAAGACATAGCATCAAAAATTGAGGAAATTCAAAAAATTATCAGATCTTACTACAAAAGCTTACACTCAGCAAAATTGGAAAAAGTGAATGAAATCGATAATTTTCTAGACAGATACCAGGTACCAAAGTTAAATCAAAATCAGATAAACTATCTAAATATTCACATAATCCCTAAAGAAATAGAAGCAGTCATTAAATGTCTCCCAAACCTTTTTTAAGGCCCAGGACCAGATGGATTTATTGCAGAATTCTAAGGGACTTTCTTTTTTTTTTTTTTTTTTTTTGGTTCTTTTTTCGGGAGCTGGGACCGAAACCCAGGGCCTTAATGCTTCCTAGGCAAGTGCTCTACCACTGAGGCTAAATCCCAACCCCTAAGGGACTTTCAAAGAAGACCTAATACCAATACATTCAAACAAATCCAAAAAAAACAAACAAACAAACAAAAAAAACAAAAAACAAAAAAACAAAAAAAAAAAAAAAGAGACAAAAGGAACACTAGAAATCCATTCTTTAAAACTACAATTATGCTTACAAAGAAACCACACAAAAAGACCTCAAAGAAAAAAAAATAACTTCAGATCAATTTCCCTTATGTGTATCAATGCAAAAATGCTCATAAAATTTTCACAAACTAATCCAAGAACTCAATAAAACTATTGTTCAACATGATAAAGTAGGCTTCATCCCACGAATGCAGGGATATTTTTATATAAGGAAATTCAACAACATAATCTACTATATAAACACACTTAAGAATAAAAAGCACATGATCATTTCAATAGATGCTGAGAAAGCATTTGACAAAATTTAACACTCCTTCATGATAAAAGTCATGGAAAGATCATGAATTCGAGTTCCATACCTAAACATAGTAAAAGGGATATTGAGCAAACCAGTAGACAATATCAAACTAAATGGAGAGGAACTTGAAACAATACCACTAAAATCAGGGACTAGACAAGGCTGCCCACTCTCCCCCTCCCTAATCAATATAGTACCTGAAATCCTAGCCAGAACAATTAGACAACAAAAAGCGGTCAAAGGGATACAAATTGGAAAGGAAGCAGTCAAAATATCACTATTTGAAGATGATATGATAGTATACTGAGTGACCCTAAAAGTTCCACCAGAGAACTACTAAACATAAAGAACTTCAGCAAAGTGGCTGGATATAAAATTAACTCAAGCAAATCAGTAGCCTTCCTCTACTCAAAGTATAAACAGGCTGAAAAAGATATTAGAGAAATGACACCCTTAATAATAATCACAAATATTATAAAATACCTTGGTATGACTCTAACAAAGCAAGTGAAAGATTTGTATAACAAGAACTTCAAGTCTCTGAAGAAAGAAATCGAAGAAGATATCAGAAGATAGAAAGATCTCCCATGCTGCCAGGGATTGGCAGGATTAATATAGTAAAAATGGCCATTTTTGCTAAAAGTAATCTATAGAGTCAATGCAATCCCCATTAAAATTCCAAACAATTCTTCATAGAGTTAGCAAGAGCAATTTGCAAATTCATTTGGAATAACAAAAATCCCAGGATAGTAAAAACTATTCTCAAAAATAAAAGAACTTCTGGCGGAATCACCATCCCGGATCTCAAGCAGTATTATAGAGCAATAGTGATCAAAACTGTATGGTATTGCTACAGAGATAGGCATGTACATCAGTGGAACAGAATTGAAGACCCAGAAATGAACCCACACATCTATGGTCACTTGATCTTTGACAGAGGTGCTAAAACCCTTCGGGGAAAAAAAAAAAAAAGAAAAAAAGAAAAAAGTAAGAAAGAGAAAAAAAAAAGAAAGAAAAAGAAAGAAAAACAAACAAACAAAACAAAACAAAACAAAAAAAACCCAACATTTTAAACCAATGATGTTGGTTCAACATGGTCAGCATGTAGAAGAATGCAAATTGAATCATTCTTTTCTTCTTGTACAAAGTTGACATCCGAGTGAATCAATGACCTCTATATAAAACCAGATACACTGAAACTAATAGAAGAGAGAGGGGGGAAGAACTTTGAACACATAAGAATAGGCAAAAATTTCCTGAACAGAACATCATTGGCTTATGCTCTAAAATCAAGAATTGACAAAGGGGACCTCATAATACTTCAATGCTTCTGTAAGGCAAAGGACACTGTCAATAGGAAAAATATGTCATCTGACAGATTGGGAAAGACCTTTACCAATCCTACATCTGATAGAGAGCTAAAATCTAATATATTCAAAGAACTTAAAAGTTAGACTCCAGAGAACTTAATAATCCTATTAAAAATGGCGTACACAGCTAAACCAAAAATTCTCAACTTAGGAATACCAAATGGCTAAGAAGCACCTAAAGAAATGTTCAACATCCTTAGTCATCAGGGAAATGCAAACTGAAACAACCCTGATTTTCTACCTCACACCAGTCAGAATGGCTAAGATCAAAATTCAGGTGACAGCAGATGTTAGCAAGGATGTAATGAATGAGGAATACCCTATTTTTAGTGGGATTGCAAGCTGGTACAACTACTCTGAAAATCAGTCTGGAGGTTCCTGAGAAAAGTGGACATAGTGCTACTTGAGCACCCAACTATACCACTCCCACACATATACCCAGAAGATATTCCACTACATAACAAGGGCCCATATTCCACTATTTTCATAGTAGCCTTATTTATAATAGTCAGAAGCTGGAAAGAACCCAGATGTCCTTCATCCCATGAATGGATATAGAAAATATGGTACATTTACACACTGGAGTACTACTCAGCAATTAAAACCAATGACTTCATGAAATTCTTATACAAATGGATGGAACTAGCAAATATCATCCCAAGTGAGGTAACCCAGTCACAAAAGTACACACATGGTACCTACTCACTAATAATGAATATTAGTCCAAACGCTTGGAATACCCAAGATACAATTCACAGACCATAGAAGAAGGAAGATAAAAGTGTGGATGCTTTAGTCCTTCTTAGAATGGGGAACAAAATACTCACGGGAGGAAATACAGCAACAAAGTATGGAACAGAGACTGAAAGAAAGGCCATCCAGAGACTGCCCCACCTGGGGATCCATACCCATCCCATATGCAGCCACCAAACCCAGTCTTTTTTTTTTTTTTTTTTTTTTTCGGGGTTGGGGACCCAACCCAGGACCTTTTCCTAGGGCAAGCGCCTACAAGATGCTTTTAATTTAAAGATTTATTCATTTATTATATATAAGTACACTGTAGCTGTCTTCAGACACACCAGAAGAGGGCATCGGATCTCTTTTTACAGATGGTTGTGAGCCACCATGTGGTTGCTGGGAATTGAACTCAGGACCTCTGGAAGAGCAGTCGGTGCTCTTAACCGGCTGAGCCATCTCTCCAGCCCCCCAAACCCAGTCTTTATTGTGATGCCAAGAAGTGGTTGCTGACAGTAACCTGATATGGATGTTTCCTGAGAGGCTCTGCCAGAACCCTATTGATACAGATTAACATGCTCACAACTATCCATCAGACTGAGCATGAGGACCCTTATGGAGGAGTTAGAGAAAGACTGAAGGAGCTGAAGGGTTTTGCAACTTCATAGGAAGAAAAAAAAATCAATCGTCAAGATCCCCCAGAGTTTCCAGGGACTAAACCTCCAATATATATGTGGGTACCCATGGCTCCAGCTGCATATGTCGCAGATGATGGCATTGTTTTGCATCAATATGAGGAGAAGCTTTTTGGTGCTGTGAAGGCTTGTTTCTGCAGAGTAGGGGAATGCCAGGGTGTTGAGGTGGGTGTGGGTGGTTGGGAAGGGGAGCATCCTTATAGAACCAGTGGGAATGGGAATGGGAGAGGGGGAATATGTTAAAGGGGATAACAGTTGGAATGTAAATACATAAAATAACTAATAAAAATGAAGGAAAAAAGAAAAAAGAAGAGAAAATAGAAATTAGAATGAAATATGAAAGCTTTACACATCTAAAGGATAAGACAAGAAAAAAAATAGATGATAATACGATATAAAAAACTTATACCCATGAGTAAGGCAAGGAAGGAGCTATGAATTCAACAAGATAAAGTTCGGTTAGGACACAGTTGCATCCATACCAAATTGTTTCTCAATATTCCTAGGCATTTTTCTTATGCCATCAAATTTGAGACCATCATATTGAGACACTGTAACTGGCAAACTGATATTGTATCTCACCTAAAGGCTTTTTCAGAAAAGTAGGGGAACTATTGTCCATAATGACTTTCTTTATATAAAACAATACTCTCTGCTTATCATGAGATTTACTCATTTGAGAACATTGACACCCACTCTGAAAACAACAAACAAGGCTATAGAAATGTTATGTACAAAGAGTAAGAGTATTTTCCTCTATACATTCCCTAAAATGTCTATTCATTTTTTACTTCAGTGTTCAAAAACAATTGGATATATTTACCTATTCAAACAAAAGCAGATTGCAATATTTAAGTGATGTCTTAGTATTAGATAGTGATTATTTTTATTAGAGTTTTAAGTGACTCACTGTTATGTGTCTTACCGATAGCAAAAGTAGAAGAAATAATAGAGTATAATAGCTTAAAATATATTTCAGTACATAGCACAGTAAACTGGATAGGAGACATGAATAATCCTTTCCAAGATTAGAAGGCTTTACAATGTCTTTTTCTAATTTTGATTTTAATAGGGTCACCAAGTTAAGGGGAAGTTTCTGATTTCTTTGAAGACTCAGGTTATAATATGGTTTGCTGAGGAAGACAAGCAAACGAATAATTTGTTAATGCAGACACATGAAAAAAAATTGGTGAAGAATACATAGGGAAAATGCTATTTTGCTATAGCAAATTAAAAGAATGTATGATGCATAGACAGAATATAAATATGACTCCACAAATAGTAGGAACTTGAGAATTGTTTCAATTTGTTCTACCTCAATAGTCTTCACTAAAGACATGCATGTATTGGTTCACTTACATTGCATTGCTGAGCTTAACTTGTGGTGACTTTATAGAGAGAAACTCATCAACAAACTCTCAAGATTCCTGTGGCTTCCTGTTGCTTCTCCAGACTTGGGATGATTGGTGAGTTTCTGAAAAAGTGTATAGTATCTGCCTGTAGTGGCTAGTTCTGGTTGTCAATTTGACTATATCTGGAATGAACTACAATCCAGAATTGAAAGACTCGCCTGTGATTCTGATCTTGAGGCTGGGAGATATAAGTTTCTGACCTGGATCTTGGCATGGAGATCTTGAGGCATAGTGGCTATGAATCCCAGGAGACTAAGGCAAGGATATCTCTGAGTTCAAGATCATATGGAACAAAGCATGTCCCAAATCCAGGCGTGTTGGTACACACCTTTAATCTAGGACACATCTTCTGCTGGAGACCTACATAGGACATTGGAAGAAGGAATATGTTCTTTTCTTTGACTACCTGCCTTGTGGGACTGAGCTTAAATCCTTGTACTTCCATTCATAGCTGCTGCTGACCATTCTGGGGAGTTGGACTACAGGCTGCAAGTCATCAACAAATTCCCTTACTATATAGTGACTACCCATAAACTGAAGCCCTCATTATAAGGTTGGCTGATCTACAGCAAAAATTCAAGTCAGCCTCAGAGGGTGTCTGCAATTAAAGTAAGCGGTATTAATTGGAAAAGAATGGAATCTTATAACTTGGGATGGGGATGTGTGAAGACCATGTTGAAGCTAAGACTTTTGAATCTTCAGATTCTCAAAGGTTTACCCCAGCTAAGGAAGTAGTTCGCTCAGCCCCACCCCTTGAAATAATGCCCTTTTCACATGAGAAAATTAATCCCTCAGCGTCTGATAAAGCAGCAGTGACTTTCTCTGAAGAAAATGCCAAACAAGAAAATATTGATGTTTCTAAAGGCCCACCAATAGTTTCAGACTCAAATAAAACAAATCAGACTCAAACAAAATAGGCCACTTGAGGAGAGGTAGAAAGTGTAGTCCATAAGGAAATGTGCTACACTAGTAAGGAGCTTAATAAGTTTACTAATTCCTTCAAGCAGAAGTCTGGAGAATATATGTAGGAATTGATTTTTAGGGTGCAGGATAATGGTAGATGGAACATAAAACTAGATCAGGGTGAGTTTATTGACATGGGCCCTCTGAATGGAGATTCTAAGTTTAATATGAAAGCTCACACAGTTAAAAAATGTGTTAGAAGTTTGTTTGAATGGTGTTTGAAACTTTTATCAAAAGATGGCCTACTGAAAAGGATTTGGAGATGCCTGATATCCCTTGACTTAGTGTTGTTTAAGGGATTTTAAGGCTCAGGGAAATTGCAATGATAGAGCATATACTTTGTGTAGAACCTATTCCTCCACAGTGGGAAGGCCCAGAAGATATGGCCTTCATGAAGCCTATAAGACAGAAACTGTTGAGAGGGGGACAGCAAATTTGCACAGTTTTGTTCTTGCCTTTTTCCTTGTTTCAGACCTTAGAGTTGGAGATGCAGCTGTTCTATTAGATGAATTAAATGCAATGGGTAGAATTACCAGAGAATTATCAGGTGATTGTAGTTATTATAATGGACAGCATAGACAAAGTAATGTTTATAATGACATAGCCCATAATGGTCATCACAGGAGAGGTGAAATTTATAATGACATGACTGATTTGGACCTTCGGTACTGGCTAATCCATCATGGTGTTTGCAGGCATGAAATAGATAGGAAGTCTACTGCATATCTGTTTGATCTGTATATGCAAAAAATTCTCAAACAAATGAAAGAAAGGCTACACTGGATAGTGGCAAAAGGCAATCTCAGCCAGTGAATCGATTTCCAGACTTGAGCCAATATGCAGACCCAGAACCCCTTGAATGAAGGGATGGCCAGGTTTCCCCTGAGGAAGGATCTTGATAAGACTCTTAAAAGTTTTGCTGTTAGCCTATCTCCAGTTCTTCCCCAGAGGGACCTGTGGCCTTTTAAAAGGGTAACTGTACACTGGAGAAAGGAAATAATCAGACTCTCCAGGGTCTGTTGGATACTGGTTCTGAATTGATAATGATCTCATGAGATCCCAAGAAACACTGTGGCCCTCCAGTAAAAGTAGAGACTTATGGAGGACAGGATATTAATAGAGTTTTGGCTGATGTCTGATGCACAATTGGTCTAGTATGTTCCCTAACACATCCCGTGGTCCTATTCCCAGTTTCAGAATGTATAATTTGGGTACATACTCTTAGAAATTGGCAAAATTCTCACATTGATTCCCTTAACTGTGGAGTATGGGCTAAATGGCAACCTTTAGAGTTGCCTCTGTCAAATAAAATAGTGAATCAAAAGCAATATTGTATTCATGGAGGAATTGTAGAAATTACTGCCACAATCAAGGACTTGAAAGATGAAGGGCTTGTGGTTCCCAACAAATCTCCCTTTAACACATTTCTGGCCAGTGCAGAAGACAAATGGATCATGGAGAATGACAGTTGACTATCACAAAATTAAGTAGTAACTCTGATTGCAGCTGCTATACTAGATGTAGTTTCATTATTTGAGCAAATTAACACATCTCCTGGTACCTGGTATACAGCTATTGATCTACCCAGTGCCTTCATGCAGTTTCCTAAGAAATTTGTATTTATTTATTAATGGCCCCATCTTCCAGAGTTTTTGCTCATAAATTGCAGTGGTGTGTCTTTTGCCACTTACCTGCAGATAACAAAATAAATGAAATTTGAGAATCATAAATAAGATTTTCTGCCTTTCTTATGCACAGGCAATATTATTTTTTTTCTGTTAATAATTCAAATTAATTATTTCAATTCACACTGTACCTTCCTTCTTTTCTCCACCATTTACCTTTCTTTTCCTTGTTTATTTAATTACATTAACAAAATAAAATTATGTCTGTCAATCACATAAAGTTCAAGACAAATATATTCCACAGTGTAAACACATATTTTAGTAATCTCAGCTGAGTACTTAAATGTGTGGAAATCTGAAGTAAAATAGTCTGTAGTTCTAATCACTAAATTTAATATCGCGGTTACCTCCTGTTTATTACTTATCTCATGACTATGATTAGGAACTATAAAAATTTCTTAAGTACAGATTTAGCGCACAAAATCTATTTATTTATTTGTTATTGGATATGTTTTATTTACATTTCAAATGTTATTCCCTTTCCCAGTGTCCCAGCCATAAGCTCCCAAT
Source organism: Rattus rattus (assembly GCF_011064425.1). NCBI lineage: Eukaryota > Metazoa > Chordata > Mammalia > Rodentia > Muridae > Rattus > Rattus rattus. The sequence goes on along the minus strand of NC_046172.1, from coordinate 44,567,727 downwards.
CCCATCCCCCTCCCCTTCTTCTATAAGAGTGTTCCCCCTCCCCAACCAGTCCCCATTCCTGCTCCCCCAACTTTCCCCTGTATTGGGGGGTCCAGCCTTGGCAGGACCAAGGGCTTCTCCTTCCAATGGTGCCCAACAAGTCCATCCTCTGCTACATATGCAGCTGGAGCCATGGTTCTGTCCATGTGTACTCTTTGGGTAGTGATTTAGTTCCATTTTAAGAAGGACTGAAGAATCTGTACTTTGGTCACCTTCTTGAGTTTCATGTGGTCTGTGGATTGTATCTTCGAGAAATCGAGGTTTTGGTCTAATATCCAATTATTAGTGAGTGCATATCATGTGTTTTTTTTTTTTTCTGATGAGGTTACCTCACTCAGGATGATATTTTCTAGTTCAATCTATTTGCCTATGAATTTCATGAAGTCATTGTTTTTGATAGCTGAGTAGTACTCCATTGTGTAGATGTACCACATTTTCTGTATTCATTCCTCTGTTGAAGGGTATCTGGGTTCTTTCCAGCTTCTGGTTATTATAAATAAGGCTGCTATGAACATAGTGGAGCATGTGTCTTTGTTGTATGTTGGAGCATCTTTTGGGTATATATATGCCCAGGAGAGGTATTGCTAGGTCCTCAGGTAGTATAATGTCTAATTTTCTGAGAAACCTCCAGATTGATTTCCAGAGTAATTGTCCCACCTTGAAATTCAAGCAACAAGGGAGGAGTGTTCTTTTTCCACATCCTCACCAGCATCTGCTCTCATCTGAATTTTTAATCCTAGCCATTCTGACTGGTATGAGGTTGAATCTCAGGGTTGTTTTGATTTGCGTTTCCCTGATGACTAAAGATGTTGAACATTTCTTTAGGTGCTTCTCAGTCATTTGATATTCCTCAGCTGAGAATTCTTTGTTTAGCTCTGTACCCCATTTTTAGTAGGGTTATTTGATTTTCTGGTGTCTAACTTCTTGAGTTCTTTGTATATTTTGGATATTATCCCTCTATTGAATGTATGATTGGTAAAGTTCTTTTCCCAATCTGTTACTTGCCATTTTGTCCTAATGTCCTTTGCCTTACAGATGCTTTGTAGTTTTATGAGGTCCCATTTGTCGATTCTTGATCTTAGAGCATACACCACTGGTATTTTGTTCAGGAAAATTTCCCCAGTGCCCTTGTGTTTCAGGCTTTCCCCTACTTTTTCTTCTATTACTTTGAGTGTATCTGGTTTTATGTCGAGGTCATTGATCCACTTGGACTTAAGCTTTGTACAGGGAGATAAGAATGGGTTTATTTGCATTCTTCTACATTCTGACCACTAGTTGAACCAGCACCACTTGTTGAAAATGCTATCTTTCATTCACTGAATGGTTTTAGCTCCTTTTTCAAAATCAAGTGACCATAGGTGTGTGGGTTCATTTCTGGGTCTTCAATTCTATTCCACCGATGTACATGCCTGTCTCTGTACAAATACCATACAGTTTTAATCACTATTGCTCGTAATATTGCATGAGGTCAGGGATGGTGATTCCCCTAGAAGTTTTTATTATTGAGGATAGTTTTTGTTATCTGTTTTTTTTTTGTTATTCCAAATGCATTTGCAAATTGCTCTTTCTAAATCTATGAAAAACTGAGTTAAAATTTTGATGAGGATTGCATTGAATCTGTAGATTGCTTTTGGCAAAAAGTCCATTTTTACTATATTAATCCTGCCCATCCATGAGCATGGAGGTCTTTCCATCTTCTTAAATCTTCAATTTATTTCTACAGAAGCTTTAAGTTCGTGTCATACAGATCTTTCACTTGCTTGGATAGAGTCACACTGAGGTATTTTATGTTATTTGTGATTATTGTGAAGGGTGTCATTTCCTTAATTTCTTTCTCAGCCTGTTTACCCTTTAAGTAGATGAAGATTACGAATTTGTTTGAGTTAATTTTATACCTAGCCACTTTACTGAAGTTGTTTTTAGGCTTAGTATTACTCTGGTGGAACCTTTGGGGTAACTTAAGTGTTCTATATCTCATCTGAAAATAGTGATATTTTGACTTATTTCTTTCCAATATTTATGCCTTTTATCTTCTTTTGTTGTTTGATTGCTTTGGCTAGGACTTCAAATATTATATTGAATAAGTAGAGAGAGAGTGAGCAGCCTTGTCTAGCCCCGATTTTAGTGGAATTGCTTCAAATTTCTCTACATTTATTTTAATGTTGGCTATTGGTTTGGTGTATATTGCTTTTACTGTGTATAGGTATGGGCCTTGAACTCCTCATCTTTTCAAATCTTTTATCATGAACGGTTGTTGGATTTTGTCAAATGCTTTCTCAGCATCTATTGAGACGACACTGTTTTTTTTTTCTTTGACTTTGTTTACATAGTGGATTATGTTGATGGATTTTTGTATATTGAACAATCCCTGCATCCCTGGGATGAAGCTTACTTTATCATGATGGATGATCGTTTTGATCTGGTCTTGGGTTCTGCTCGTGAGAATTTTATTAAGTAATAGAATCTATTTTTATATGTCATCCTGTATTATGGAGTCTTCACTGTTTTGGTTCTCTGATTACCTGTTTAAAATGTCTCCAAATAGTATATGTTGTAAAATGATATTCTCATATACTTCAGGGCATTTTTCCTTTCCCTTTCTTCCTTTCTTCTTTCTTTCTTTCTTTCTTTCTTTCTTTCTTTCTTTCTTTCTTTCTTTCTTTCTTTCTTTCTTTCTTTCTTTCTCTATCTCTCTCTCTCTCTCTCTCTCTCTCTCTCTCTTTTTCTTGTTGTTTTGTTTGATACAGGATCAATATATATAGCCTGGCTCTCCAGGAACTCAATATGTTTGACCTCAAACTTACCAAGATTAATCTACATGCTTTGGACTATTCAGTGTTGGGATTAAAGATGTTTGCCACCATGTCCAGCTATGGGCCATCTTTTCTTACAGATAGATGAAACATTAAATGCTTGCCCCTTGAGAAGATTTTACCTTTCTTTAGTGCCCTTTGAGGCCTTTTCTATCAAATATAACATTAACAGGCATCTTTTGTTGTAGTGTCAGTGTATAATGGATTATCATCTGTAATTAAACTTCAAGCCACTGAGTATAGGACATTGCCTAAGAACCAGGTATGGTGATGTGTTCCTATAATCCTACTACTGGACTATCAGAGGTAAGAGGACTGTAAGTTTGTAAGCTTAGACGAAACATTGTGACTCTTTGTCAAAATACTGACAAAATAAACATCCCATTAAACCATATGTACATGTGAAGCAGGGTTAACAGTGCATCATCTCATCCATAAATTTATATACTTTAGTGTTCCTGAACACATCTTATTACATAGCTAATTTTGCTGGATCTGAAGCATACTGTATGCTTTGAACAGATAAATTTACATTGTTATTTGGTATTTCACTGAAGTCATATAGAAACCATGAAGGTTCACACAGACGGAGACCCCAGTATTTTATATTTATATAGTACATATCCATATCATTGACCATGACAAATGTGTGACATTTCAAGAAAATCTTATATTTTGTTTATAAAGCTTTGTTACTCTCACTACATAACTTAACATTTAATTAAGGTAACAGTCTAATTAGACACATTGCTCAAATGAAAGTTCTACTGCTAATGTATCCAGAGTTATCTGTTAGGCATTTTCTGGAATTAACTGTGTTCTTTCCATATTTAGCCAATTTTGACTTCTAGCAACAAATACTGCTGAATTAAAAATCAAAGTCATTTTCTTAATTGTGGCATTATCTTTTAAAATTGACAATTAGGATATGCTTTCTGCTTTGTAATGAATATTTCAGCTTACTTTAGACTTGCATGTTTAAGAGCATTAAGATGCACTTGTATCAAGTCCTCTGCCCCCCCCGTGTGTGTGTGTGTCTGTGTGTTTGTGTCTGTGTGTTTGTGTGTGTGTGTGTGTGTGGGTGTGTGTGTGTGAGAGAGAGAGAGAGAGAGAGAGAAGGAGAGAGAGAGAGTGTGTGTTTGGTTATCATAGGAAAGCACAGATTATGATAACTCTGGGTTTTATTAATATAATAACAATTTACTTAAACTGTGTGATACTAAGCTGTTCAAAACCCAGTGTTGGTTTAAAACCCATGGCTATGAGCAAGACAAATATATAGATGGTGGCAAACAGCATCTATTTATTTTTCTAGCTCATTGCTAATGTTGTCTATTTGTGACAAGATGTGAACAATAGCACAGATTGATCTTTGCAAGACATTCCCACGTGGAGTAGTCACTTACTGAGTGCATTTATGATAACCTATTGTTATTCTGTGAGAAATATCCATTTATTTTGTGATGTGCTCTGAGTTCTTAAATGGAAATAAGACATTTGTCTCTATTCCCATTGTTCAATTCTTCAAACCAGTCTTTTGTTTTCCAAAGATACTGGATTACTTTCTGTTTATTGTTCAAGCTCAAGGAAATGATTTCTGACATATTCACTTGTTTCCATGCAATAAAAATGCCAATATTCTTCATGTCAGAAAGCCATAGCAGGAATTGCCATTTTCTGGGAACATTTATAAACCATACAATCGAATAACAGTGAAAGTAGATTACTATGTTTCTACTCCAAGGTGTATTGGAAAATAGCTCAAATTAAATTGAACCTTTCCAAGCTTCTGTTTTGATTTAGAGAGTGAATGATGTTCTCAGGTAGTATTAGCTAAAAGTTAGTTCAAAGAAGGACCTAAATATCCTGGATATTTTCGTTCACACTTATTTATGTTTCAATAAAAACCATAGGTCCTAAAGTGGAAGGCCAGGAAAAAACTGCCAACATGTACTTCATGGTATCGTGGCAGTTCTCCATCAAGATTTCCTCTCATCAGTAGCAAAAGCAGTGACAACTAATGTATCACATTTGCAAAACAACAATAAGAGAATACTGGGATATGTATCACATGAAAGCACAAAGGGAACAATTTTGAGAAGGGAAGGATGGCAATTAATAAGAGCAAAGTGTAATTAGATATGCATGAAAATGCCACAATGAAACCAAATATTTTCTATGCCAAGCAGAAAGTAATTTTATAAGAAACTAATGTGAAAGTGATTCATTAAGGGCATATTATCAGGAGAGGCTCCTAAAGGAATGGAGGCATTTTACAATGAAAGATAAATAAACTGAATAAATATGTACATTGTGGGTAATATCAGTTTACTCCAATATGTGCTTTGAATTAGAAATTATATCTCAAAGATATCACTAGAGATGATAGAGCAGTTTTACATTTTCCCTACTGATCATAGTTAACATACTTCAACTTTTTACGTGCTCAGGATAGTTCAACTAGCACAATGTTAGTTCTCAAGAGAAAAATGAGAATGAAATCATGCCACCTATGCGTTGTTATATACATCTGTAATTCTATCATTTGTTATTCTGAGGTAGGAGCGTTTCTGCTAGCCAAAAAGCACGGTATATATAGGCTACTAGTTGATTACCTCAGTTGGCTTGAGCTAAAATAAGGGAAGTAAGGAAGAAAAAACAATAGGTGAGAGAAATTTTTACAGAAATTAAAAGGTGGGGTCTAAGGAACTAAGAACAGCCACATGAAAGACTTATGGTAGGTACTAATTTACCTCTCAATTCAAGGGCCGTTAGAATACTGAAAGAAGCTACAACTGAAATTTAGAGCCTACTGATAATGACTGTAGTGGCTGTACTAAATTTTGACAAATGAAACAAAATTTTAGTGATCAACCTATATTAGTCAGGATTCTCTAAAGAAGCAGAACTGATAGAACAATTAAGTATTAAAATGGGATTTATTAGTTTGGTTTGTAGGATGCACTCCAGGTTGTCCAACAATGGCTCTGTTTCATATATGAAGAGGCTGAATGAAAGATGGTGTGCACTCTTGAACTTAGGAAACTCCCTCTCACTGAGACAAAACATTGACCATCCAGATAAAGTAGTTCATTCAAAGCTAAACCTTATGTTCTTAAAGCCAAAGCTATCCAAACAACCACTCATTTTCTGAAAAACTACAAAAATCCTTTGCTCCAATGTCCACTCTTCTATAAAACCCTGGATAACTTCTCCATCTCCACCTGGCAAGATCTTCATTTCCTCAGGAAGGTTGCTTGCCCATTTTAGTGATAAAAGTGCTATTTCTTTCTTGAGGTCAATTTCTGTCTCCTTCATTTTCATGTGACTTAAATCTCTAACACTGATAACCTGGTTCAGTCAATGAGGCTGTATGTCTCAGCAGTCTCAACCTGGTGCTATATGCATAGGAGACTTCTAGATAACTGTTGTTCTTTGGTCTATGTTGGAATCCTGAAGTAGTAGGTTCTAATAATAGATTATCTTGTCACCAAGAGAGAAGGGAAATAGACAAAATATAAAAGATTCCTTTTAGGCCATTTGTGTGAGGTGTCACCAGTGAGTTTGGCCCAGGTTTAAAGTAAGTCTTCTTGCTTGAAATAATCTGATAATGAATATCCTCCCAAGTGTGGCAATACTCAGGTTTTAGTTGATGCTAGATGTAGTACAGTTGAAAACCAAGATTAGCCAACACATGATTGAGTTTACTCTTTGAGATCCTGTTATTAAGTACTGTGAAAGACAACTTTAGACCAACTATACTAACTTGCTGTATTTTTTATAAATCTGCTACTTTTCTCATGGTTTGGGCTCTATTTTTTTATATATAGAATTCCCAAGAAATGTGTCATTTCTATGAATAGAAGAACAATTTAAAGTTTAAAATTTTGCCTCAATAATTCAAAACTAGATAAAACATTTACCAAAACACTTTTTAAAAGTTAGTATACTTCTGTCATTAATTAATTATTAATCAACCTCTTAAGTTTTTGGCCTCTTGAGTGATGGCTTCAAATAAAATGAAAGTAGAGGACATAAAATAAAAATATTAAAAGATTCTGATAACATTTAGTATTCAAATTAATGGCCATTATTATCTCAATTTCTCTATTTATTCAAATGATGATGGAATTGAGGTTTCATGTACTGTTTTTGTTCTACTTGCCAGAAGATTATTAACATTTTGTTTATCCAGAGACCATTTCAATCATATTACTTCATAAGGTAATCACATATTTATTTACATAGTCATTTCCCCACAGCCACAATACACATCAGAGTTGGTGATATATATCCTTTAAGATATAGTGGAAGGTTAGATTTTTGAGCTTAAAAAGTATTTTTCATCCATTCTGTGGTGGGTGACATCTATACAACCTATAGACATCTGAGAAGAGGGAACTTTACTTAAAATTAAAAAAAAGGTTCTACATTTATCACTTTTATTGAGTTCCTGAGTGTGTCAGTGATTCTTGTGCCTTCTCTTGGGCTTCTTTTCTTTCTGTTGGTTTGTCTTTTCCAAACTTTGATGTTATGGGTTTTATTTTATCTTATTATATTTTATTTTGCTGTTAAAAATAGGAAGAAAAGTATAAAGAAAAAAATAAAATAAAAAGGAAGGAGAGGAGTGCAAGGGAGGAGGGAGGGAGGGAAGGGAGGGAGAGAGGAGAGGAGAGAGAGAGAGAGAGAGAGAGATCTCCCTGGGTTATGTGTTCTATAAGAAAAGCAAGTCAAGAAAAGCAAGCCAGCAAGCAAAAAGCCCTCCATGTCCAATACATCAGCTCCTGCCTTCAGGTTTCTGCATTGTTTGGTTTCCTGTCCTGATTTCTGCCAATGATGAACAGTGAGTAATATGTAGATGTAAGCCTAATAAGCCCTTTTGCTCATGATATAGTTCATCACAGTACTGATAGCCTTAACTAAGACATCTTTGTAGAACAGCAGGGTACCATTTCTTCTTTCACTAGCTATTGTACTGTCTAGATTATTATAGCTACCACCTATCTTAAAAGGTCATCAATTTTGGAGGATGGATGTAATAAAAATTAAGATGCTGGGCTTCTGAAGACGTCAATAAACTATTTCAACTTATAACTCTAAACTCTTCTTCATGTCTCTGCTTTGTGATTTTTGAGATCATATAAGCACTTATATTCTAACTAATCCAATGTGAAGCAGAAATTCTCTCACTGTATATGAAACCTGATGGACTATTGGATCCTATAAATGGAAATAGATCTTTGTTCTGAAGACTTACATCATGAAGAGAGTGGAGACGATTTTTAATATCTCTTCATTACTCAGTCATAAGAAAAGAAAGTATCTGAAAGCTGTTATACAACAGCTTAGCTGGGCATATTTCTATTTTGTAACAACTTCCAATTGTTATTTCTGGTGCTGTCTTTTGAAATATATTATGTCATTTTTCTCTGTCCTTTAAAATTTTTGAGTTCATTATTATTGCTATAGTGTTTAATTCATTATTATGAAATGAATTAAAATGAAATGAGCAGATAGTAGATGATAAATACTCATTATAATTAAACATACTCTAGTTTTGTGTTTAATTTATATTAATGTATGTCAAATATAATTTACTATCAAAAACTTCAAAAATTTATATCAGTCATTGTCCTATACGTATAAATATAAGTCAAAAGTTAGTCCTCGGTCATCCATATACCTGAATGTGTAGGATAAATGGGCATTGAATATCTCAAGATAATGGGTAGTCTATCTCTTGGTTTTATCACTACTAAATATGAGTAAGAGTCTCTTTGAAATTCTTGGCTCAATATTGACATGATAACTTTATATAAGTTAATATTAACAATGAATAACAAAATACTTAAAAGTTGAAGTTACAGAAAAAATAATTGTATTTAAAAACTGTGATAATATTTGTTAAATCAGCTATTTTAGTTAATTAGTAAAGAGCAAACCGTATAGTCAAGATTACGTGGTAGGGCTGGAGAGATTGTTCAGCGATTAAGAGCAAGTACTGCTTTTGTAGAGGGCACGTGTTTGGTTACAGCACCCAAACAGTATGGTTCATAATTGCATATAAGTCCATCTCCACATAATTCAAGACTCTATTCTTGTTGGGTTTCATTAGGCACCTGAAATCACATGTATACACCCACATACAATGCGCACACACACACACACACACACACACACACACACACACACAGAGTTGAAAATTAAATAAATATTTTTAAAGGGCTACATTATCTTTTGCCAGAGAAAGCCATAGAGATATGTCAAATCATAAAAAGCATGCAATCAGGATGTTGGGTATGGTGCTGGAAAGATTATGCAATAGTTAAGAACACAGGCTGCTCTTCCAGAGAATCTGTCTTCAGTATCCAGAATCCACATGGCAGCTCATAGACATATATTGCTTTTGTTCTAGAGGATCAGTCAAATCCTTCTAGTCTCTGCAGGTACCATACATGTCAATGGTGCAAATGCCATCAATACATGCAAAGTTCCCATACCCACAAAATAATAAAAAGTAAAGATATTGAATATACATATTACTTTCTTTCTGTCTGTTCTTTTCTAAGACAAGGGTCTTATAGTGTTGCCTTGGTTGGCCTGGAAATTTGTAGACTAAGTTGGCCTTGAACTCATAGGGAGGAACCTAAGTTTGGTGCTAACATATCTAGAGAATGTTTCTTTGATAGACAACTTGATGCCATTACTACTGAATGAAAGGCTCATTTTCTAATCATGCCAGAATAGGAGAAGAAAATAGTAAGTATAAAAATATTTAATGTAAAATTATATGGGAAGGATTAAAGATCCTGAAGGGGAAAGGAACTCCACAGGAAGACCAATAGTAAACTAACCTGGACCTTTGAGAGTTATCTGAGACTGAGCTACCAAAGAGCATATGCAGGCTCAAATGAGACCCCAGCACATATGTGCAGATATTTGTAATTTTGAAGACAGAATTCCTTCTGTGAGCACAGCTTTTGTAAATAAAACAGAAAAAAATGATTTGACAATAGCAATAATAGCACTTTTGAATATCTTTTGAATGTCTATTCAAATAAACCACCAAACAGAAATCACCAGCTGTAGTCCTGTCCACTCACTAGACACCATGCATGAATCAGCAGAGGAAGCTCAATCCTGAATAAACTGTGAGACTCCTCTGGATTGGCAAGAGTACATTCAAGGGACAAGAAGCTGCATAAATATCACCATAAGTTCTTTGGTGAGGTACTCTCTGCAATTCATGCCAAGGAAAGCTCATTTATGCCGTTCAAATCCAACCACTGCCAAAGCTTTGTCAGCAGAGACTAGATAAGTGGTGTAAGATAAACCAAAGCAGGTGCTTTGGCCCACCATCCGTGGCTAGATTTATATTCTTTCTAAACATCATGTGTCTTTTAATGGGTCTGCTTCAGTAAAACATCCTCTCACCTGTGTCTGCTTCAGCAAAAACATTCTTTCACCTGTCTGCTTTAGCAAAAGATCCTTTCACCTGTGTTCCTGAGCAAAACACCAATTTGACCTAATTGAGTATCCAAACAAGAAATTTCCAGTTCAGAGGAATGTTCCCTTTTTTCCACTTCCTTGCCAGCATGTGCTATCTCCTGAGTTTTTGATCTTAGCCATTCTGGTTAATGTAACATGGAACCTGAGGTTGTTTTGATTTGCATTTCCCTGATGAATAAGGATCTTGAGTATTTCTTTAATACTTCTTGGTCATTTGAGATTCTTTTGTTGAGAATTATGTTTCACTCTGTACCCCATTTTTAACTGGGTTATTTGGAGACCTTGAAATAGCAATTCTCAACTTCATATAGAAAAACAAAAAAACCAGAATTGTCACAACAGTCCTGAACAATAAATTACCTCTGGAAGATTCGCCATCTATAAATTCAAGCTATAATATAGAGCAATACTGATAAAAATTGGTATTGGTATAGAAACCAACAGATTGATCAATGGAATAGAATCAAAGACCCAGAAATAAATCCATACACTTATGGAAACTTGATTTTCAACAAAGAAGCCAAAACCATACAATTGAAAAAAGAGCATCTTCAAAAAAATAGTGTTGGTCTAACTGGTTGTCTACATGTAGAATAATGCTAAGAACTGTATCTATCACCCACCACAAAACTCAAGTCCAAGTGGACAAAAGACCTCAATATTAAACTGAATATACATGCAGACACCAACCCAGACACTATTGTTGCTGCCAAGAAGTGAATGTTGCCAAGAGCCTGATATAGCAGTCTCCTGAGAGGCTCCACCAGATCCTGACCAATACAAATGTAGATGCTTGAAGCCAACCATTAGACTGATCTCAGGGTCTCCAACTGAGGAGTTAGGGGAAGGACTGAAGGAGCTGAAGTGGTCTTATCTGGCATCAGTGTGAGGGGAGGCTCTTGGTCCTGTGAAGGCTTGATGTCCCAGTGTAGAGAAATGTTAAGGTGGTGAGGCAGGTGGGTCAGTGGGTGGGGGAGCATCCTCATAGAATCAGGGTAAGGGGGGATTGGGTAGGGAGTTTGCAGAAGGGAAACTGGCAAAAGGGATAACATTTGAAATGTAAGTAAATTATCTAATTAAAAAAAAACCCTGAATACACTAAATCTAATAGAAGAGAAAATGGGAAATAGTCTTGAGTGCATTGGTACTGGAGACAATTTCCTGAACAGAAAATAAATGGCTCAGGCCCTAATAATAGTAACAGTTGATAAATGGAGCTTCATAAAAGTGAAAGCCTTCTATAAGGCAAAGGACACTGTCAACAGGATAAAACAGCAGCCTACAGATTGGGAAAAGATCTTCTCTAACCCTCCATCCAACAGACAGCTAATATCCAAAATATATAAAGAACTCAAGAAGCTAAACTCCAACACATCATTGTTTTTAATTTCATACAATTGCTTACTATTTTAGCAAAGGCAAACAGTACACTCAATATAATTTTTTACGTATCTTTTCCAGTTGCTTTTTTTGTTGCTGCCCAAAATACCCAATAAAGGGATAATAAAATTTGCACTTAAACACCTAACTCTTAAGGATGGTTTCCTTTTGGCTCACATGTTTAAGGCACAGTCCTTAATATTCGGGAAGACATGGAGATCAGAGCATGAAGCAACTGGTTACAGTGGATCTAAAAACAGGCATCAGGGAGCAGGGAACACTGAGGGTCCAGTCGCTTTTTCCTTTTTATTCCTTCTAGGTCCTTAACCCACAGAAAGGCACTAAACATGTTAGTGATGAATCTTCCTACCTCATTTAGCCAAATCTGCAAACATCCTCCAGACATATCAACAGCTTTGTCTCCTAGGTGATTCTAGATCCCGTGAAGTTAATAATCATTATTAACCATCATAATATCCATGTCACTGGAACAGGAAAAGCTTAGTTCAGAAATCAACACAAGTGTGCGAACCACCTTCTCATCCACTAACTTCATTAGAATCCAAGTCTTGATATTTCCATGCAATTAAAGGTACTACTTTCTATGCTATTCTCTTCTTCCAGAGGAATTATTTTCTTAAGCCATAATATTAGTGTTTTCATTTAGGGATATCTATAAACATAGCATGGCAACATGACTATGCTTCATTCTTCTGGCCTAAACACTTCTGTATGTAATTTCTTAAATTAATCTGGCCCATTTCGGTGGAATTATTAGGCAGATTGTTATGGCCAGTTCTGACCTCAGTACGAGGTTATACTTGTTGTCAACAATGGATATAAACACTGAGGCTCTCTGATGTAAAGGAAGCAGATCTCAGGGAATGGCTTATGAATTCCCATCTCCTTTTTCACATCTAATTTAAAGGCCACTTTCATTGCTCTTCTTCAATTTTGCTCCCTTATTTTTCTGCTGTTTTAAAATAAAGAGATCACACCTCATTAAGTCAGAACATTTTAATTTATGCTCAGAATATTTCCTAAAAATATATAAAAAATTAAATATTTGAAGGCTGTAGTTTTCCCAAGGGAATCATATTATCATGAAAATAAATAGTTATCAAAAACTCTGTCTAACCAGACCAATTTTGTAAGTTTGTTAGGAAGTGGCATTTGGTGGTTTAGATAAGAAAGGGCTCATAGACTCATAGAATTGAAGGCTTGGTCAGCAGGGAATGGCACTATTTGATAGCATTAGAAGGTATGGCTTTGTTGGAAGAAATTTGTCACGGGGGGGGGGCGTGGACTTTGAAGTTTTTTTTTTTTTTTTTTTTTTTTTGTCTTACCTGTTTTATTTTTGTTTGTTTTACTTTTGATTGTTGTTTTTTTTTAATTTTTTTTTATTATTATTAACTTGAGTATTTCTTATATACATTTCGAGTGTTATTCCCTTTCCCGGTTTCCGGGCAAACATCCCCCTCCCCCCTCCCCTTCCTTATGGGTGTTCCCCTCCCAACCCTCCCCCCATTGCTGCCCTCTCCCCAACAGTCTAGTTCACTGGGGGTTCAGTCTTAGCAGGACCCAGGGCTTCCCCTTCTACTGGTGCTCTTACTAGGATATTCATTGCTACCTATGAGGTCAGAGTCCAGGGTCAGTCCATGTATAGTCTTTGGGTAGTGGCTTAGTCCCTGGAAACTCTGGTTGGTTGGCATTGCTGTACATATGGGGTCTCGAGCTCCTTCAAGCTCTTCCAGTTCTTTCTCTGATTCCATCAACAGGGGTCCTGTTCTCAGTTCAGTGGTTTCCTGCTGGCATACGCCTCTGTATTTGCTGTATTCTGGCTGTGTCTCTCATGAGCGATCTGCATTCACATTTTGATCATCCGTCTTGAGTTTCATTTGTTCTAGGCATCTAGGGTAATTCAAGCATTTGGGCTAATAGCCACTTATCAATGAGTACATACCATGTATGTCTTTCTGTGATTGGGTTAGCTCACTCAGGATGATATTTTCCAGTTCCAACCATTTGCCTACGAATTTCATAAAGTCATTGTTTTTGATAGCTGAGTAATATTCCATTGTGTAGATGTACCACATTTTCTGTATCCATTCCTCTGTTGAAGGGCATCTGGGTTCTTTCCAGCTTCTGGCTATTATAAATAAGGCTGCGATGAACATAGTGGAGCACGTGTCTTTTTATATGTTGGGGCATCTTTTGGGTATATGCCCAGGAGAGGTATAGCTGGATCCTCAGGCAGTTCAATGTCCAATTTTCTGAGGAACCTCCAGACAGATTTCCAGAATGGTTGTAGCAGTCTGCAACCCCACCAACAATGGAGGAGTGTTCCTCTTTCTCCACATCCTCGCCAGCATTTGCTGTCACCTGAGTTTTTGATCTTAGCCATTCTCACTGGTGTGAGGTGAAATCTCAGGGGTTGTTTTGATTGCATTTCCTTATGACTAACGATGTTGAACATTTCTTTGGGTGTTTCAGCCATTAGCATTCCTCAGCTGAATTCTCTGTTTAGCTCTGAACCCCATTTTTTTAATAGGGTTATTTGCCTCCTGCTGTCTAACTTCTTCAGTTCTTTGTATATTTTGGATATAAGTTCTATCTGTTGTAGGATTGGTAAGATCTTTTCCCAATCTGTTGGTTGCCGTTTGTCCCCTAAATCACAGTGTCCTTTGCCTTACAGAAGCTTTGCAGTTTTATGAGATCCCATTTGTCGATTCTTGATCTTAGATATAAGCCATGTGTTTTTGTTCAGGAAATTTTTTCCAGTGCCCATGTGTTCCAAATGCTTCCCTAGTTTTTTCTTCTATTAGTTTGAGTGTATCTGGTTTGATGTGGAGGTCCTTGATCCACTTGGACTTAAGCTTTGTACAGGGTGATAAGCATGGATCGATCTGCACTTCTTCTACATGTTGACCTCCAGTTGAACCAGCTCCATTTGCTGAAAATGCTATCTTTTTTCCATTGGATGGTTTTGGCTCCTTTGTCAAAAATCAAGTGCCCATAGGTGTGTGGGTTCATTTCTGGGTCTTCAATTCTGTTCCATTGGTCTATCTGTCTGTCTCTGTACCAATACCATGCAGTTTTTATCACTATTGCTCTGTAATACTGCTTGAGATCTGGGATAGTGATTCCCCCTGAAGTCCTTTTATTGTTGAGGATAGTTTTAGCTATCCTGGGTTTTTTGTTATTCCAGATGAATTTGCAAATTGTTCTGTCTAACTCTTTGAAGAATTGGATTGGTATTTTGATGGGGATTGCATTGAATCTGTAGATCGCTTTTGGTAGAATGGCCATTTTTACTATATTAATCCTGCCAATCCATGAGCATGGGAGATCTTTCCATCTTCTGAGATCTTCTTCAATTTCTTTCTTCAGAGTCTTGAAGTTCTTATTGTACAGATCTTTTCCTTGCTTGGTTAAAGTCACCCGGAGGTACTTTTTATTTATTTGGGTCTATTATGAAGGTGTCATTTCCCCAATTTCTTTCTCGCCTGTTTCTCTTTTTGTGTAGAGGAAGGCTACTGATTTATTTGAGTTAATTTTATACCCAGCCACTTTGCTGAAGTTGTTTATCAGCTTTAGTAGTTCTCTGGTGGAACTTTTGGGATCACTTAAATATACAATCATATCATCTGCAAATAGTGATATTTTGACTTCTTCTTTTCCGATCTGTATCCCCTTGACCTCCTTTTGTTGTCTGATTGCTCTGGCTAGAACTTCAAGAACTATATTGAATAAGTAGGGAGAGAGTGGGCAGCCTTGTCTAGTCCCTGATTTTAGTGGGATTGCTTCAAGTTTCTCCATTTAGTTTAATGTTAACCACTGGTTTGCTGTATATGGCTTTTACTATGTTTAGGTATGGGCCTTGAATTCCTATTCTTTCCAGGACTTTTATCATGAAGGGGTGTTGAATTTTGTCAAATGCTTTCTCAGCATCTAATGAAATGATCATGTGGTTTTGTTCTTTCAGTTTGTTTATATAATGGATCACGTTGATGGTTTTCCGTATATTAAACCATCCCTGCATGCCTGGGATGAAACCTACTTGATCATGGTGGATGATTGTTTTGATGTGCTCTTGGATTCGGTTTGCCCAGAATTTTATTGAGTATTTTTAAGTCGATATTCATAAGGGAAATTGGTCTGAAGTTCTCTTTCTTTGTTGGGTCTTTGTGGTTTAGGTATAAAATGGTGTGGCTTCATAGAAGGAATTGGTAGTGCTCCATCTGTTTCAATTTGTGGAATAGTTTGGATAATATTGGTATGAGGTCTTCTATGAAGGTCTGATAGAATTCTGCACTAAACCCGTCTGGACCTGGGCTCTTTTTTGTTGGGAGATGAAGTTTTCTAAAGCCCATGCCAACTCTACAGTTTCTGTGAATCAACATATCAGGATGGAGCTCTTAGCTATTTCTCTAGCACCATTATTTCCTGTGTGCAGCAATGCTTCCTGACATAATGATAATGGACTGAACTTCTAAAACTGTAAGCAAGCACTCAATTAAATGTTTGCTATTATAAGTGTTATGGTGTATCTTCATACCAATAGAACACCAAGACAGTCTTCCAATGACACTTTATCCAGCAAGCTTGTACCTCCTAAAGGTTCTGTAACTTCCCAAACAGCATCACTACCTAGGGACCAAATGTTCAAATATGTAAGCCAATATAATGAAAGCATTACAGTACTTTTACTTATTGGTTCTTTAGAGTATTGATACTAATTCCAAAATGAGAGCATCATTAAGGATGGAGCACAAAAAAGGAAGAGAATAATAGGTAAGGAGGAACAAAATAAGTGAAAAAAGTACATATTCTTTGCTAACACAATACTAAATGTAATACATAAAGTCCATTGTTTATAAGACAAATATCTAACAAATAGGAGTAATGGCACAGTGTGACTTTTAAAAAAGTTATCTCTATTTTTAAAATATACATTTCTTTTGATGTTCTATAAACCGGGATGTTCAAATCAGCCAAAAATATTTGTTTTTAGTTATCTGGAGTTTTCCCTTTTATATTGTATTACGGTTCTCTGAAAAATTTTGATGTTTTAGCCTACTTTGTAGACATTAAGGACTATAAGAGAATTAAATACTACAGTGCAAGTGTAGCTTATTTTATATATCTAACCCTGAAGATTGGGATCAATTCTAAAGCTTAAAAATTAAGATTAATAATTGGCTTCTTATACAATTTCAATTTGTTTTTTGGCTATTGACTGTACCTTCCAAACTTGTTATTTGTTGTTTCTCTCACAAGTGTTCTGTTGGGAACACTTAAATAGTGGGTCCAAAACATAGAGGTTACAACTACTTTATATTTAAAAATAAAAAGGTGAAACAGGGTCTTACTATACATCCCAGGCTGACTTTGAATTTGAGATCATCCTGCCTCTGCCTTATAAGTGCTAGGATTTTGGGCTTATACCAATAGAGAAAACTGAAGGTACTTTTTCACCCCACTAATTGCATATCTTTCTTTCAGAATAAAGGAACCAGAAACACATAGACAAGGAATCAGCAAGGAATTTGAGTCCAGCAAGGAATTGGAAACTTGCTAATGCCTGAGTTTATTAGCCGTTGGAGGAGTTTAAAGATAACCACTGAAAATGTGAAGATTCTCTGGCTTAGTTCATTTACCATGGGAGGGAAGTCATTGCAAAAATCTATAGAGTTCATGTCTGTAGTCCTCAGCATCAACTAAATGTGAGTCCTGTTGGAACAGCATAAAATACCAGTTTTAAAGGTTCACAGGATGATTGTGAGAGAAAAAAAATGCATCATCAAACTGATTTCTTAAATATGCCTAAGATTATGTTAAAGTTTCCCTCTCATGAATGTATGTGACAATATATAAACATTAGACTTAAAAGAGATAAACCATAGACCTGTTTCAGAACACAGTTCATGGCAGTGTGATAGGTAGATTCTGTTATCTAAATTTTTCTAAAAATAGAAGTAGGCAAAATAGAGTTAGTGGAGAAATAATATAAATCATATGGAGCACTTTAGTGAAAATTTATTTAGAAATCTGCATTTCAAATATACTGATTAAAAACAGGTCAAAATGTTGGGAAAAAGAAAGGTTAAGGAACACCAGGGAAAGATAGAGGAAGGTATACCTAAATGAACATATACAAAATACATTGCATGAATATAATAAATCAAGAATAGATAAAATATTATTTTAAAATTGTTGTTGAAAGCAGTATGTCTATCCACTCACTCCTTGGTGGAGAAAAAGTTGAGACAGTAGGAAACAAAGAAAGTCAAAAGGGAAAAGGTAATGTTCCTCTTTCATGCATGATGCTTTATTTCTTATTATTAATAAATGAGAAAATTTATCAGAAATAAACTGGGCAAACATAGTATCTTCATTATAGGTCTGAGAATTTTATTTGTCTGGATTACTATTAAAAAAAGCACTCAACATCTTGTGGCTGTTCTTCAAGACTATTTTTTCCTAATTAGATGTACAAAGATTAATACATTTGTTTCTCTTCCAGCAACTTAAAGCTCCTCTTTCTTACTTGGTCCCATGTGTATGCTATCTTTAATACTTAAATATATTCATATATTATGAGCTTTTACAGTAAGCATGGGACATTTATATCAGGCTCCTGTCATCAAGCACTTCTTCTCATCAGCAATAGTACTGGGTTTGGTGGCAGCATATGGGATAGATCACCAGGTGGATCATTCTCTGGATGACCTTTCCTTCAGTGTCTGTTCCACTCTTTGTCCCTGCATTTCCTTTAGACAGGAGCAATGTCGAGATAAACTTTTAGGAAGGGTAGTTGGCTACATCCCCAACAGGTTGCCTTGCCTTTCTTCTGGATATGGTCTCTACAGATTATCCCTCCCCTTTGTTGGGCATTTCAGCTAATCTCATCCCTATTGGATCCTGGGAGCTTCTTTCTTTTCTGGCATCTGGAACTTTCTGGTGGCTATCCCCAGTTCCCAATCCCCAATTGCTGCACACCTCTGTACTGACCCTCTGTACTTCTCACCTGTTTCCTCCCACACCTGATTCTGTCCCCTTTTCCTCCCAAGTCCCTCCCAGTGTCTACTTTCCTTGAGTCTTTTAGTGTCCCTTCTGAGGACTGAAGCATCCACTTTTTGGTCATCCTTTTTCTTGAGCTTCACATGGTCTGTAACTTGTATCTTGTGTATTTTTGGGCTTATAGCCACTAATCAATGAATGCATACCACATGTGTTCTTTTGTGATTGGGTTACCTCACTCAGGATGATATTTTCTAGTTCCATCCATTTGCCTATGAATTTCATAAAGTCACTGTTTTTGATAGCTGAGTAGTACTCCATTGTGAAAATGTACCACATTTTCTGTGTCCGTTGCTCTGCTGAAGGACATCTGGGTTTCTTCCAGCTTCTGGCTATTATAAATAAAGGTGCTACGAACAGAGTGGAGCATGTGTCCTTGTTACATGTTGGAACATCATTTGGGTATATGCCCAAGAGTGGTATAGCTAGTTGCTCAGGTAGTACTCTGTCCAATTTTCTGAGGAACCTCCAGACTGATATCCAGAGTGGTTGTACCAGCTTGCAATCCCATGAACTATGGAGGAGTGTTCCTCTTTCTCCTCATCTTTACCTGCATCTGCTGTCACCTGAGTTTTTGATCTTAGCCATTCTGACTGGTGTGAGGTGAATCTCAGGGTTGTTTTGATTTGCATTTCCCTGATGACTAGGGGTGTTGAACATTCCTTTAGTTGCTTCTTGGACATTAGATATTCCTCATTTCAGAATTCTTTGTTTAGTTCTGTACTTCATTTTAATAGGATTATTTGGTTCTCTGGAGTCTAATGTATAACTTGAATTCTTTGTATATATTAGATATTATCCATCTATCACATGTTGGATTGGAAAAATCTTTTCCCAATCTGTTGGTTGCCATTTTGTCCTATCGACATTGTCTTTTGTCTTACAGAAGCTTTGCAATTTTATGAGGCTCCATTGTTCAAGTGTGACATGTCATATTACTTTCTTTATTTCATTGCATTGTTTTGGGAAACTAATATAAATGTACTATATATTGAGTAAGTTCTAGGTGAGCAAAGTATGCAGATGCCAAAACTACTCTTTCAAAGCTACTTATATTTGGTGGCCATTAGTAAGTAGTCTTTGGCCTTAAAAGATACAGATGTATTTAGGTAGCTATAACTTGTATTTAATGTTTAAATATAAAATATATATTATTATTAATTATTATTAATTATAAATTATTAATCATTTGCTTGAATAATATATATAGGTACATATATTTATGAAATAATATTTTATTTTCTCAGATATCTAGAAATGTAATTTTGAGATGATATACTTGTTCACGCAAGTTATTAAATCTTTGTCAGTATTTCATTATACTGGTCAAGTTATTGTGCAGTACATACAGATGAAAAAATGAACAGGATTGTCAGAAGGTAGAAAAAAGTGGCACTTTGTACTCATTTGGTCGAAACCTACCCCCTTTGTTAAGTTTTCAAGCTATAAAATGGGAATCAAGCCTCTTTGTCTATATAAGGAAATCCAAAGAGATCATAGACTTCTTGGGATTCTCTTAAAATATAATTTCTTTCTTTTTTTTACTTGATTTCTAGATTGCTTTTGTCCTTTATCACCTTCATTCTTCTGATTTGACTTGACAGTAGCTAGGTTCATGGCTTCTATGCTTTTGCTTTGTTTATGTTTATGTTTCAGACCTTTTGATTTATTTCTTCCATTGTGCTGTCCATGTGTGATTGCCATCCCTTACCAATACTTTGAATATACTTCCTAAGAACTGTGATTGCCCTAGTTCTTTGCTTTCTGTTGCTGTTTTTAAAACAGTCACAAGAACTATATAGGCCAGGAAAAGGTTTGTTTGACTCAAAAGTTATAGCCCATCATCAGAAAGTCAGGGCATGAACTCAAACAGGAGCAAAGGCAGGATGGGACTGTGAGGAAAAAAAAGGGCTCATTTCTTTGCTTCCTCTGTGTAATTCAGCTAACTTTTTTTTTTTAATTAACTTGAGTATTTCTTATATACATTTCGAGTGTTATTCCCTTTCCCGGTTTCTGGGCAAACATCCCCCTAATCCCTCCCCCTCCCCTTCTTTATGAATGTTCCTCCCCCATCCTCCCCCATTGCCGCCCTCCCCCAACAATCTAGTTCACTGGGGGTTCAGTCTTAGCAGGACCCAGGGCTTCCCTTCCACTGGTGCTCTTACTAGGATATTCATTGCTACCTATG
This sequence comes from Rattus rattus, assembly GCF_011064425.1. Taxonomy (NCBI): domain Eukaryota; kingdom Metazoa; phylum Chordata; class Mammalia; order Rodentia; family Muridae; genus Rattus; species Rattus rattus. Next base: position 44,546,715 of record NC_046172.1, on the reverse strand, counting down.
AGGTCAGAGTCCAGGGTCAGTCCATGTATAGTCTTTTTAGGTAGTAGCTTAGTCCCTGAAAGCTCTGGTTGCTTGGCATTGTTGTACATATGGGGTCTTGAGCCCCTTCAAGCTCTTCCAGTTCTTTCTCTGATTCCTTCAATGGGGGTCCTATTCTCAGTTCAGTGGTTTGCTGCTGGCATTCGCCTCTGTATTTGATTCAGCTAACTTTTTTATACAGTTTGGGCCTACATGTCTGGGGATGTATTACCTGAAATGGGTTGGAGCTTCCTACGTCAATTAGCAATCAAGAAAGTGCCACACAGACATGTCCAGAGACTTATCTGTTTGAAGCACTTACTCAGTTGAGATTCCCTTTTCAAATGTGTGTCAACTTGATATCTGAAGCCAACTATGTTAGTAAACTAGCCTGTTAGTGTTTGCTTTGCCTTTAGACTGCCTGAGAAGGTGAGAAATTGATTTTTTAAATGCAAAGCAAAACTATAACCAGACAGCCAAAAGGTGACTAAAGTACATAATAGAAAAATACTTGATACAGTGGATTTTTGTTGTTGTACTCAGTAACTTTTAGCTCCAATTCAGTGGGTTTGTTTCGCATGATTTGACATCTGGTGAATATTAGGCTTTAATGATCTTACCTTCTTGAAATTCCATCCAATACTAACTGTTACAGCCATTAGACTCTCCTGATTTTATTAATTGGCTTTCCATATGGAGATTTTTGTCTGACTTTCTCTTTGTGTTTAGGAAAATAATTATATCATTATTAATTATATTGAAACTCTGGTTTTCCTTTCTCAGTATCTCCATGGAATATTGCAATCCTTTTCAAATAGTCTTACTGTTTGTCAGGGTCTCTTTTGTGTGTGTGTGTGTGTGTGTGTGTGTGTGTGTGTGTGTGTGTGTGTGCATTTCTCTGACTTTCTCACCACTTACAGCCAGCATCTGTAGAAACTCTAGCATTAAGAAGGATTCTGGGACATATTAGATCCTAAAGCTCATGGTCCCTAAAGCAATCCCTGTAGAAAGGGCATTGAGATAAGTGGCTGGAAACTCCCTTTTGTTTGAAATGTTCTCCAGAGAGTAAGTTAAAATTACAACTTGGAAATAGAATATGGCATGTAGCTGCTGAGCAACAAGGCCAGGCATAAGCTATAGATCAATGAAAACTTCTGTAAAACTTTTATAAATTATTCCTTCTAGTGTATAATGTAGTTATCGTAAGATCAAATTCTAAACTCCAAAAGTGGTATTAGCTAGTTAGATAACACTGCCTTCATAAGCTAAGTTTTTATGTTGGGATAAAATACCTTTGTAAATATTTAGTTTAATTATTATGTTTATGAGTTTGTATGTTTGTTTGGATATGTGCACATAAGTACATTGACACAGAGGGGTGCATTGGATCTCTTGTATTTTTTCTTTTTTTCTTGGATATTTTATTTATTTATATTTGAAATGTTATCCCCTTTCACAGTTTCCCCTCCACAAATCCCCTCTCTGATTCCACCTACCCCTGTTTCAATGGGGGTGCTCCCCCACCAACCTACCCATTCACACCTCACCACCCTAGCACTCCCCTACACAGAGCTATTGAGCCTTCACAAGACCAAGGGCCTCTCATACCGTTGATGACAGATAAGTTCATTATCTGCTACATATGCAGCTGGAGCCATGGGTCCCAAAAAGTATATTTTTTGGTTAGTGGTTTATTCCCTGGGAGTTCTGGGAGGTCTGATTGATTGATATTGTTGTTCTTCTTATGGAGTGGCAAACCTCTTCAGTCCTTTCGCTTACTCCTCCATTGGGGTTACCATGCTCAATCCAATGGCTGGAGGTGGGCATCTACATCTGTATTTTTAAGGCTCTGGCAGAGCCTCTCAGGAGACATCCATGTCAGGCTCCAGTCATCAAGCACTTCTTGGCATCCAAAATAGTGTCTGAATTTGGTGTCTATAGATGGAATAGATCCCCAAGTCGGGCAGTCTCTGGGTGGCCTTTCCTTCATTCTATAGTCCACACTGTCCCTTTATTTCATTTAGACAGGAGCAATTCTGGGTTAAAAATTTGGAGATGAGTAGGTTGCCCCATCACCCAAACTGGGGCCTTGCCTAACCTCTGGATATGGTCTATATAGATTCTCCCTCCCCTATGTTTGGCATTCCAGCTAATCTTATCCACCCTTTTTGTTTTTTCTTTTTTCTTTTTCTGTTACTTGCTTTCAAAAACATCTTTATTGAGGCTTAATTAACATAATATACAAATCAAACATTTAAACTCTGTAGTTCAATTGTTTTAATATATACATGAATGAGTAAATATAACCATAATAAGTTTGTGGAACACTTTTATCAACTCAAAATAAACTGTGTACACTTTAGCTATCACCACTAAAGATCTCTTTTCAGCCCTACCATATTAATCTACTTTCTGTCCTTATGGATTTTTTATTTTTTTTTACTGGATACTTTTTAATTTACATTTTAAATGTTATTCCCTTTCCCATTGTCCACTCCAGAAATCCTTCCCCTGCTTCTATGAGGGTGCTCCCTCACTGACCCACCCACCCACTCCCTTCAAACTCCCTGCCCTGACATTACTCAACACTGGGGCATCGAGCTTTGACAGGTTCAAGGGCTTCTCCTCCCATTGTTGCACTAAAAGGCTATCCTCTGCTACATATGCGGCTGGAGCCATAGGTCCATCCTTGTGTACTCTTGGAATGGTGGTTTAGTCCCTGGGAGCTCAGGGGGTTCTGGTTAGTTGATATTGTTGTTATTCTTATGGTGTTGCAAACCCCTTTAGCTACTTCAGTCCTTTCTCAAACTCCTTCATCCGGGACCCCCTGCTCAGTCTAATTGTTGGCTGCAAGAATCCTTCTCTATATTTGTCAGGTTTTGGCAGAGCATCTTGGGAAACAGCTATATCAGGCTCCTGTCAGCAGGCACTTCTTGGCATCTACAATATTGTCTGGTTTGGTATTTGTATATGGGATGGATCCCAAAGGCAGGACAGTCTCTGATCCAAACTTTGTCTCTGTATTTCCTCCTGTGAATATTTTTGTTCCCACTTCTAAGAAGGACTGAAGCAACCACACTTTGGTCTTCCTTCTTCTTTAAGAACAGGGCAGAGGCAAGGGTAGTTAGTCAAGAAGACCACTTGAAGAGGGACTCATACCCACCTTGAAACTCTTCTCTTTCTATTTTTCTGACTTGTAGTCTCTTTCTGACTAAGGGCATTGATTCTTTGATAACCTGTGAGTGGACAGCATTGCAATAGCATTGCTCACCTAAGGCTATAAAGAATCCTCCCTGCTGGAGGAATAGCAAGTTGAGGCGTCTTCTGTTCTGTAAGACAACTTGGGCCAAGTAGGATAGGGAATTCTGCAGTGCTGTGATGGACTTTTCCATCTCCTATATATTTGCGTTCACAGCCATTCATAGGACCTTGTAAATTTTACTTGAAGTATTAGAGCTGAGGCCCCTACACTAGCAGCTCTGGCCAGCCCTATGCCAAGGAAATAACCTAGTAACACAGGGGAAATGGCCCACCCTTTTACCCAAATGTTTGGAGGTGCTATCTGGTTGAAGACATCATTCCAAGGGTAATAAAACACTCTAGCTACAATCTGTACTAGAAGATATTGAGAGAAAGCCATATTGCCTCCAATGAAGCAAGTATTTCTTCCTTATTTTGATGCTATATTTTCTTTAGCAGTCAGTAATACCCTCGTGGTATATCAACCCATGTACTTAAGCAGTAACAAAGGCATATCTGCTGTTATTGTAAATGTTATCTGTTGCCCGTGGGTGATGAGAAATGAACACCCAGGAGTGCAGACATCAAGAGACTGCAGAACAGACTGCCACTTCTGCACACCTCTGCCCACATCCCCGGTCCAAGGAGAAACTGCACAGTGCCTCTGGACACAGGAATATAGGAACAGACAGTCACTTGTACTGGTGGTTCTGGTCTGTGCCCAGGAGTGAACTGAACTCACCAAGCAGCTCTGGACACCCGAATTCCACGGGGGAGAGAGCTGGACCCTCAGAAGTGTGGACACTCCTGAGAAGTCAGAGGAGAATACCCTCTGCCCACATTCGAGACCCAAGAGGGAATCGCCTAGAGCCAACTGTGCCCCCTGGGTGCAAGGACTTAGGAGCAATCAGGGGTAGGACCCTTTGATTCCTGCCCATGCCTAGAGCTGAAAGACAGTCTCCAGGAGGACCTACACACCTGAAATAGGAGCACCTATTCTCAGAAAAGACTGAAAGAAAATAGGAAATAGATATATAGGAGTGCTGACAGGGTCAACACTACAGCAGGGTCAAGTCACTCTGAGAAACATTAAGACAAGCAAATACCAGAGACAACACAATGGCTAGAGGCAAACACAGGAACCTAAGCAACAGAAACCAAGATTACATGGCATCATCAGAGCCCAGTTGTTCCACCCAAAAAAAATACTAGATATCCAAGCACAAAGGAAAAGCAAGATTTAGATTTGAAGTCACATTTTTTTTGATAATGATGGAGGACTTTAAGAAGGACATAAGGACTCCCTTAAAGAAATGCAGGATAACACAAGTAAAAAAAAAATAGAATCTCTTAGAGAGGAAACACAAAAATCCCTTAAAGAATTAAAGGAAAACACAACCAAACAGGTGAAGGAATTGAACGAAACCATCCAGGAGTTAAAAATGGAAATGGAAACAATAAAGAAAGCACAAAGGGAGACACCACTGGATATAGAAAACCTGAGGAAGAGACAAGGAGTTGTAAATACAAGCATCACCAACAGAATACAAGAGAGCAAAGAGAGAATCTCAGGGGCAGAAGATACCATAGAAAACATTGACACAACTGTCAAAGATAATGTAAAATGCAAAAAAACTCCTAACCCAAAACATCCAGGAAATCCAGGACAAAATGAGAAGGTCAAACCTAAGAATAATAAATATAGAAGTGAATGAAGACTCCTAAACTTAACGGGCCAATAAATGTCTTCAACAAAAATATAAAAGAAAACTTCCCTAACCTAAAGAAAGAGATTCCCATAAACATTCAAGTAGCCTACAGAACTCCAAATAGATTGGACCAGAAAAGAAATTCCTCCCGTCATATTATAGTTAAAACACAAAATACACAAACAAAGAAAGAATATTAAAAGTGGTAATGGAAAAATGTCAAGTGACATACAAAGGCAGACCTCTCACAATTGCACCAGATTTCTCACCAGAGACTATGAAAGCCAGAAGATCCTAGAAAGATATCACACAGACCTTAAGAGAACACAAATGCCAGCCCAAGTTACTGTATACAGCAAAACTCTCAATTAACATAGATGGAAATACCAAGGTATTTCGTGACAAAACCAAATTTACACAATATCTTTCTACAAATCCTGCCCTACAAAGGATAATAGAGGGAAAATTCCAACACAAGGAGAGACAGAACACTGTATAGAAAGCAAGAATATAATTTCCTTGCAATGAAACAAAAAGAGAGACGCACAAGCATAATTCCACCTCTAACAATGAAAATAACAGGAAACAACAATCACTATTCCTTAATATCTCTCAATATCAACAAACTCAATTCTCCAATAAAAGGCATAGACTAACAGACTGGGTACATAAACAGGACCCCACATTTTGCTGCAAGCAGGAAACACACCTCAGAGACAAAGACAGATACTACCTTAGAGTAAATGGCTGGAATACAACTTTCCAAGCAAATGTCCTGAAGAAACAAGCTGGAGTTGCCGTTCTAATATCAAATAAAATTGACTTTCAACCAAAAGTCATTAAAAAAGATAAGGAAGGACACTTCATATTTATCAAAGGTAAAATCCACCAAGATGAACTCTCCATCATAAATATTTATGATCCAAATGCAAGGGTACCTACATTCATAAAAGAAACCTTACTAAAGTTCAAAGCACACATTGTACCTCACATGATAATAGTAGGAGATTTCAATACCCAACTCTCATCAATGGACAGATCATGGAAACAGAAATTAAACAGAGACATAGACAGACTAAGAGAAGTCATGAACCAAATGGATTTAACAGATATTTATAGAACATTCTATCCTAAAATAAAAAGATATACCTTCTTCTCACCACCTCATGGTACCTTCTGCAAAACTGACCATATAATCGGTCACAAAACAAACCTCAACACATACAGGAAGATAGAAATAATTGCATGTATCCTGTCAAATCACCATGAACTAAGACTGGTCTTAAATGAAAATAATAATGACAGACAGCCCACACATACATGGAAGTTGAACAATGTTCTACTCAACGACAACTTGCTCAAGGCAGAAATAAAGAAAGAAATTAAAGACTTCTCATAATTTAATGAAAATGTAGATACAATATACCCATAAGTATGGGACACAATGAAAGTGGTACTAAGAGGAAAACTCATAGCTCGGAGTGCCTGCAAAAAGAAACAGGAGAGAACATATGTCAGCAGCTTGAGAGCACACTTAAAAGCTCTAGAACAAAAAGAAATAAATAAACCCAAGAGGAGGAGAAGGAAGGAAATAATCAAACTCAGGGCTGAAATCAACCCAGTAGAAATGAAAAGGACTATACAAAGAATCAACAAAACCAGAAGCTGGATTTTTGAGAAAATCAACAAGATAGATAAACCCTTACCCAGACTAACCAGAGGTCACAGAGAGTGTATCCAAATTAGAAAAATCAGAAATGAAAAGGGAGACATAACAAAAGAAACTGAAGAAATTAAAAAAAATCACCGGATCCTGCTACAAAAGTCTATATTCAACAAAACTGGAAAATATGGAGGAAATGAACAATTTTCTAGCCAAATATCAGGTACCAAAGTTAAATCAGGAACAAATAAACCATCTCAACAAGCACATAACTCCTAAAGAAATAGAAGCAGGTACTAAAAGTCTGCCAACCAAAAATGCCCAGGACCAGGTGGATTTAGTGCAGAATTCTATCAGACCTTCATAGAAGAGCTCATACCAATACTTTCCAAGCTATTCCACAAAATTGAAACAGATGGAGCACTAACAAATTCCTTCCATGAAGTCACAATTAATCTTGTCTGGAAACCACACGAGTACCCAACTAAGAAAGAGAACATCAAATCAATTTCCTTATGAATATTGATGCAAAATACTAAATAAAATATTTGCAAACCGAATCCAAGAACACATCAAAATGATCATCCATCATGATCAAGTAGGCTTCATCCAAGGGATGCAGGGATTAATATACGGAATACCATCAATGTAATCCATGATGAAAACAAACTCAAAGATAAGAACCACATGATCATTTCATTAGATGCTGAGAAAGCATTTGACAAGTTTCAACACCCCTTCACGATAAAAGACCTGGATAGATCCGCAATTCAAGGTCCATATCTAAACATAGAAAAAGCATTATACAGCAAACCAGTAGCTAACATCAAACTAAATGGAGAGAAAATTGAAGCAATCCCACTAAAATCAGGGACTACTCAAGGATACCTGCTCTGTCCCTACTTATTCAATATAGTACTCAAAGTCCTAGTCAAAGCAATCAGACAACAAAAGGAGGTCAATGAATACAAAATGGAAGGGAAGAAATAAAAATATCACTGTTTGCAGATGATATGATAATATTCTTAAGTGACCCCAAAAATTCGACTAGAGAACTACTTAACCAGATAAAAAACTTCGGCAAAGTGGCTGGATATAAAATTATCTCAAACAAACCTAACATTCCTCTACTCAAAGGATAAACAGGCTGAGAAAGAAATGAGGGAAATGACACCTTTCACAATAGTCCCAAATAATATAAAATATCTGGGTGTGACTTGAACCAAGCAAGTGAAAGATCTGTATGAAGATCTCAGAAGATGGAAACATCTCCCATGCTCATCCATTGGCAGGATTAATATAGTAAAGATGGCCATTTTGCTAAAAGCAGTCTACAGAGTCAATGCAATCCCCATCAAAATTCCTACTCAATTCTTTATAGAGATCAAAAGAGCAGTTTGCAAATTCATTTGGAATAACAAAAAAAACCAGGATAGTGAAAACTATACTCAACAACAAAAGAACATCTGGGGGAATCACCATCCCTGACTTCAAGCAGTATTGCAGAACAATAGTCATAAAAACTGTATAGTATTGGTACAGAAACAGGCAGAGAGATTTGTGGAACAAAACTGAAGACCCAGAGATGAACCCACAGGCCTGTGGTCACTTCATCTTTGACAAAGGAGCTAAAACCATCCAATGGAAAAAGATAGCATTTTCAACAAATGGTGCTGCTTCAACTGGAGGTCAGCATGTAGAAGAATGCAAATTAATCTATTCTTATCACCCTGTACAAAGCTTAAGTTCAAGTGGATCAAGGACATCCTCATCAAACCATATATATTCAAGCTAATAGAAGAAAAAGTGGGGAAGAATCTCAAACAGATGGGCACTGGGCAAAGTTTCCTGAAAAACAAAACAAAACAAAACAAAACACCAGTGCTTTATGCTCTAATTTCAAGAATGAACAAATGGGACCTCATAAACCTCCAAAGTTTCTGTAAAGCAAAAGACACTTTCATTAGGACAAAATGGCAACCAACATATTGGGAAAGATCTTTTCCAATCCTATATCTGATAGAGGGCTAATATCCAAAATATATAAAGAACTCAAGAAGTTAGACTCCAGAGAACCAAATAACCCTATTAAAAAGGGGTACAGAGCTAAACATGAATTCACAGCTGACGAATATTGAATGTCAGAGAACAACCTAAAGAAATGTTCAACATCTTTAGTCATCATGGAAATGCAAATCAAAACAACCCTGAGATTCCACCACACAACCATCAGAATGTGTAAGATAAAAAAACTCAGGTGACAGCAGATACTGGCAAGGCTGTAGAGAAAGAGGAACACTCCTCCATTTTTGGTGGGATTGCTATCTGGTACAACCATTCTGGAAATCAGTCTGGAGGTTCCTCAGAAAATTGGACATCCCACTTCCTGAAGACCCACCTATAACTCTCCTGGGCATATACCCAAAAGATGCTCTAGCATATAACAAAGACACATGCTCCACTATTTTCACTATATTATGTATCATAGCCAGAAGTTGAAAAGAACCCAGATGCCCTTCAACAGAGGAATGGATACAGAAAATGTGGTCCATCTACACAATGGGGTACTACTAGCTATTAAAAACAACGACTTCACATAATTCATAGGCAAATGGATAGAACTCGAAAATATCTTCCTGAGTGAGTAATCCAATCCACCACCACCACCCCCCAGAAAAAGTCACTGATAGCTGGATATTAGCCCCAAAGCTCAGATTATGCAAGATACAATCCTCAGAACACATGAAACTTCAAAAGATGGACGACCAAAGTGTATATGCTTTAGTCCTTCTTAGAATGGGGAACAAAAATATTTAAAGGAGGAGATATGGAGACAAACTTTGAAGCAGAGACTATAGGAATGGCCATGCAGACAGAGCCTGTTACACCTGAGATTTCAGTCACCCACCCCAGGAAATTTTGCTGATACCAAGAGTGCATGCTGACAGGACCCTGATATAGCTGTCTCATGAGAGGCTGTGCCGAAGAATGACAAATACAGAGACAGAAGCTAGCAGCCTACCACTGAACTGAGATTGTGGACTCCGTTGGAAGATTAGAGAAAGGATTGAAGGAGTAGATACCATCCATTCAGAGCTCCCAGGGACTAAACCACCACCCAAAGGGTACACATGGACAGACACATGGCTCCAGTAGCAATGGATGGACTTGTTGGGCACCAAATGGGAGAAGAAGTCCTGGGTCCTCTGAAGGCTGGATCCCCTCAAGTGTCAGTGTTGGGAGGTGGGAAGGGGTGGGTGGCTGGGTGGGCGAACACCCTCATACAAGAAGCAGGAGGGATATGGGATAGGGAGTTTAAGGATGGGAAACCAGGAAAGGGGATAACATTTGAAATGTAAATAAAAATATACTATAAAGAAAGAAATGATTTAGTAGCAAGTTATAAGTTGGGACAGAAAAGAAAAGAAGCTTAGAAATTAAATAAACTTGCTTGTACAAAATATGGGGGTTTTTGCTTTTGCATTTGTGTTGTCAGTTTTCTTACCCATATTAGGTCATATGTTGTCCTACATAAATTTCAGGCATAGAATTTCTCATTAGTATCTTAAATCTTTCACTCAAGGGTGTGCATTTTCATAGTATAGTAAGTCATAGGTCTCTTTCTGATACTTTGCAGTGTCTCTCTGCCTGAAAAGTCAGTCCAAGCCAGCCTCCTTCAAGGTTTTTCAGCATTCTTCTGTTCCAATACCTTTTATAACATGACAATTTTGTGGTTTTTGAAGGTAAAGCCTTGTGGATCTCACTCTCTACCTTATTCTCCTGCATCAAGTGGAGCCCTATGATCCACCACTGAACTGTCATGTGAGAAGCACTTTGTTATTCCTAATTAGTTCCTGTACCTAAGGACTGTATACTGAGGCCTTATTTAAATTATTAGCTGTCATTTTTTTTTTTATTAACTTGAGTATTTCTTATATACTTTTCGAGTGTTATTCCCTTTCCCGGTTTCTGGGCAAACATCCCCCTCCCCCCTCCCCTTCCTTATGGGTGTTCCCCTCCCAACCCTCCCCCCATTGCCGCCCTCCCCCCAACAGTCTAGTTCACTGGGGGTTCAGTCTTAGCAGGATCCAGGACTTCCCCTTCCACTGGTGCTCTTACTAGGATATTCATTGATACCTATGAGGTATCAGTCCAGGGTCAGTCCATGTATAGTCCTTAGGTAGTGGCTTAGTCCCTGGAAGCTCTGGTTGCTTGGCATTGTTGTACATATGGGGTCTCAAGCCCCTTCAAGCTCTTCCAGTTCTTTCTCTGATTCCTTCAACGGGGGGTCCCCTGTTCTCAGTTCAGTGGTTTGCTGCTGGCATTCGCCTCTGTATTTGCTGTATTCTGGCTGTGTCTCTCAGGAGCGATCTACATCCGGCTCCTGTCGGTCTGCACTTCTTTATCAGCTGTCATTTTAATTCCTTTTTCTTCTACTGATAATTTGTCACTTATGTCTTGTTTCTTTCAAGGATTTATCTTTGATGCATATTTGCTTTTGTTTACTTCTAAAATTCTGTACATAATGGATAGTTTTGTGGATATTACCAAATTCATGGAAATTTCAAATATTTTCTTCAAATATTCTTTCAGCTTCACTTTCTTCACTCCTGGTTATACTTGGAAGTTAGATATAGATTTAAAGGACAATAGGGCTGGACCCCTCCCTAATGAAAAACAGCTTGTGAAAACAAGGAACTGGAAGCTGATAGGATTCCAAAGCAAGTCCTAAGTCACATCTTCGTGCTCTATCTTTATCACATTAAGACTCCACTTCCCTTGGTTGAAACCATTGAGTTGTCCCTACTTTGTGCTTTTAGCTTTAGTATATAAATTTCTGCATCTAGCTGTGGGATTTATCTCACTTTTCTATGTTCTAGAAAGTTTTTTCCCCTAATGCATGTCTGCTAAACTAATTCAGATAGAATTTTCAAAATAGGAATTTCTATACTCTTTTAATACTTTCTGAGTGTGCTATGTGATAATGTCGGTAATTTCCTATATCAGATTAAGGAGGTACTATAAAATTTAAAGTGATGGACACTTTTGCTGTTGTTGTTAAGATGTAAAAAATTTATTTTAGTGTGTGTGTGTGTGTGTGTGTGTGTGTGTGTGTGTGTGTGTGTGTGTGTGTGTAGATGGCAATGAAGGCCAAAAGAGAAATTTTGATGCCCTGGAACTAGAGTTATAGGCAGTTTTGAGCAGTCCAACATGAGTGCTAAAACTGAACTTAGGTTCTCTAAAAGAACAGGAAGCACTCTTAATTACTGAGTCATCTCTTCATTCTCAGGTTTTGCCTCTGAAGCACTATTTTGCCTAATGTATTAAGTGGGTCCTAAAATGAACTTAGATTTTCTCATACCATCATGGGTTTCTGACATACTGTGATAATAATGATTTTTGTGTGCATGTTTGTGTGTCCTGACAGTCTTGAGATTTTTTTATTATTATTAACTTGAGTATTTCTTATATACATTTCGAAAGTGTTATTCCTTTCCTGTTTTGGGCAAACATCCCCTCCCCTCCCCCTTCCTTATGGTGTTTCCTCCCACCCTCCCCCATTGCCGCCCTCCCCCAACAGTCTAGTTCACTGGGGGTTCAGTCTTAGGGACCCAGGGCTTCCTTCCACTGGTGCTCTTACTAGGCTATTCATTGCTACCTATGAGGTCAGAGTCCAGGGTCAGTCCATGTAGTCTTTGGGTAGTGGCTTAGTCCTGGAAGCTCTGGTTTGCTTGGCATTGTTGTACATATGGGGTCTCAGCCCCTTCAAGCTCTTCCAGTTCTTTCTCTGATTCCTTCAACGGGGGTCCTATTCTCCAGTTCAGTGGTTTGCTGCTGGCATTAGCCTCTGTATTTGCTGTATTCTGGCTGTGTCTCTCAGGAGCGATCTACATCCGGCTCCTGTCTGTCTGCACTTCTTTGCATCATCCATCTTGTCTAATTGGGTGGCTCTATATGTATGGGCCACATGTGGGGCAGGCTCTGAATGGGTGTTCCTTCAGTCTCTGTTTTAATCTTTGCCTCTCTCTTCCCTGCCAAGGGTATTCTTGTTCCCCTTTTAAAGAAGGAGTGAAGCCTTCACATTTTGATCATCCATCTTGAGTTTCATTTGTTCTAGGCATCAAGGGTAATTCAAGCATTTGGGCTAGTGCCACTTATCAATGAGTACATACTATGTATGTCTTTCTGTGTTTGGGTTAGCTCACTCAGGATGATATTTTCCAGTTCCAACCATTTGCCTACGAATTTCATAAAGTCATTGTTTTTGATAGCTGAGTAATATTCCATTGTGTAGATGTACCACATTTTCTGTATCCATTCCTCTGTTGAAGGGCATCTGGGTTCTTTCCAGCTTCTGGCTATTATAAATAAGGCTGATATGAACATGGTGAAGCACGTGTCTTTTTTTTATGTTGGGGCATCTTTTGGGTATATGCTCAAGAGAGGTATAGCTGGATCCTCAGGCAGTTCAATGTCCAATTTTCTGAGGAACCTCTAGACTGATTTCCAGAATGGTTGTACCAATCTGCAATCCCACCAACAATGGAGAAGTGTTCCTCTTTCTCCGCATCCTCGCCAGCATCTGCTGTCACCTGAGTTTTTGATCTTAGCCATTCTCACTGGTGTGAGGTGAAATCTCAGGGTTGTTTTGAGATTCTTAAAGAAGAAATATTTAGTCTTCACTGACCAAGACAACTCTGGAGTTAAAATACTTATACTGTTCCATTTCTCAGCAAACATAAATCCTACCCCCTATAAGTCAGTGAACTTGTTTTCTGAAGAGTGAAGTAACTACAGAATTTAATAAAGCATATCATCTCAGTTTCCAGTAAGTTTGTGGAACTTGGCCATTATGAACCTAAGTAACTCTGGGGTCAAACAGAGCCTGCTATTCCTGATTCTCAGGCAACTTGAACTCTGCTAACCACAATTTAATTCTGGAGTCCGGTGGGACATACTGCTACTGATTTCTCAACTCCTGAACAAACTGGTTTATCTCTCAGATCCTATTTATCCTACATAAGTGGGAGGAATTTAATTCTTAAACTTTAACATCAAGCAAAACCAAAACCAATCAACCAACCAACCCCTCCAAAAAAAATCAGAAATGACTCAGCCTTAAACAAATAAGGCCAATAAATAAGACAATACAAGTCAAATGTTAGAGAAGTTGACTAAATTGACTATTATTGACCACAGACCTAATGGTAACCCTACTATCTTTTTTGAGTCCCTTAAGTAAGCCATGCAAAAGTATGTTCTAGCTGATTGCTCACTTTTCTTTTCAAGGCAAACTCCTCATTATCAAATTCCTTCCTCACTCCATTCTGACATCAGGAAGAAATTAAAAAAATAATTGTTGAGAATAAAGACTCTCACTGATCACCTAATAAATACAGTACATTCTGTTTTCCAAAACCAGAACCTAGAGGAGGAGAAAAGGATATCAAAGGTTTCTGAAGAAACTAGCAAGTAAACATTGTCTGTAGGCAGACAGGTCATTGGATGAAAAAGTGCATGAATAGCAGGCAGGCCTTCTCCTAAGAGTTATACTGTCACAGTGTGACAGTGTAGTAGACTAGAGAGCTTACTTCCCCAAAGGACTGAAGGACACTTGAATGAGAGACCCAAAAGTTGTCTCTGGAATGAGGAAGCACTAAGCTCAATTTGAACTCTGGCACATTTATTATGGCATACACCCTTGGGTAACCCTTAAAGTTTCAGGTAGGGCCAAAAGTTTGCTTCTTCATAGGAGAACCTTTTATTTTATTGTTATCTCATATTTCAGACAATTAGTTTCTGACTCTTGTCAGATAGTGAGCATCAATGAGACTCTGTGACCAAATATTTCATTCTAATTTTTAATCCTAAATATGGATTGCTGACATTCCATTTAGCAGTATCACAGCTAATATTATATATTTTTATTTTAATTTTAAAAATTCTTTTAATTTTTTAATTTTAATGATTTTCTAACTGTAAACAATATTTTCCTAGCCTAAAGCCTGATTAAGACTTCAACCTTTAATCAGTAAATTACTCTGTTATTGTTTTTTTTAACTCCCAGACAGTTCAATTATAATAGCATAATCCTGATCACTTAAGTCTCTGGAAATAAAATAGTATAGTCATTCCTCATGGAAACTTCAACTCCCCCAAAATGGTAGGAGTGAATATCATTTATAATCTTATTGATTATTATATCAGTTTTTCAACCTTGTGTGGTTAATTGCTGTTTTAATTTTATCTCTTTTCATTTACAATTGATCCACCCATACATAGTCCTGTGATGATCTAACACAATCTTTGTGAATTCCACTGATTGTTCTCCAAGGCCTGAAAATTGGCAATAGTGGCGACACAGAATATTTTCAAATGGCATTTCAGGTGCAAGTAGCCAGATCAACTTAAAAGATCAATTACTAAGTGATCATAAAGATTCAGTTCTTGAGGGAGGATTATTAGGTAGCTAGTCATAAATGAACAAATTTAAAAGTCATTGATGACAGAGCCAGTATACATGGACATACCTAACCATAATCATCTTTTGCCAGTTTTCTTTACCCACCTGGTAATAATGATTTTCAGGAAGAGAAAGAATCAGTTGTCTCCTGTGGTGGTTTGAATAAGAGTGTACTCCATAAGCTCATATATCTGAATGCTTAGTCATCAAGAAGTGGCACTACTCCCTGAGTCTCCCACTCAGTCAGCATATCAGGATATAGTTCAGTTACTTTTCTAACACCATGTTTGATTTGGTGCCCTCATGGTTGCCATGGGCATGGTCTCTCTTCACAGCAATAAAATATTGAATAAGACATGCCTTTATAATTTGAAAGCATCACATCTGTCCTTAAAGATTTAAAATATCATGGAAAAGAAAAGAAGATGAAAGAGGCAGTGGTTTATTGAAACTAGTTAAAGAAAGGTTATTTTCTCCTGGTAGACCATGACTAGTTTGCAGTGCTGTTGTGTGTTGCTGCTGTTGTTGCTTTGTTTTGTTTTTGATAGAGTTTCACTATGTAGCCTTGTCTGAACTGGGCCTCACTATGTAGACAAGGAAAGCTTCTTCCTTACAGAAATTGACCTGCATATGCCTCACTAGTGCTGGAATTAAAGATATCTGCCATTATGACTAGTTTTTCTTAGTTCTTTTAATTTGCTTTGTTAGCTATCTAAGTCAAAGAATAGGAGCTGAGCTTGGCCCTCAGTGAACATGATATTATATACTGCCTAAAAGATTTTAGTGTTAGAAAGACATTTTGTTACAATAAAGAAAGAAACTAAAGACTTCTTAGAATTTAATGAAATGAAGGTACAATATACCCAAACTTATGGGACACAATGAAAGCTGTGCAGTCATTAAAGGTCTCCCAACCAAAAAGAGCCCAGGTCCAGATGGGTTCAGTGCAGAATTCTATCAGACCTTCATAGAAGACCTCATACCAATACTATCCAAACTGTTCCACAAAATTGAAACAGATGAAGCACTACCAAAATCCTTCTATGAATCCACAATTACTATTTTTTCCTTTTTTTTTTTTCAGAGCTGGGGACCAAACCCAGGGCCTTGCACTTGCTACGGAACTGCTCTACCACTGAGCTAAATCCCCAACCCCCACAATTACTCTTAAACCTAAAACACACAAAGACCCAATAAAGAAAGAGAACTTCAGACCAATTTCCCTTATGAATATCGATGCAAAAATACTCAATAAAATTCTTGCAAACCGAATCCAAGAGCATACCAAAACAATCATCCATCATGATCAAGTAGGCTTCATCCCAGGCATGCACGCATGGTTTAAAATATGGAGAACCATCAACTTAATCCACTATATAAACAAACTGAAAGATAAACACCACTTGATCATTTCATTAGATGCTGAGAAAGCATTTGAAAAATTCAACACCCCTTCATGATAAAAGTCCTGGAAGCCCATACCTAAACATAGTAAAAGCCATATACAGCAAAACAGTAGCTAATATTAAACTAAATGGAGAAAAACTTGAAGCAATCCCACTAAAATCAGGGACTAGACAAGGCTGCCCACTCTCTCCTTACTTATTCAATGTAGTTCTTAAAGTTCTAGCCAGAGCAATCAGACAACAAAAGGAGATCAAAGGATACAGATTGGAAAAGAAGAAGTCAAAATATCACTATTCACAGATGATATGATAGTATATTTAAGTGATCCCAAAAGTTCACCAGAGAACTACTAAACCTGATGAACACCTTCAGCAAAGTAGCTGGGTATAAACTTAACTCAAATAAATCTGTAGCCTTCCTCTATGCAAAAGAGAAACAAACCGAGAAAGAAATTAGGGAAACAATACCCTTCATAATAGTCCCAAATAATATAAAATACCTCGGTGTGACTTTAACCAAGTAAGTAAATGATCTGTACAATAAGAACTTCAAGCCTGTGAAGAAAGAAATTGAAGAAGATCACAGGAGATGGAAAGATCGCCCATGCTCATGGATTGGCAGGATTAATATAGTAAAAATGGCCATTTTACCAAAAGCGATCTACAGATTCAATGCAATCCCCATCAAAATACCAATCCAAGTTTTCAAGGAGTTAGACAGAACAATTTGCAAATTCATCTGGAATAGCAAAAAACCCAGGATAGCTAAATCTATCCTCAACAATAAAAGGACTTCCGGTGGAATCACTGCACCTGAACTCAAGCAGTAATACAGAGCAATAGTTATAAAATCTGCATGTTACTTGTACAGATAAAGACAGATAGAGCAGTGGAATAGAACTGAAGACCCAGAAATGAACCCACATACCCATGGTCACTTGATTTTTGACAAAGGAGCCAAAACCATCCAATGGAAAAAAGATAGCAT
This sequence comes from Rattus rattus, assembly GCF_011064425.1. Classification (NCBI taxonomy): domain Eukaryota; kingdom Metazoa; phylum Chordata; class Mammalia; order Rodentia; family Muridae; genus Rattus; species Rattus rattus. The sequence continues at coordinate 44,529,227 of NC_046172.1, read as the reverse complement.
TTTCAGCAAATGGTGCTGGTTCAAGTGTAGGTCAGCATGTAGAAGAATGCAGATCGGTCCATGCTTATCACTCTGTACAAAGCTTAAGACCAAGTGAATCAAGGACCTCCACATCAAACCAGATACACTCATACTAATAGAAGTAAAAGTGGTGAAGAATCTCGAACACATGGTCACTGGAGAAAATTTCCTGAACAAAACACCAATGTTTTATGCTCTAAGATCAAGAATCAACAAAATGGGATCATAAAACTGCAAAGCTTCTGTAAGGCAAAGGACACTGTGGATTTAGGACAAATGGCAACCAACAAATTGGGGAAAAAAGATCTTTTGCAAATCCTACAAACTGATAGAAAGTTTATGACCAAAATATACAAAGAGCTCAAGAAGTTAGACTGCAGGGAGACAAATAGCCCTATTAAAAATGGGGTCAGGACTAAACAAAGAATTCACAGGTGAGGAATGCCGAATGGCTGAGAAACACCTAAAGAAATGTTCAACATCTTTAGTCATAAGGGAAATGCAAATCAAAACAACCCTGAGATTCCACCTCACAGCAGTTAGAATGGCTAAGATCAAAAATTCAGCTGACAGCAGATGCTGGCGAGGATGTGGAGAAAGAGGAACACTCCTCCATTGTTGGTGGGATTGCAGACTGGTACAACCATTCTGTAAATTAGTTTGGAAGTTCCTCAGAAAATTGTACAATGAACTACCTGAGGTCCCAGCTATACCTCTCCTTAAGCATATACCCAAAATAAGCCCCAACATATAACAAAGACACATGCTCCACTATGTTCATAGTAGCCTTATTTATAGTAGCCAGAAGCTGGAAAGAACCCAGATGCCCTTCAACAGAGGAATTGATACAGAAAATGTGATACATCTACACAACGGAATATTACTCAGCTATCAAAAACAATGACTTTATGAAACTCATAGGCAAATGGATAGAATTGGAAAATATCATCATAAGTGTGCTAACCCAATCACAGAAAAACACACACGGTATGCACTCATTGATAATTGGATATTAGCCTAAATGCTTGAATTATCCTAAATGCACAGAACACATGAAACTCCAGAAGGATGACCACAATGCGATGCTTCACTCCTTCTTCAAAATAGGAACAAGAATACCCTTGGGAGGGAATAGGGAGGCAACATTTAGAACACAGGGAGAAGGAACACCCATTCAGAGCCTGCCCCACATGTGGTCCATACATATACAGCCACCAAACTAGATAAGATGGATGAAGCAAAGAAGTGCAGGCCAACAGGAACCAGATGTAGATTGCTCCTGAGAGACACAGCCAGAATGCAGCAAATACATAGGCGAATGCCAGCATTAAACCACTGAACTGAGAATAGGACCCCCGTTGAAGGAATCAGAGAAAGGACTGAAAGAGCTTGAAGGGGTTCCAGACCCCATATGAACAACAATGCCAACCAACCAGAGCTTCCAGGAACTAAGCCACTACCTAAAGACTATACATGGACTGACCCTGGACTCTGACCTCATAGGTAGCAATGACTACCCTAGTAAGAGCACCAGGGGAAGGGGAAGCCCTTGGACCTGCAAAGACGGAACCCCTAGTGAACGTGATTGTTGGGGGGGGGGTTGTAATGGGGGGAGGATGGGAAGGTGAACATCGATGTAGAAGGGGAGGGGGAGGGGATAGGGGGATGTTTGCCTGGAAACCCGGAAAGCGAATAAAAAAACAAAATTTAAATAAATAATACCCAAGTTAATAAAGAAGAAGAAAAAAAAAAAAAGAGTTGGTCCAAATGGGCTGACAATCAGCTAAACAAGCAACAACCCTCAAAAAATCATGTTTCAAAAAGTTAAAAAAAACAAAACAAAAGAAAACATCATATGCCTGAAACCAGATAGAAAGATGGAAGGAATAATTATCTTCTTAATAGGATATATACTTTATATTCAAGACGCCCCTCCCCCAATTAAGTTTTTTACAGAAATTCACAGGTAAGCTTGCCTTCTTTCTGAAAAAATTCTCTTTCCTTTTTCTTTCTCCCATTTTTAGATATCAGTCATAATCCTAATGTGTTTTCCCTGATACTCTGGATATGCTCACTACTTCTTTGAATTCCAAACCTCACACTAGGCAGTCACTTGTTCAAAGATGCCCATTGTTGAGCTTGCCTGCTTCATTGAACTCTAACTCAAAAAATAATAAAAAACAAAATGGATAAAACATAACATTTATCAATTTCTTTTCTTTTATCATTTGTCTGGATCTTCAATTTTTCCATGCTTTCATATTTTCACTTTCAAACTCCAATTAAATCCCCAGGTTAGATTTTGAGTAGTACATTTTCCATTTTTTTTAATCCATTATACGGAGAAGCTGTAAAAAAAAGCCCTATGTTCTCTCAAAACAATATGGTTATTATATATTTTAGTTTGTTGATTTATAGGAATTTTAACATGAACTATCAGGAACCTAATTATAGTTTTAAATTATACCAACCTTTTTTTCTTCCTAGTCTTTAAATCAAATCAATTTCAGAGAAGGTATCCACAGTCATATGATATTAAACCTTGTATGCTCTCTTAGGGTTTTACAACTGTCAACAGACAGTATAACCAAAGCAAGTCTTATAAAGGACAACATTTAGTTTGAGCTGGCTTACAGGTTCAGAGGTTCAGTTCAGTATCATCAAGGTGGGAACATGGCAGCATCCAGGTAGGCATAGTACAGGAGGATCTGAGAGTTCTGCATCTTCATCTGAAGGCTGCTAGCCGAATACTCACTTCCAGGCAACTAGAGTGAGGGTCTTTTAGTCCCAACTCACAGTGACATACCTACTTCAACAGGGCCACACCTACTCTAACAAGACTACACGTCCTAATAGTGCCACTCGTGGGCAAAGCATATACAAATCATTTCATATACCTACATCTTTCACTCTTTCATTCAATTCTTTCCTCTCTTCTCTGAAGAAATCTGTATTATATCATGTATCTAAGCTCAAAGCACTAGGATCAGTAATTATTCTTTAAAACTACAAATTAGAAATATCTGACTTTAAATATGCAAAGTTAAATTTAATAGAAATCTCTTAATTTTTCTTTGCCCTTCACTCTATTCCCTTGAGATCTTAATTTCCATTTGTAACCCCATCAAGTGTTACGTTCCCTTTATAGAAACTGATCATTTCTGTTTGATTTTAAATATCCTTTCAAAGTTGTTTATCCAAAACTATTTGCCCCCAAACACAAGCAGAGCTTTATATATACCTTGATATTTAAATGTATTTCCTCTAAATCTCACATTCTTTGATATTAAGCTAAATTTGTTAACATTTATTAATAGAAAACTGTCATTGTTCTACATGGCTACCACCTAAACTCTGGAGAGCCACACTTTTAGAACACAGCAGGCTGGTAATGAAAATCATTTCCAGTGAATTTTTAAATGCTTCCCTAAATCAGGCTCTTTAACTTGGGGGAAAAACAGTTTGGTTATATAAGGAGTGCAGATATGTGACATTATTTAGTTATAGAGGGGCTTATTTTTTAACAGTGCAGCAATTACGTCTTAAAATAACTATTATTCAATCCATTTTACCAGCTTTGGAAGACTAAGCAGATGTCAGATATTCTAAAATATCTGACTTTAGGTGAGCTTGGAATGTTACTGTGAAAGAAATATTTCAGCTCTGTTATGGAAAAGGAAGCCAATAAACTGTGTACTTACATAATGATCACAACAGCTCTCAGAGGGTCTCATTTGAAGCACAATTGTTGGGTCTTGAAATAATTCTATTTCACAGCTAGAAAAGGAAAATTTAGAATACATTATTCTATTTTTCAGTAGCTGAAAAATAAAAATTATCTAAATAACTATATACTTTTAAATCATACATATAATTGAATACCAAAGGAAGACTTCCAGACTTGAAAATAACATTCTATTTCTGAGTAGAATGTTATTCTCCCTCTCCCTTTCTCCTTCTCCCTCTCTCCACCTTCTGTCCCACCATACCAACTGTAATTCAAAGATTTCTGGACAAATACATATAGGTACTGTAGAAAATATATAAACCCTGTAATAAGGTAGAGAATCTCTCAAGAATGAGAATAGATATTGACTAAAGTGTCCATTGCAAAGAAAAAGCCTCAAGGATTGATACAGGACCATCTCTAAAAGGTATCATGCAAATATACATTATAAGGTAGGCAATATACTTTATTTTAAGGTCTGTAGAAAATGGTGTATCCTGAGGGGCCATTTTCTTCTCCAGGTGATTGATGTGTTGGGCAAACTCTTCAGGGAATAAACAATGGTACTGTATGTTTTTTAACTATAAAACCTCTAGCTATGTCATAATTTCATGCCATCTCAACTCAGGAACAAATATAAAACTCAGGTGTATTTCTGTGAACAAAGATCTGCAGATTCAGTTCCTCATTATACAAGATACTGATAATAAAAAAGACTATCTTCAATGGCCTTCACACATGCAAATGTCTATTCCAGTAAATTGAACTTCTTGAATATCTTCCCAATCCCATTTCATAGTTAATGCTTTGAGAGAGCATCTTGTCTGTTTACTTAAATAGATGAATTGTTAATCTAGGGAACTGGATTTCAACGTGGCCTAAGCCAAACTTGTCATTAAATCCTATGTATCTTCTTGAATAAACAGAATACATCTTTGTCTTCTTTCACATGACTCAAACATTTTTATCTCTTTTCTTTTCTTGTTGTTTTTTAAATATTTAAATCACTTTAATAAATACTGTGTTCTGATACATGGTTATCTGAGAAAAGAAGAAAAATGAATTTAAAGATTTAATATTTTCTTTTTTATTGCATATTTTTATTTATATTTCAAATGTTATCCCTCTTCTCAGTTCCCCCACCCCCCATAAGTCCCCTTCATTTATATTGATATTGGTTACTGGGTTTCTGTATATTGCTTTTATTATGGATAGGTATGGGCTTTGGATTCCTGATCTTTCCAAGACTTTTAATGTGAAGGGATGCTGAATTTTGTCAAATGCTTTCTCAGCATCTAATGAGATAATCATGTTTTTTTCTTTGAGTTTGTTTACATAGTGGATTACGTTGATGGATTTCCATATTGAAACATCCCTTCATACCTGGGATGAAGCCTACTTGATCATGATGGATGATCTTTTTGATGTGTTCTTGGATTCAGTGTGCAAGAATTTTATTGAGTATTTTTGTGTTGATATTCTTAAGGGAAATTGGTCTGAGGTTCTCTTTCTTTGTTGGGTATTTGTGTGGTTTTGGTATAAGAGTAATTGTGGCTTCATAGAAGGAATTTGGTAGTGCTCCTTCTGGTTCTATTTGGTGGAATAGTTTGGATAGTATTGGTATGATGTCTTTTATGAAGGTCTGATAGAATTCTGCTTGAAACCCATCTGGTTCAGGAATTTTTTTTGGTTGGGAGACTTTTAGTAGCTGCTTCTATTTCTTTAGGAGTTATGGAACTGTTTAGATGGTTTATCTGATCCTGATTTAACTTTTGTACCTGAAATCTGTCTAGAAAATTATCCATGTCATGCATATTTTCTAATTTTGTACTAGGATATGATGTTTTTTTTTTAATTTCCTCAGTTTTGTTGTTATGTCTCCCTTTTCATTTCTGATTTTGTTAATTTCGATATAATCTCTGTGAGCTCTGTTTAGTCTGACAAAGTCTTTACCTATTTGTTGATTTTCTCAAAGAACCAGGTCCTGGTTTCATTGATTCTTTGTATTGTTCTTTTTGTTTCTACTTGGTTGATTTCAGCCCTGAGTTTGATTATTTTCTGCCATCTCCTCCTTTTGGGTATATTTGCTTCTTTTTTGTTCGAGAGCTTTCATGTATACTGTCAAGCTGCTATTGTATATCCTTTCCAGCTTCTTTTCCAAGGCACTCAAAGCAATGAGTATTTCTGTTAGCACTACTTATATTTTGTCCCATAAGTTTTGGTGTGTTGTGCCTTCATTTTCATTAAATTCTAAAAAAGTCTTTAATTTTCTTCTTTATTTCTTCCTTGACCAAGTTATCACTGAGTAGAGTGTTGTTCAGCTTCCACGTGTATGTGGGCTTTCTGTCATTTTTGTTATTATTGAAGACCAGCCTTAGTCCATGATGATCTGATAGAATGCATAGGATTTTTTCAATCTTCTTGTATCTGTTGAGGCCTGTTTTCTGACTATTACATGGTTAGTTTTGGAGAAGGTACCATGAATTTCTGAAAAAAAAGGTGTATTCTTTTGTTTTAAGATGAAATGTTCTATAAATCCCCTTGGTCCATAACTTCTGATAGTTTTTCTGTGACTCTTTCTCCTGTTTCTAGGATCTTTTCATTGATGAGAGTGGGGTGTTTAAGTTTCTCACTATTGTTGTGTGAGGTGCAATGTGTGCTTTTGAGCTTTAGTATGGTTACTAATAAGTCCTTTAGTATATAGGTGCCCTTGCATTTGGAGAATAGGTCTTCAGGACTGATTGTTTATCTTGTTGATTTTCCTTTGATGAATATGAAGTGACCTTCCTTATCTTTTTTCATGATTTTCATTGACAGTCAATTGTATTCAATATTAGAATGGCTACCCCAGCTTGTTTCTTGGGACCACACACTTGAAAAATTGTTTTCCAGTCTTTTACACTGAGGTAGTGTGTCTGTCTTTGTCACTGAGGTTTGTATCCTCTATGCAGCAAAGTTCTTGGTTCTCTTATGTATCCAGTCTGTTAGTCTCTGTATTTTTATTGGGGAATTGAGTCTACTGATGTTGAGAGGTATTAGGGATCAATGACTGCTGTTTTGTTATTTTTGTTGTTAAGGTGGAATTATGTTTGTGTGCCTATCTTCTTTTGGGTTAGTTGACATTAGATTACTTTCTTCATTTTTCTAAGATCTAGATTCCCTCCTTGTATTGGAGTTTTCCATTGAAAGGAAAATTATACAGATTTGAGGTTTAAGAATATGAAGTTAAAAGAATAAGTTTGAATTTAATAAGTTTGACTCAGGGCTAAACACTGTGAAAAGCAAGTCCAGGCAGCTCCGCCCTGCCGCTAGGACTAACAGACCATAAAGATAACGAAGAATGCAGGAACCAGCCTGAGTTATCAGGACTGGACCCAAACCATCTGAAGAAGGCACCTCCCCAGCTTACTCAGAGTCACACCTTAACAGATGTCCTTCAAACCCTGATACGCCCTAGCTCCTAAAATCTTGTACGCTCCAGTCAATACGTACTTTCCTGCTGTGCTGTAATCTCACCGCCATGTTTAAATGACCAATCACCTATAGCTCATGAAATTAGCCAATTGTGTAACCTTAAACCCCCCTAACCTCCCTATATAAACCCCCCGAGTTTTGGAAGCTCGGGGTTGATTCCCTCTGTCTCTGTGTGAGATACGTGGGACCGGGATCCCGCTAAGACCGGGATCTCGTTAATAAAGCTACCTCGTGCTTTTACATCAAGAATGGCTACTCGTGATTCCTGGGGGCACCCCACCCCGCGATCGGAGCGAGAGACGCAGTTCCCCGTTTTGGGGTATGCTCTTTCACCATCTATTATTCTTTGTAGGGTTTGTAAATTTGCTTTTGTCATGAAATATCTTGATTTCTCCATCTTTGTTAATTGAGAGTTTTGCTGGATATAGTATCTTGGGCTGGCATTGGTGCTCTCTTAGGGTCACTATGATATCTGCCAAGGATCTTCTGGCATTCATATTGTCTGGTGAGAAATCTGGTGTAATTGTGATAGATCTCCCTTCATATGTGACTTGCTTTCATTTGGTTTTTGAACTATTATGTAATGGGAGGAATTTCTTTTATGGTCCAATCTACTTGGAGCTCTGTAGGCTTCCTGTATGTTTATGGACATTTCTTTCTTTAGGTTAGGCAAGTTTTCTATAATTTTCTTGAAGATATTTACTGGCCCTTTAAATTAGGAATGTTCCCTGTTTTCTATACCTATTATCCTTAGATTTAGTCTTGTCATTGTGTCCTGGATTTCCAATGTTTTGGGTTGGGAGTTTTTTGCTTTTTGCATTTTATTTGACAATTGTGTCAATGTTTTCTATTGTATCTTCTACCCCTGATATTGTCTTGTATTCTGTTGCTAATGCTTGTGTCCATGCCTCCCGACCTCTTTCCAAGGTTTTCTCTCTCCAGGGTCATCTCCCTTTCTGATTTCTTTATTGTTAATTTTTCCATTTTTAAATCCGGGATGGTTTTGTTCAATTCCTTCACCTGTTTACCTGTGTTTCTTTAGGGAAATATTTGTTTCCTCTTTAAGGCTTTCTACCTGTTTACCTGTGTTTTCCTATATTTCTTCAAGGATTTTATTTATGTCATTCTTAAAGTCTTCTATCATCCTCATGAGATGTGCTTTTAAATCCAAATCTTGCTTTTCTGGTGCATTGGCTTATGCAGGGCTTGCTGTGGTGGGGCAAGTGGATTCTGATGATTCCAAATGGCCTAGGTTTCTGTTGCTTTGTTTCTTGCCCTTGCCTCTAGCCATTGGCTTATCTCTGGTGGTACCTGGTTTTGTTGTCTCTGACCATGGCTTGACCTTTTTGCAAGTCTGTGTGTCAGCACTCCTGGAGGCTGGCTTTCTCCCAGCAAGATCTTAGTATAGAGAGCTGTGGCACTGGGTCATCTCCAAGTTCATAGGCAGAAACAGGAAGGATCCTTTACAGGTTACTCCTTGGTTCCTGTGTCCAGAGGGCTCCAGGCGGGTTCCTCTTATGTCAGGAATATGAGAAGGAGTGGTAGTCTCACCTGTACTCTCAGGATTGTCCTCATTTCTGAGAATCCAGCTCTATCCCCATGGGATCTGGGTAGAGAGAGAGGGCTGTATCATAGGGTTAATTCCGGGTGGAGGTGGAAACTGGAAGGATCCCAGCCTGCTACTTGGTTTCTGTGTCCTGAGGGATCTGGGCGGATCCCTCAGAACAGAAGTGGTGGTCTTACCTGTGCTCTCAAACATGTCAGCACTTCTGGAGACTGCTTTCTCCTGGCAGGATCTGGGTACAAAGAACTTGTGGCACAGGAGGAAATGAGCAACCTACTTTTTCACCGTTTACTTCATAGCTATTCCTGTTTCTGTGCACCGAGGGTCTGAATACAATAAACTAATCCCAATAAACTAGTTCTCTCTCTCTCTCTCTCAGCATTTTCATCTGTGGCTTAATCCAGAGCAATAGCCTCTTAAATAATATCTGTTATCTACAGCACTAGATACACTAAATACAGTGTATCTGTAAGTTTCAGCCATAATGAGGATTCTATATATAATTTTGAATTATGACACATTTCTAATTACAACCATCCAGTGGTTTCATATCTTTACTCCAATTGCAATTTCTTACTGGGACCTTCAACACTTATTGAAATGTTCATTATATATCTTATTTCATTTCTCTTTACTTTTATCCTTACTCCTTCTATGACAAGAAATAAACTGCATATAGATGTAGTATAACTATTATGAGAACAGAACAAATCAATGAAGTTTCATGTGCTGAAATTTTCATGACCATATGGAGTTAAATCAACTAGGTCACAATTTCTACTGAAATTGTACAGATCTCAACCTGTGAAGTCTTAGATACCTATTAGCAGAAAGGTAGAAATAAAAAGTGACAAATTGATAAGATATGACACTCTGTGATGAATGTTAATGGACAGAAAGAGACATAAAATAGGCAACAGAAATTTAAATATTTAGACAGGTCCTGAAAGCTCTCCATTCAAAAAGTGATATATAAATACCTGCAGGAGTTGGGAGAATGAGCCTTGTTTAACCAGGACATTGCAGTCAGATGGAGGAATACCTTCATAGAGGAAGTATAGCCAAGATTAAAATATTTTTACATGTTTTCAATCGGAGGAAAGATGGCTTAACTAGATATGTAAGCAAAGATGATAATTTCAGAAAATGAGATAATAAACATAAACAGAGATGTTACAGGATACTCTGTAATGTATTTAGATTTACTAAGAGCAAGAAATTAATTAGCAATGGTTAGAATACAAAATCCAGCTGAAGTTTTAAAAGATCCCCTGGCTAAACCATGTTCATTGCTACTGCATTTATAATAGCCCAAAACTGGAAACCACTGAGTTGTGTTCAACAGAATTGATAAAGAAAATATGGTACATTCACACAATGGAGTATTAAGCAGCTGGTAAAAAAAAGTGGAATTATGAAATTCGCAGGTAAATGGATGAAACTAGAAAAAAAATCATTCTAAGTGAGGTAACTCAGATACAGAAATAAAACTATGCTATGTATTCACTTATATGTAGATATTAGGTGTTTAGTCAATGATATTCAAGCTACAATCCATAGACCCATTCAGAGGTAGGTACAGAATAGAAACATAGACAGAACTTTATCTCCCTAGGAAAAGAAAGTAGATTAGATATTTATGGATATTTATGGATGGGTAAGAGTGGGACTGTGATGAGGGAATCAAATGTAGAGGATGTGTGACAAGGGAGGAAAATGCAAAGAGACATAAGCGGGTATTTGAGGAGTAGTATGAAAACCTAATATAGTAGATACTTCCTAAAATACATACATGCATACATACACACACACACACACACACACACACACACACACACACACACACATATATATATATATATATATATATATATATATATATATATATATATTAAGATACTCTAAATGAGTTTGCTAAATAATGGGGAAGGCAGACAGCCCCAACAAGACATCCGTTATCACCAAATAAATTTTCCAGTTTATGAATTGGGTTACATCTAATTGAGTTTTAGCCTACAGAGGCTCCATAGGAACTTACAAACAACCCAGGCTGCTGCCAAGGCTGTAGTTTGCTCTCCACAAACTGACCGCAAGGTCCAGTAGCTGAAGACAACACCTAAATGACTCATTGAACACAGACAAGTGAAGCTGGTGCCTACACAGAGTCTTCATCTTTGGAACACTCAGTTTATTTCCATCAAATATTTCCATTAAATCCTTTCCTTCAATGTTCCTGGAAAACCTCATAACAGGAGGAGGAAAGAGTATAAGAGCCAAAGGGGATGGGAAACACCAAACAAACAGGGCTCTCTAAATCAACATGATCAATACCCATTTGAAATCACAGAGTCTGAGACATCAAGCAGAGGGCCTATACAGTTCTGGACCAGATGGGGTCCTAGAGCTTAATGGAAACATAGACATAGGCTCAAACCCCAAGTCACAAGCTATCTCCAGTTGATAAGCACTAGAAAATGAAATTTTAGTTTCCTTCTAGGGAGTCTCACTGGGGAAGCATGCTGTTAAGTTGGCTAAACGACCAGCAGTAAATGGCCAATAAAAAACAAAAAGCAAGCAAACGAACAAACAAAACAAAATCATTGGCATCTTTGGAGGTTCTTTGTCTTATAATGTTATCTGTGAACTTTTTACTTTTAAATTTTTTCTTTCTCTTTTTTATTTTTATTTATATGTTATTTTTCTTTTCTTTTTATACCTTTCAGGTTCTTTGAATTATGAATTCAAGTTTAGTGTTGTTATGGGATTCCTCCGTGTGCAAAGATGTGGATCAGTTTCTTTATGCTTTTACTGGAGCTATTTTCTTTGTTTTGTTCATTTCCTTTAATTTGTCATATTATATTATATTATATTATATTATATTTACTGCATTATTATCCATTAGAAGTCTATTGTTTTCTAATGGCAAACAAAAAGGAAGTGAGTGGATCTGGAAAGGAAATGGTATAGGTAAGAAATGTAAGGAATTATCATAGGAGAAACCATAATAAGGATATATTATGTGAGAAAAACTGTATTTTCAATAAAAGAAAAACATAAATTAATTAAAAGATCTCCTTGCTACATCACTAAAAAAATGAAAACACAAGGGTGGGTGCAGAGGCTGGGATATAATCACAATTTACACCAACTAGAATATTAGAATTCAAGTGAATAAAATATGAATTAGATTGTTTTAGGTTTACATTTTATCATAATTTTAGGCTAAAAATAGGATTCAGTTAGTGTATGTTATATTTTTTACTGATATGTAAAAACCTAAAATTGTACATTTTAACAGGGTACTGTGTAATATTTAGAATGTTTAAAATACTTTACAATGCTTAAACCAGAACAAATATTTATTTCTTCGAATGATGATCATTTCTTTATGTTTTTTTATTTTTAATTATTTATTTCTTTTCTCTATGTAGTTCTGGCTATCCTGTAACTCATTATGTAAGGCATGCTGGTCTCAGACTCATCAAGATACATCTATCTCTCTCTCCCAAGTGCTGGGATTAAAAACTTGAGTCACTACATCCAGTTTGACTGCTTCTTAAAAAAAATTTGTAAAAACTATGTTTACTATTATTATCGCATATATGCAGTTGTATCTGTGAGCATGGGCACGTGTGTGTATTTATTCTTGTTATTGTTGTTGCTGTTGTTGTTTGTAGAGTGTATGAAAAAGTCAAAGTAAAACTTAGTAGAGTTCATTGGGTTCCAGGTATTGAATTCAGATAACCAGGCTGCATGTCAAGTATTTTTACCTGCTGAGCTTTATCTTTCATCTCATGAAGAAAATTGTTAAGATTCTTTCTTCTAACTTTTTGAAATGCATACTGCATTATTATTTTATACTCAGTGTATAGCAAACTAGTACAACTGAACTTCTTGTCCTTATCTAACAGCAACTCCTTATTCACTGATTAATCTTTCAGCATTCATTTCCAGCTCTCATTCTCCCAGGATTATTGTGACCACTATTCTATTCTCATATTCTGTTTCACCTACTTTATATATTTTAAATATTCCACATGTGATCATGCAGTGTTTATGTGCCTGGCTTCTTTAAGTTATTTATCTTAACATGGTAATCTACAGGGTGATCTATTCAGATGAAAACAATGACAGGATTTTCTACCTGCCCCCCACCCCTGTAATGTTGGCATAATAGAATTCTGTGATATATATATATATATATATATATATATATATATATATATATATAAAATTTCTTTATCCACTCACCAACTGATGGTTACTTAAGTTATTTCTAATTATTATGCATTGTGTTACTTCAATGAACATCAAGTTATAGGTGTTTCTTCTTTTAAATTTATTTCTTTGAATATAACAAAATGAAATATATGTTAATGGTATATGTACCCACCTGGTCTGGAACATACTATATATATACCAGGTTGGCTCGACTCACAGAAATCTTTCCTGCTCACCGCTTCCCAAGTATTAATCTTTTTATCATTAATAGCCCTTTTTAGGTTAGCCTTTCATAACAGGGTGAAGTAATAGCTCATTTGGGTTCTTTGTATTTCCTTAACATGTAGTAACCCAAATATATTTTCTCCATTGGCAGACTTTTTTCCTGGGATGAGAAAATTTCATGCTAGTCTCTCCTGAATTATGGATTTTTTGATGATGAAGACAACTGAAAGAGCACTATGTTCAACTTATTATTTTATCTTAAAGACTTGAGAATTTTCTCTATAGTTCATCTGTGATCACTACTTTATGAGATATCTTGGAGTGATTAGGATGAATTTGACTGGTGACCTTTGACTTTCTTGTACCGGAATATTTGTACTGTCTTGTATAGGGAAGTTTTATCTTATCATTTCTTTGAACATCCTTCTACCATTTTGGAATGTTCATTTTCTTCTTGAAACCAAGTAATATACATGTTTGCTCTTTAAGTTATGTCTCAAAGTCCACAAGTACCATCTTCATAGCTTTTCCATTCATTTTGGTCACCGCCTCAAATAACACACACAGGAGAATTTGTTTTTATTTGATCAGCTTAACTGGATTCGAATCACTGAAGGGATGCATGCCATTGATCATATTTGAAAGAGCATTTCTAGAGAGGGTGGACTGGTCCTCTTAATAGGTAATATCCTCCAATAAAGAAATCTGAGGAGAAAGCTGAATTTCTTCCACTGCTGCTGCTATAATCCTCATGTCATAGAGGACACTAGCACTTCTGACTTCCCAATGTGGACTCAAAGCCAGTGATTTTTCTATTTACTTGCATGGCTTTCTACAGTGGACTGATATTCTTGGCATCCAGCTCTCTGAACTAGGCAGCCATCAGATATTTTGCCCCTCCAGCATGCAAATGACTATTGTTGGACTATTCAATCTCTCATTTAAGGCAGTCTAGTATGTTCTCTTTGACCACATGGAGCCCATTGGTTCTGTTCTCCTAGAGACCCTTGACTGACACGCTTATCTTGGCACTCACTTGTTCTTTTTTGTGCTTAATTTATCTTGTGTCTGATGATTTCTTTTGAATCACTATTCTATTGAATTTTACTCTGTGTCTCATTCAGCTTGATAATTTGTGTTGATTCTTAAATAATTTGATTAATTGCTAAATTTGTTTAAGTATTGAAATATTTTCAAGCTCATTGAAATTCCTTAATACACCTGTTTTAAGTTACTACCATGAAAAGTTTTCCATAGTGACTGTCACCTGGTAAGTCTCTAGCACTTTATTTTGAATAAGGACTGTGGTTTCCTGGTGTGGCAGACGATACTATATTTCAGATCTAAAGCCTAGACTTAATTCTCTCTCATTTTCCAAAATTGTAGATATCTTCTTTCTGGGTTGCTTGGAGTTCAAGGAGAACTGAGAGTAAAACTACCACTTCCTGCTTTCTGCAGTGACTTAAAAAAATCATTATACTAAAAGCAGGCTCTGCCAGTGTTCACGTGATTCTGACAGTGTAGGTGAAGGTAGCCTGGTACATGAATAGCTAGTTAGTTGTTCATCTTACTGTGTCTGTGGGGAGAGATCCCTGCTGGATTTGTCTACCCCATCACTTTACTGCTCAGAATCTTGCTTGAAATTGTTGAACTAAATTGTACGACCTTTTCAGTAAATATTCATGTTATTATATGTGTAGTTCTAGCATTTAGTAGCCTGATGGAGGCTAATAGCAACTGCACTAACATAGCATCATCCTGTCTAATAGCATCAACCTGTCTAAAAGAAAAAAAAAGCTGCATAGACATTTTATGTTTTAAAATGCAGTTAATCTTATCATAATATATATTATATAAAACTTACATACGTTGGGGATTTAGCTCAGTGGTAGTGCGCTTGCCTAGGAAGCGCAAGGCCCTGGGTTCGGTCCCCAGCTCCGAAAAAAAAAAAGAACCAAAAAAAAAAAAAAACTTACATACATACATACATACATATGTGGGAGCTTGTTTCTGTAGCTATGACATTTGTAGAATCTATGATATAGAGTAAACTGACCTCAAACACACAGGCATCCACCTGCCTTTGCATTAAAAGCACTGGGACTGAAGCATATGCTATCACACCTGGCTCAAAAAAAAATTTAAACAAAGTGATTTTAGGGATATTCAAGTAGTATTACCATTGTATTTAGACTATTTGAAGTAATAATTTGTTAACCTAAAACTATATGTCATGTCTACTCTCTATTTCTGATGAAAGAAGTAGTTTTTTAGATTAATATGGGTACATTTCTACAAAGAAATTTAAAAATAACTGTTAATCTTGTTTCTCAGCGACTTTTACCCAGAAAATTGAACATGTTTGACGAATTTATTTCTGACTTTGATCTGTTTCTCAGAATTATATTAATACTGTTTTTGAGTTGGAAATTGAATTCCTGCTAATTAATTAATTATTGAATTAATGTGTGAATAATTATTATTTTCTTAGATATGTCTATGGTCAATTTGAACTTTTAGTAATCCATATATTCTGAGGTTTAATTGGTAATTATCTGTTTATTATTAATATTTTTGAAGTGAATCTTTCAGAGTTAATGTAATAACTAGAATTCATTCACAACCTGTCCATTTTACTCTTTTCTTAACTTACAAATTCTTTCAAATTTTCAGCCTATTTTTGTAAGAAATTCAATAGGTAGCCAATGTAAAGTAGTGTTGGGTCTTTACCTGCTTCTTTTTTTTTTTTTTGCTGCAGGGCAGGTTCTAATTGTTTATTTCTAGCTGGCCAGTAAATTATTACAGAGACTCACAGAGTTCTGTCTGCCTCCACACATAATTCTGTGATTAAAGGAGTGTATCGCCTACCACACCTGGCCTTGGCTGCTTATTGTTAATCAGATTTATAAAGATTTTTTTATATATAGTTCTTGAAGTAGTATCTTAATATTTTCATTAAATTTTCTACATTATAGTTTTCAAATATAGCTTAGTATTTGTAGTTAAAATATGTAAATATGACCTCTATTTTTTCAGTTCTTCATTAATGTAATTATTATAGAGAAAATGTCCTATGTGATTTCATGTTATAAATATTAGTGTATTTTGTGGATAATCATATGGTTTGTACTAAGATAATTTTATGGCTTTTGTTTTTGTATGTGTTTTTTTGAGTCATAGACCTGGCAAACAGTGCTGTATACCTTAGCTATAAACAACAGTTCTTGAGACACACTGAATCTAAATATTTTTCTGAACAAATATATATATATATATAAATTTATATATACATATAAATATATATAAATATATATATTTATAAATATATATAAATATATAAATATATATAAATATATATATATATTCTCCTTGGATGCGATTTATATAAGTAGGATTATTAATTATCTAAATTAAAAACTATAATTTTTATTTTAATTTATTTTTATTTATTCTTGATTTATTATCAGATGGGAATTATTGAGAAGCTCACGTATAAATTTATCTACCTTCGATATTTTTAGAAAACATTTTATTTAATGGTTTTATATAATTGGTATAATCAATGAGAAATATCAATATATATTATAGTATTATATTTACACATAAATAGTTTTTGGGTCACATTATTTGGCAACATATATATTTCTAGTTATATAGTAGACTTATTTTTAATTTAAATTCTACTTTGATTATGCCTGTCACTTTAATATTTTTCAATACCTATTCTTTTTATTTATTGGATAATATTTTATTTATATTTCAAATGTTATCCCCTTTCCTGGTTTCCTAACCCTAAAACCCCTAACACTTCCTTCCTCCCCCTTCTTCTGTGAGTATATTCCCCCACCCATCCACCTACCCCTTCCCTCCTCCCCGCCCTGACATTCCCCTACATTGGGGGCTCCAGCCTTGGCAGGACCCAGGGCTTCTCCTCCCATTGGTGCTCAACAAGGCCATCCTCTGCTACACATGCTACTGAAGCCTTAGGTCTGTCTATGTGTAATATTTGGCGGTGGTTTTGTTCCTGGGAGCTCTGGTTGGTTCTTATGGGGTTGCAAGACCCTTCAGCTCCTTCAGTCTTTTCTCAGCAACTCCAACCGGACCCGATTCTCAGATCAATATTTTGTTGCTAGCATTCACCACTGTATTTCTCGTGCTCTGGCACAGCCTCTCAGGAGACAGCTATATCAGGCCCCACTCAGCATGAACTTCTTAGCATCAGCACTACTGTCTGGGTTTGGTGGCTGTATGTATATGGGCTGGATCCTCAGTTGGGGCAGGCTCTGAATGGCCATTCCTTCAGTCTCTGCTCCAAATTTTGGCTCCATATTGCCTCTTATGAATTTTTTTGTTCCGCCTTATAAGAAGGGCTTATTATTCTTGAGCTTCATGTGCTCTTTGGATTGTATCTTGGGTAACCTGAGATTTTGGGCTAATGTCCACTTATCAGTGAGTGTATACCACATGTGATTTTTTAGGATTCGGTTACCGCACTCAGGATATTTTCTAGTTCCATCCATTTGCCTAAGAATTTCATGAACTCATTGTTAACAATGGTTCTTAAATGTCTTAACCACCCTTCTTGCCTACCACCCACTAGAGGTAGTGGGAAAGAGAGGCTATGGGAAAAGTGGACCTGTTTAGAAATGGTTCTCTGATGCAAATCCCAACTGCATTGTCAGGAAACCAGTTGTTTAGTTCACAGGTCAGCAGCAGCAGCTCTATCCACTTGCAAACACTTCACGGATATACCAGCAGTTCAGTTCAGTAAAGCTAGGATAGCAGCAGCAGTGGAACTACCTAACACAAACAGCCAGGGAAATCACAGGAGTAAGCAAGAAGCATTCAGACAAGCAGGGACACCAGGAGCAGTTCTCAGCTGTGCCTCTCTTAATGAAGCAAGGATCAACAAAGACTCAACAACAAGCATTGCCCAGCTAGCTCTAGCAAAAACCCTCTCTTCCAGTTCATTAAGTCGTATTTATAAGATTCATCATGTGTCCTCCATAAGTGTTAACTCATCAGGTGTCTTGCCTCAGCACATGAGTTTGTCTCAGCAAATTCCATGTGAGTCTGTCTGGGCTGATGTCACTGCCAATTGGCCAGAGTCTGCAGAAGTGGCAAACATCTTCACCACATCACCAGAAAATTTTTGGTGTGTTTCTCTTCATGGAGTCTAGACAAATGGAGCTTAGTTGCACAGTGAGAAGCAGTCCAATACATGTGTGTTGTTAGAAAAGACTGCATCACATGTCCTTTCTAATGCTTGCTTAAGCAGAACATCCTTTCATCTGTGTCTGACTCAGTGAAATGTTCCTTCCTGAGTCTGCCGTAGCCTTTCACCTGTGTCCTCTTCAGCAATATGTTCCTTCCCACATCTGCTTTAGCAAAAGTCCTTTCACTTGTGTCTGATTCAGGAAACCACTCCATCGTGTGTTTGCCCCAGCAAAACCACTTACAACACAATTGACTATCCATAAAATGAAAACCTTAAATTTCTTATTCATATGCCACTAATAATCTCATTATGTTGTTACTCATTTATTCCTAGAATGAATTCTTTCTTATTCATTTTGCCTTACAGTTGAATCTAATGAATTTTCCTCACTGTAAGAATGGCAGCAAGCTTCCAGGTTTTGATTTAGTTTAATGTTGACCATCACAGTTTCTGTTTTGTGATCTGTACTGAGTTACATTCTGCTATATCACTTGCTATCTTCTTTCAAGATCTTGTTATTATATTTTGGATTTTAAAAATTATAGCTTCTTGGATTTTGTAGACTCATTTTTTCTTCTTTGAAATTTCAAGTTTTTATTCTTACAGTATTGTTTGCTTCAAAAAATCTTGGTAAATAACTGGAATTGAAAAATCATCCTGCTTTCAGTGGTGCTGTCTTACTATATTCTTTATCTATGTAATAAACTTGTATTAGCCCTTAAGTACTAAATTTTGGATCTATCAATATAATTTAGGTACAAATCTAGTGAGAATAAATTGTTCTGAAACATCTTACTTTTATCATTTAAAAATTTTGTAGGTTATTTCATTATTTCCATTCAAATGTTATCCACATTTGTTTACCTCCTGAAACTGCCTATCTACCCTACCTGCTTCTGTGAGGTGCTTCCCTACAACCACCACTCCTGCCTCACCTTTAGCATTCCTCTACATTGGGGCATCAAGCCTTCACAGGACCACTGATACAGATAAGGCCATCCTCTTCTACATATGCATGCAGCTGAAGCCATGGGTCCCTCCATGTATACTCATTGGTTGGTGATTTAGTCCTGGGAGCTCTGGGGACTGGTTAGTTGATATTTGTTGTTCTTTCAAGGAGGCTTGCAAACCCCTGATGGCCATTCCAGTCCTTTTCTAACACTCGTGGGGTCCCCATGAAATCCTTAATGATGGTTGTGCAGCATGTGCATCTATATTGGTCAAGCTCAGTAGAACCTCTCAGGAGACATCCAGATCAGGTTCTTGTCAGCAAGAACTTCTTGGCCTCAGCAATAGTGATTGTGTTTGGTGGCTGCATATGGGATGAATCCCCAGGTGGGGCAGTCTCTGGATGGCATTTTCTTCAGTCTCTCCTCCAGTCTTTGTTCCTGTATTTCTTTAGACTGGAGCAATTTAGTTTAAAATTTTTTGAGACGGATGGGTGGCCCCATCCTCAACTTGGGGCCATGCCTAAACTCTGGACCATGGTCTCTACAGGTTCTCTTGCTCCCTTTGTTGGGCATTTCAGCTAATGTTATTCCTGTTGGGTCCTGGAATCTTCTTGCTTTCCTGGCAACTGAGACTTTCTGGAGGCTAACTTTAGTTCCCCATCCCCCATTGCTACACACATCTGTTCAATTTTCTGACTCTCTGTACATCTCCCCCATGTCCACCCACACATAATCCTGTCCACCTCTTCCTCTTCCCCTCCTCTTTCCCACTCAAGTCCTTACTTCCTTTTATCTCCCGTGATTACTTCGTTTCCCCCTTATAAGTAGTTCTGAAGCATCCACATTTTGGTCTTCCTTCTTCTTAAGCTTCATATGCTCTGTTGTATCATGGATATTCTAAGCTTTTTTCCCAAATATCCACTTAGCCTTGAGTATATACCATATGTGTTCTTTCCTTCCTGGGTTACTTCACTCAGGATGATATTTTTGAGTTCCATCAGTTTGTGTGTGAAACACATGAAGTCATCGTTTTTTTTTTTTTTTTTTTTTTTTTTTTTTTTTTT
>NC_046172.1:44498019-44508663 GCF_011064425.1 Rattus rattus | reverse complement strand
CTCTGTTGAAGGGCATCTGGGTTCTTTCCAGCTTCTGGCTATTACAAATAAGGCTGCGATGAACATAGTGGAGCACGTGTCTTTTTTATATGTTGGGGCATCTTTTGGGTATATGCCCAAGAGAGGTATAGCTGGATCCTCAGGCAGTTCAATGTCCAATTTTCTGAGGAACCTCCAGACTGATTTCCAGAATGGTTGTGCCCCATTCTGCAACCCCACCAACAATGGAGGAGTGTTCCTCTTTCTCCGCATCCTCGCCAGCATCTGCTGTCACGACAGGAAGATTTTTAAGACTCAAAGTCCAACCCACCTAGCTTAATCAGGGAGCTTTAGGTCAATGACAAACCTTGTCTCATAAACAAGAGAAACAATACCAGAGGCCACACACACACACACACACACACACACACACAGAGGACACACAAGAACACACAAACACAAGGAACACATAAGAACTTAAACACACAAGAACACATATACATACATATACACACAAGAAAGGCACACAGATTAAATACCTAAAATAATAAAATACTATAGGTTTTGTTTTGTTTTAGGCTAGAGAAAACAAAATAATATTGAAACTGGTTTTTATTATATGGGGCTCTATATTTTTTCCAATACTTTTTTGAGTATTAAAAAATTTCAAATAATCTTAATTTCTTCTTTTTAAAATTTTTAAAATATTTATTTTAGAAATGAGGATGCTAGAGTTTCAAAGAGATATGACTTATTATATTTACTTACTAATATTCATACTCATTTGTATAAATTCATCTTGGATAATCAAAGTATTTTCCCAGTTCTAGAAACTAGATTATTTTTCTTACTATTCACTGGTATTTCTATATATCCCATGTCTTGGATCTCTTTAAAACTAAAGGGAACATGCACTACTTATCTTCCATGTGACTCTCCCATAATCCATCTAACAACTTTATTTATCTCCTATAATTGCTAATCTTGTTCTTCATTTTCATTGAATTATAATAATAAAATACAGCTTATCTTCAGGTAAATCTGTGAAGGTATTTTCAGGAAGGTTTACTAAAGAGGGAAGGTTCACCACGAAAGTGGGTGGCCCCAACCTCTGGACTTGGGTTACTGACTCAACACAAAAGGGAACATTCACGTTTATCTACTTTGTGACAGTGGATGCAAACAAGTGGAGCAGAAAGATAAAAATGTTCAGCTTGGCAAAGAAAGAAGTCCAAGCAAATTCAAGTTGCTGACAAGGACTATGTAAAATCCACTTTCCCTCCTAAATAGATTATTTCCATCAAACAGAAACCTACAATTTTGTAATGAAACAATAGGAAAAGTTTTCTAAGAGCAAGACCACACTCACAGAAGGCTCTAACATCTGCAAATACAGTCACTGAAAGGAGTTCCAAGCTTTACTATGAACCAAATGTCTAGACATACAGAGGCCAATGAAATTGTCATCCAAGGAGGCTAGACTATGGTTTTAGCTGGCAGTACAACTTTTCAGCATTGTCTACATGGTAATAATGGTTTCACAAGCATGAAAGATGCAAGAATAATGGGCTATAAAGGTGTTTGCTAAGGATAAAATGCTGTTGATGGCAGGCAAGGTGTATAGGGTTGGATTCTCTAAAGGAGACCCAGAGAGCACATTCTGTAAAACCATGAATCTGAAACTTTAGCTGCAATGGAGACCCCATGATGTTGCAAGTGGCAGGACCATGGGGTGTCTGCCAAATATATTTCAGACATGAAGTGGCGCTTGCCTAAGGAGAGGCAGGTTCAGGTTACTATTGAAGCTCAGATGATTCCATTATGGCGCTCCAATGGCAGTTGTACAGTTTGATGTTTACACTTCTGTGTTTTGGTCTTAATTTAGCTTAGATGTTTCTTCAGAATTCCCTTATTCCAGCTCCCAATTTTTGAATGTGAAGGATTTTTTATGTTGTACTCTAGAATGAATGGACTCTAGAATGAATGGTTACAACTATAACAGCTTTTAAAGATGGACTAAATTAAATTTGTACTATGATATGAAAATGAGACTGAGTATTAGGTGTAAATATTATGTTTAAATTTGCTTGTTTGGGAGTCAATTGACAAGTTGTAGATATGATAAGTAATCTTGTTACCCTGACTGGATTTAGAGTTGTTATAGAAAATAAACGTAGTTATTAAACATGAGTTATTACAGGGCTTTGGCCCTTGGTTTTATTATTAGGAGTATTTCATGAAATTCTTTCAGCGTTGTTGAAATTAAGTTGATAGAAGGGAAAATTCCATTTTAGTAAGCAAATCAGAATATTCTAATAGCAACTTAATTGTTGCTAAAGTTTAAGTACCACTGAACTAATGCCATTTTAAACGATGCTGTTGATGGCAGGCAAGGTGTATAGGGTTGGATTCTCTAAAGGAGACCCAGAGAGCACATTCTGGGCTCATATTTATTTGTGTAATGGAAAATGATTAGTTGAGCCTAAGTTTTGTGGCATAATCATAGAGTTGTCAAGTCATAGATTCAATCCATAGCACTGCTGAAGAAAATGAAAACAGAAGAAATGAATTTTAAAGGAATTTTCTTGAGGACAATGCCTTTTATTATTCACCTCCTAGTCAAATGAACATTTCCTCTGTTTCTGCTAAAATTGTCTATCACAATTAATACAATTTAATCAAAAGTTTAAAATACCATCATTATCTAGTATATGGTTCCCATTCTATTGTCCAAATGTCTAAGAAAAGACTATATATAAATAATCACATCTGAAGGGGGGCTGACAAAACAACAATGAGCAAGAGTAACCTAGATTGTAACGCTTGTTAGTTTCAAGAGTTTTCAAACAACTACAGTAATTCCATCGATGTGATTAAGGCAAAAATAAAAAAAATAAGGTACAGAGCACAAAAATTAGCCAATGCTAAAAAATGACTTACAGCAAAGTTGCCAAAAATACCGCGTCTGCCAAGTATGTTGAGAAACTGAAACTGGAACCCTAGCATGATGTTGGTAAAATAAAACATTATATAAGCTATTATAGAATTTTTTTGAAAGATCATACAATAACATAAAAATAATGGGTTAGTGGAAACCATCATATCCATCATGAACAAAAAGGATAATGCAAACGTGGTATATATAGTTGATGGATTCTGTAAAAATCATGATGCTGTAATTAGCAACAATGTAGGTGAACCTGGAGGACACTATGTTAAGTTTAACACATCAGACACAGACAACCTGATGGCTACAGTTTCAGAGGGATTAGAGTCAACCATGAGAGAAAGGCAAGGCAACATAAAGCAGGCATACTGGCAGGAGTAGGGAGCCAAGAGATTTCATCTCCACTACAAACAAGAAGTAGAAAGATCACATTGGAAGTAGGAAGAGACCATTGAATCTTAAAGCCTGCCCCCAGTGGTATAATTCCTCTAGCAAGGCTGCACCTCTTAAACCTTACCAAATAGTGTCACCAACTGAAACTAAGTATTCAAATACCTGAGCCTATTGGAGTAATTTTTCACTTATACCATCACAAATAACATTGAAATGATACTGGAAGTTTAATTTAATGAGCATATGTATGTGCACGCATGTGTGCGTGCGCGCGCGTGTGCGCGCACACACACTCATGCACACACACACACATACACAGGCACACATGCACTCATGCGTGCACACACACACAAACATGCATGCACCCATACACAAACAAATTTCATGAGTGTGTCTGTAAATTATCTTGAGCTGATCTTTATCCAGTGTATAAATAAATCAAAACTTCACAATATACCTCATAATGTATACAAGTAATAGTATGTTAGAACTCGCTTCAAACTTCTTAAAACAAAAGTGATCTCGTGAGCTCAGTTTCAGAACCTGAAAAGCTTGGATAGAATTCTAAGATAATTATTTACTAAATAAATTTAATGAACAAAATTATTTAAAGTGGTGTTTTCTGGCAGGCATGATAGTGCATGCCTTTGAACCTAGTTATCTGAAGGCAGAGGCAGGTGGATCATTGTGAGTTTGAGGCCAGCCTGGCGTACAAAGTGAGTTCTAGGACAGCCAGGGCTGTAACACAGAGAAACCCTGTCTCTAAAAACCATAAAAAAAGAAGAAAAAAGAAAAAGAAAAAAATAAAGTACTGTTTTATTTAAAAAATTTCAGGCATCATTGCAGTGTCTATTCATGTGCTTATTAAATGACTTTATTACAATTCATGCAAGGTGCTTTGACCTTGCAAAGCAATATTTGTATATATGAATTCTAATTATCATTATTACCACAGCTACTATCAATCACTTTCATTCATATATATATATATATATATATGTATATATATATATATATGAGATACCTCTATAACTGTATTGCTATTGTAATTTGAAAGTACACATATAAGATGTTATGTTGCTTGCATATGTAATTCAAAGATTCAGAAATAATTTGTTCAAATTTCTAATTATGAAAATAAATGCCCAGAACATTTAAACCTGGGTTATGTAATCACATGGAATTTTAATCTTGAAAGGGAAATCGCTGTTGATAACTGAGCTCATGAAGCTGAACCATCAGTCTGAAATGTCAGATACAGGTGGGATAGAGTAATATATAGCTCAAGAGAGTACTGAATCACTTTAATATCCCCACAAAAAGTGACGACAGTTACACGTCCCATAAAGCTTCAAGATGACTAAATCTTATCACTGGCATGTACCTCCACAGTAAAAAAATGTAGCTGTTACCACACTGCATGAAATTTAAAAGTATATAAATTTATCCCCATGCCAAACATAGGCTTTGTAATTATGAAACAGGTTTTTCTGGGTTTGCACTATAATTTTCTTTCTTAACTTACCACTAACAATGAAATACCCAGATTTCCACCTTGTTTATTATGATAAAAGAAAGAAATATAACCCCAAATAGAAAAAAATGAACTCTTACTTCTCTCTTGCTCCCTCTGTCTGTCCTTCTCTTCTCTTTCCCTCTTCCCTGTCCCTTCTCTCCCCAACCCCACTTCCCCCCAATGTGCCCATGGCTGGCCTTCTTTACTTCTCCCCTCTTCTACTCTTCTTCTCTCATTAAACCTCTCCACATGGGAAAAAAGAAAAAAAATGAAGATATCACACTAAAAACATTTCCAAATAAAACTGGAGAATTAATTGTGCACTGTTAACAATTTAAAATCCATCAAAAGAATTAAAAATAAACCTGTGTTAAAATGAAGCTGAATAGTTTTAGTGCTTACTATGTAAACCTATGGTAAATATCACAGTGGTATGGATTTCTTATAGAAGAGAATACAAATATGCTAGAGTAATTATACATATATGCTTCTGAATAAATGCAGAAATCCTCTGAGCTCAATGTACTTCTAAACGGTAAGAAAAATCTATTTGATGCATATTGGTCATTAGGTAGTATAATACACTTCATTTATTGAGACCATGGAATGAAGTAGGATAACATCATTTTAAGCAAACATCAAGAGATAAATTACCTATTTAACAAGAACCAAAAGTCAGACATACTGTAATTATAACGATAGATGAAAGTCTGGTTAGGGGAAATTTGTAAGGAATTATTTCACATTGAATAGACACCCAAAACACAGATCAAAATTGTCTGAGAACAGCTATTGATGCCAAAAAATAGACGTCACTTGGGTGAAATTATAGGACAATATCAAGTTAGTACCCCTTCCCCCACATATTTTCCTGGTTATGCTGGCTAGAAGTTTGATCCTATTCAAATGTTAGGTTTTTCCCTTCACTGAAGGAAGGGGTTCTAGAACTTCAATCTGGAAATGCAGATTAATCACTCAGTCCTGAGCAGGCAAGTTTCCTATCCTCACAAAGAAATTACTTCTGAAATTATTTTATCTCAGTTTGTTATCAAGATTGATAGTTTGATCCGAGACACACTTCTATAATATAAAACAGTGTGATTTTTACCTGCAATTGTGTAACTTTCTGTTCTCTATTTTTGATTTCAGTCTTTCACAATCTTTCATTTTAACCCATTTGTTCCTGTGTCCCTTTATATTCTTGAACATTTACATGTTATCAGTAAAGCTGAAGTAGAGCACAATTAGCTTAATGAGCTGGTTTAACACAAACTACATGAAAAGCAGTAGAAGACCTTTTTGGTAATGATTCATGAAAAAATAGACTCATACAGGGGTGAGTGTGAGAGGAAAGAAGGAAATTAGAATTAGAAGATATGTAACAGAGTTGAGAGCAACTGAGAAGAAAAGAACAATTGCCATAGATTCAAATATTTTGGAAATGGGTAACAGCAAATAGTAGTTAATTGCTTAATTATTAAAGAAAGAAGATATCCAACTATAATAATAACATATTGATCTTAGAAAAGAGGGAAAGAGAATAACATTTGAAATATAAATAAAAAATATCCAATAAAAATTATAAAAAAAGAAAAGTTACTGATTCTTAACATTTAGAATGTTGCTCAAGAAACAGACAAAATAAGCCTTAAGAAACTTGAGTCAGATCTTTAGAGACCATGGTTATTTTTATTAATAAAAAATCATGTGTTTGTAGAAATTTTATATGAAAATATGCACCTGTATAAAATACTCCAAAACATGCAGAAAATAAAGTCCTTTCAATATGTGTCTGGATTTGGTTTCCATATGATTCTTGCCAGGTTTTGATGTGTTTTCTTTGCTTTGGCCTATTCTCTCATCTATCCAGATCTTACACCCACCATTCCAATTTAACCTTCCATAAATGCATTAGTCCCATTTAAAACGTTATACTACTGTGTTCTATCTCCCCTTCCTTGAAACCATGCAGCTCTACCTGCAGCCATAGCTCATTACTAATTTCCTGAATTGCATAGGTATCAAGAATGAAACACAAATATTCAAACTAACACCCACAAATAAGAGAAAACTTGACATTTGTCTTTCTGCTCATGGGTTACCTTGCTCAGAATGATTGTTCCAGCTCCATTCATGAGAATTACATAATTTCAGTTTTTGGACAGCCACGTAATATTCAGCTGTATAAAAATACCACATTTTGTTATCCAGTCATCAGTTGATGATATCTAGGGCTGTCTCTATTTTCTGGGTAGTGTGATTAGAGCAGTAAAGAACACAGATGTGCAGGTATCTCTATAATAGAATTATAGTGTCATTTAGTTACATATCCAACTATGTTGTAGCTAAGTCCTATGATAAATCTATTTCTAGACTTTGTAAAACTTCCACACTGACTTCAGTAAATAGTAAATTGTAAAAATATGAACAAAAGATAAAAGCTTAAGAAAATTATAGTATGATCTTTTGCTTCTAATTCGTTAGTAATACAACAGATAGATTTATTATCAATCAGAGTTTATATTTCCTATCAGTGAGAGAGAAAACACATGTTAATCAGGAAGCAGGACATTTAAACATATAAACCATGTATCTTCTTATTCAATAGTTAATTTTGTCCTTAAGGGAACCTATTTAGCAACTTGGGAAAATGAAATAACACAGATATAATTACACACGAACACACACACAGAGATGCACACGCACAAGCATACGTACAAATACACAGGGGAGCAGATGAGGAAAGAGGCAGGAGACGAGGAGAGTAGAGGAGGAGGGAGGTGAAAGGAGAGGAAGGGAAGGGGAGGGAGGGAGTTGGAGAGAAATGAAGAAAAAGAACAGAGACCAAGCCATATGTCATGGACTCAGATCCATATTAGTTACAACATTTCATTGAGTTATATATAAGTTGCAGTAGTAAATAGTGGTTTTGGCATTTAGTTTGAGTGATCTAAATTCAACTTCCTTTTCATTCTACTGCCCATTATTTTTGTAGTGGCTGGTGATCCTAAGTGAGTGTGTGACCTTTAACTTAAAAGTTATCTTTTTCAGTCTACTCATTTAGATAATCTAGCACTTGAATAATATGAGCTAGACACTTCTTATTTCATTTTAACACCAAGTTCACTGGCAATAAACAACTAGGAACATTTATAGGAACATTTAGCGAGGCAAGGCTTATTTTTCTGAGGAGGTCATCTAACCTGAGTACGGCTAAGAAATTTGCAAATAGTTGTAAAATTTCTGAGCAATTTAAATCAATGTCATGCACACAGTCAAAATCCTTAACAGGCTATTACTTCTTCCTTCTAGACTTAGTTTAAATAGTGCTAAACTTTTTTGTTTTATTTCATTTTGTTTTGTCAGTTTTGACTACTTTGGAAACAGAGTGAAAAAAACATGAGGTTGCCACTTAAAAAAGAGCATATGGATAATTGTCAAAAATAATGATTACACGAGAAATCAGAATTCTACAATCATTAGGAAAAACAAGATAGAAAAGAAATTAGTCGATTTATTATACAGATGATGAGTTACACCCATTGCCACCCACCTAACAAAGTTGCAATTATTTCTTTTTTTTTTCCTCTGTTTTTTATTGGGTATTTCTTATTTATATTTCAAATGTTATTTCCTTTCCCAGTTTCCTGTCCATTAAGTGCCCTAACCCTTTCCCCTCCCTTCTATAAGGGTGTTCCCCTCCCTATCCACACCCCTGTTACCACCCCCCCAGACAATCCCTGGGGTCCAACCTTGGCAGAACCAAGGGCTTCTCCTTCCATTGGGGCCCAGCAAGGCCATCCTTTGCTACATCAATTATTTCTTAATGTAACTGATGTTTATCCCTTTGACTTCATTTTTTATAAATATAGTATGTATTATTTTCATGGCATAATATTTTCATTTTTATTTATTTGGTTGAAGTCATTGTATTAGTGTTAGAATGTCTCAGGTTTTCTTCAATATAAATTTTGGGTATTTAAAGGATACCTTTTAAATTAAAAAAACCTTTTTATTGATTCTTTATGAGTTTTACATCATGTGCCTCAGTCCCAATCATTTCCCCATCCCCTTATATCCACTCTATACCCTTGTAAACTTCCCCTAAAAAAATAAAACACTCACAAACAAAACAACAAGAACAATAAAACTATAAAACACAGGAAACATCTCATTGTGGAAGCTGTAGTATGTCATAATGTGTCCCAAAGTATACATTTCTGTCCACACATCTTCATTTGTAAATGTCCATTGAAATAAGGTCTGTTTCCAGACCTTTGGCTTCTGTGATATCGTCAATATTGGATCCTCACTGGAATTCCTCCCGATTATCTGGTTGTTGCCCTGAATTGTGAATATCCTGCAGCTTTGGAGGAACAGAACTGGCCCTTTCATATATCCTAAGCATTCACAAATTATATAGATTTGGGGGTGGGACATCTTGGTGCCCTGCATCTGGACATGGGACAGTCTGTGGATCTCCCTTATCCAAACCACCCAGGTGAGTACTCCAGCACCACTCCTGCTGCAACTCAAAGCTGCCATCATCAGGAAGTAAGGTCAGCTCTCCTGGTCTCATGCACTCAGGGCCAGCTCGCCATCACCCATTCCTCCAGAGCCAGCTCTACTTGCTGCCCAGTCTAGGTTCAGGTCTCACTCTCCCAAGTGTTACAGACTGTGAGGGGCTGGCCTAACTCTCCCACTCTCACACCCTTAAGGCTGACTCACCAATGCCTTTGCCATCAGAAACAGTTCCACTGTGTTGCCCAGGCAACATGCAGGGCCTGCTCTCCCCCTTACATGACTTCAGGATTGGCTCTTCCACCTACTGCAGGTAGTGCCAAGGCAGGGGAAGAGTGTATCCCTTCACACTGCCTCATGCCAGATGAGCTGGCAGGGCCAGCTCACTTGTATCCACTCCATCAGGGTCAATTGTACTGTGCTGCCCAGAGGCACAGGGCCTGCTCTCCTGGGTGCTACAACAGGTGAGGGAGAAGGAGAGCTCACCTGCTCTCATGACACTGGGGCCAGTTCCCCAACTACCACAGGTAGTAGTGGGGGCATGTCTCCTGCACCATACCACCTCAGGCTAGAAGAGTGGCAAGGCCAGCTCTCCTCTGCTCTGTCCTTGGGGCTGGCTCACCCTTTCCTCCTCAATTAGGGGCAGCACTACTGTGCCTCTCAAGTAAGATGCAGGTTCTATTCTCCTGAGTGCTGAAGCAGAAGATGGGTTGGGCAAGCTTGGCTGCTTTCATGACCCCAGGCCTGTTCTTCTAATTACCACAGGTGGCTGGGGTTGGGTGTGGGACATGGTAGTTAAGGGGTACAGAGATGTTTTCAGTCAATCCCTTTTTTTGTGGCTTTGAGATTAATAAAAATATCAAACCTTTTGTGAGTGTGTGTGTGTGTGTGTGTGTGTGTGTGCGTGCATGCATGTTCGCACATGTTTACCAAATTCAGGTTATCTGGGAGAGTGGCAGAGTAAGCTATCTCTCTGACCTCTATGCAGTACAGACAGTGCTTTTAAAATAACTATTTCTTGATTTCAAGTACCAGGCATGGTTTCCCTGTTGTTGAGAAGTCCTTAGGTCCGATTAAGAGTTGCTGGTTACCTATTAAAAAATGGGGTTCAGAGCTAAACAGAGAATTCACAGCTGAGGAATGCCGAATGGCTGAGAAACACCTAAAGAAATGTTCAACATCGTTAGTCATAAGGGAAATGCAAATCAAAACAACCCTGAGATTTCACCTCACACCAGTGAGAATGGCTAAGATCAAAAACTCAGGTGACAGCAAATGCTGGCGAGGA
>NC_046172.1:44201540-44497919 GCF_011064425.1 Rattus rattus | reverse complement strand
GTCTTGGTTTCTGTTGCTTGGGTTCCTGCGCTTGCCTCTCGCCATCAGATTATCTCTAGTGTTACTTTGTTCTGCTATTTCTGACAGTGGCTAAACTGTCCTATAAGCCTGTGTGTCAGGAGTGCTGTAGACCTGTTTTCCTCTCTTTCAGTCAGTTATGGGGACAGAGTGTTCTGCTTTCGGGCGTGTAGTTTTTCCTTTCTACAGCTCTTCAGCTGTTCCTGTGGACCTCTGCCTTGAGTTCACCAGGCAGGTCACTTGCAGCAGAAAAGTTGGTCTTACCTGTGGTCCCGAGGCTCAAGTTCGCTCGCGGGGTGCTGCCCACGGGCTCTCCGCGGTGGCAGCAACCAGGAAGATCTGCGCCGCCCCTTCCGGGAGCCTCCGTGCACCAGGGTTCCAGATGGATTCTGGTGCTTTCCTCTGGAATCAGTAATGTGTGCAGCGAGCAGTCTCTTCTGGTTTCGCAGGCGTGTCTGCCTCTCTGAAGGTTTAGCTCTCCCTCCCACGGGATTTGGGTGCAGAGAACTGTTTATCCCGTCTGTTTCCTTCCAGGTTCCAAGCGTGTCCTCAGGGCTCCTGCCGCCCTGGCTCCCTCCCCACAGGAACCCAGCAGAGGCTCTGTGGCACAGTTTCCCTCTTGGGCCAGGGATGTGGGCAGGTGGGCAGTGTTGGTGGTCTTCCGTCAGTAGCCTCTCAGGAGGCTTACCTGACTAGGCGGGGTGAGGTCCCTCAGTCCCCGATTTTAATGGGCTGAGTAATACTCATTGTAAAATGTAAATGTAACATTTTGAATAAATATAATGTATCTTCATTTTGAAGCAATAGCATCATGCACTCCTTTCTGGCTTTATTAACTTAAATGCTTACCTATTTACTACCTTCTATGGAAAAAAAGATTTAATTCTATTAATTTTCTGCCATAATTGTATTATTCTTTGATAAGTTATCATCGATGTTTTCTGTTTGTTTTTATAAATTTAAAGACTATGACCTTGAAACTCTTTTGTCATATAATATCAGCATTTAACAGTTAACCTTTACTATGGATCATATAAGATAAAAGTATGAAGTTGTTTTTCCATTTCTTTCTTCTACTTCTCTTCTTTCATCCTATTACATTGTATTCTCAAACCTGATAGTGTTTTCCTTCCAATCTGCAGCTATATTTAAATATTTAATTCTTTATATTAGCATTGCAAGAAATAGACACTGTGAACACTATTTTGGGGTTGAAACTATTCACTCTAGGGAGGAAATGTTTTGTGGATTGTTATAAGTAGGATTGTGGTCCCACTTGAGGGTGCAGGTTATGACTGTGAGGACAAGAACTTTGGGGAGTTGATAGTATTGCTTTTTTTCTATAGACACTGATTTGTGCTATAAACTCCCTAGCATGTGAGTACCACTTATTGCACCTTTATGGGCATATTGCCATGCTCTTGACAATAGGTGTCTTTGCTGGTAAGACTCACAAATGTATGTATATATGTACATGTATTATTGTGTATAATTTTAGCTAACTATAAAATAACACAATTCTTTGGGGCTTCATCAAACAAGTTTCATGTTATCTGTTCCTCCTCCTTCCATATCTTATCCTTTTACCCATGAGTAGGTACCACCACTCATCATATATTTAGTTTTTAAAATTAGTAAAAAAAATCAAAGATCATAGTTATAATTGTGTTATACTTTCCTTTTTGTGTTATACTAACTGTGTCTTTCCTTTTTGTGTTATACTTTCATTTTTTGAAAAAAAATCAATTATAAGGAATTATGCTGTCCTACTGATGTGGTGGTAAGAGATTCTTTCTAAGGGCCATGACCTCATTAGCTTCAGAAAACTGAGTAAATTTCCAGTGCCAGGCATGATTTACCTCCTGTTGAGTGGATCTTAAGTCAAATTAGACAGGTATGGGTTGCACTAGATGGTGAGTGCCTCTTATAGCACCTGCACATACATCTTGCCATACTGGTGATTACAGTGATTTATTGGTGTCTGTCTCCTGGGAACGACATACAACTATGTGTGTTCATGCATGTGTGTACCTATACTACTTATATATTTATTGTGTATACTTTTATTTTTATTATATATTGAATTCTCTTTTTTCCCCTTTGCAACTACCCATTCCATCTCCTCTCCCTTTGCCTCTGCGAGGGTGCTCCCCAACCCACCTGTTCTCCCTTCATCTCTCTAGCATCACTTTACACTGGGGTATTGAGCCTCCACAGGACCAAGGGCCTCCCCCTCCCATTGATGGCAGATAAGATAATCCTCTGCTACATATGCAGCTAGAGCCATGGGTCCCTCCATGTATACTCTTTGGTCGGTGGTTTAGTCCCTGGGAGCACTGGGCCAATTAATTGATATGGTTGTTCTTCCTATGGGGTTGTAAATCCCTTTAGCTACTTCAGTCCTACCTCTAACTCTTCCATTGGGGTACCTGGGCTCAGGCCAATAGTTGACTGTGAGTATCTGCATCTGTATTTGTCAGGCTCTGACAGAGCCTCTCAAGAGACATCCATATCAGGCTCCTGTCAGCATGTACTTCTTGGCATCAGCAACAATGTCTAGGTTTGGTGGCTGTATGTATATGGACTGGATCCCAAGGTGGCCTTTCCTTCAGTCTCTGCTCCATACTTTGTCTCTGTATTTCCTTTAGATAGGAACAATTCTGGGTTAAATTTTTTTTTTGGTTCTTTTTTTTCAGAGCTAGGGAACGAACCCAGGGCCTTGCGCTTCCTAGGTAAGCGCTCTACCACTGAGCTAAATCCCCAACCCCTGGGTTAAATTTTTTGAGATGGGTGGATGGCCCCTTTCCTTAACTGGGGGCTGTGTCTATCTACTGCAAATGATCTCTACAGATTTCATTATCTCTTTGTTGGGTATTTCAGCTAATGTCATCCCTGTTGAGTCCTGGGAACCTCTTGTTTCTCTGGTTTCTGGGATTTTCTATTGGCTACCCCTAGTTCCCCATCTCCCACTGCTACATATTTCTGTTCAATTTCCTGACCCTTTGTACTTCTCTCCTGCCTCTTCCCATACCTGATCCTGCCCCCCCTTTTCCTCCCCCTCCCCAATCCCTTTGCCCTCCCTCCCAGTTCCCTCCCTCCCTTTCCCTCCCATAATTATATTATTACCCCTTCTAAGTAGGATTGAAGCATCTATACTTTGGTCTTCCTTCTTCTTAAGCTTTATTTGGTCTGTGAGTTGTATCATGGGTATTCTGAGTTAAATATAAAACAAAATGCTTCTATGAGGCTTTAAGAAACAACTTCTGTGTTATGTTTCTTGCCTTGTCCTTTTATATTTCATCCTTATAGCCATGAATAATTGTACCCACCACTCCTCATCAAAAAAACAAAAACAAAAACAAAAAAAAAAAACCTCTTACAGCAAAGGAAAGCCATAACAGAAATACATGACTGGACACAATACAAAGTTCAATAGATTATGAGGAACCCAGCCCCATAATAAATGGATAAATCTCCACCACAAATGTGGCTTCATATATGTTTCAGAGACTAAAGAAACTTGCTACACAAGCCTGCAACTTGGCTTCAGTTACCAGAACCCATGTCTTAGTTAAAGCTTCTAAGGTGGTGTTAAAACATGGTGACCAGAAGAAATGGGTTATTTCAGGTTATAGTTCTATATTACAGCCTAACACTTTGGTAAGTCAAGTCAGGAACCTAAACAAGCCAGGATCTTGGAAAGGCAAGAACTGTTAAAGAGACCATGGAGGAAGTCTGGTTTCTGACTCATTCCTCATTGCTTAGCCTTCTTTTACTATAGTAACTCAGAACCATAATCCAGGGGTGATAACACTCACAGCGAACTGGACCCTCCTCACATCAAACAGACAATGAACCATAAGTTTGCCCATAGGCCTCTTTAGTGATCTATTTTTCAACTGAAATTCCCTCTTCTAGATTAGCTTACATCAAGTTGATATAAGTGAACCAGCTCTCTTCAAAAAAATGTGAAACATGTGGCTCAACCCTACAAAAGTAATCCTCCATGAGGGTCTCCACACGTGCCTTCTAAATGCATACCTGCCTCACAAATCATAAATTAATATGTGTCTTAATTATTTTATGTTATATGAAAATACACCATGACATGTAATTTATAAAAGAAAGCATTTAATTTGTGGCTGACTATTTGAGAAGGTAATAGAGTCTGTGACCCTCATGGAGTGAGTATGGCAGCAGGTAGGGGCAGACATGTCACTAGAGGTAATAACAGCAAGCTTAAAATTGAAGCTTAACAGGATGAGACTGAGAGGGACAAAACAAATGGGGAATGAGGATGGGTTTTTTGAACCCAAAGTCCACCTCAGTGGCATAGCTCATCTAAAAGGACACACCTCCCAGGCCTTCCCAAAAAGTTCCACCCATGGGATCTAAATTCAAAAAATATAAGCCTTCAAGAGGGGGGATTGTTTATTCAAAACCCATAGATGCATAAATAAAGTTAAAATTCATTTTTAGAGCCAGACGTGATGGCACACACCTGTCATATCAAGTACCTGGGAGGAAGTGGTCAGAGGGTCAAGAATTTAATGTCATCATTGCAGGTTGCATCACAAGTTTAAAACTAGTCCTGAGCTACTTTGAGGTTTCTATCTCATTTTTAAAATTTAAATCATATATTATGGGCTTTCTTATTTGTATTTATATGGAGTGAACAAAATTAATATATTTTATCATTAGAAAAATGTTGTAAGTATTAACTCAAACCTCAAAATTATAGAACTGAATCATGTTTGTCAAATATAAGTATTTTATATTCCCCTATGAGGGAGTTGAATTGTAGATTTCCCCAAAAAATTATGAGAAAATTCTCCCCCAGGTACCTCTGAATGTGACTTTATTTAGAAATAGCCTTTGTAGATAAAAAAGTTAAGGATTTCGAGATGAGGTAAACTTTGATTTTGGCCCTCTAAATTTGATGAGTAATTCTGATTTAGGCGGGGAAGGAAATAAATTTTATTTTATTTTATTCTTCAGTGATTTTTCTTTTTCATTTTTTATTAATGATTTTATTCATTTACATTTCAAATGAAATCCCCCCTCCCAGCTAGTCCTCCACAAACCTCTCATCCTATCCCCCTCCCCCTTCCCTTTGCATCTATGAGGGTACTCCCCCACCCACTCACCCACTCCCACCTCACTGCCCTGGTATTCTCCATACACTGGGGCATTGAACCTTTTCAGGACCAAGGGTCTCACCTCCCACTGATGCCAGATAAGGTCATCTTCTGCTCCATATACAGCTGGAGCCATAGTTTCCTCAATGTGTACTCTTTGGTTGGTGGTTTAGTCCCTGGGAGCTCTGGGTGGTCCAGTTACAAAAAGGAGATAAAACCTGTAGAGACCACCTCCAGTAGATAGGCAAGGCCCCAGGTTGAGGGATGGGACCACCCACCCATCTCGAAATTGTTAACCAAGAAATGTTCCTGTCTAAAGGAAAGACAGGGACAAAAAATGGAACAGATACTGAAAGAAAGGTCATCCAGATACTGGCCCACCTGGGGATCCTTCCCATATGCAGCCCCCAAACCAGTCCATTATTGCTGATGCCAAAAAGTGCTGCTGATAGGAGTCTGATATATCTGTCTCCTGAGAAAGGTTCTGGCAGAGGCTTACTGATACAGATGAGGATGCTTGCAGCTAACCATTGGATTGAGCAAGGGAGTCCCAATGGAGAAGCTAGAGAAAAGACTGAAGGAGCTGAAGGGGATTGCAACTCCCTAGGAAGAACAATATCAACTAATTGGACCACCCAGTGCTCCCAGGGACTAAATCACCAACCAATAAGTACACATGGAGGGATCCATGGCTCCAGCTGCATATGTAGCAGAGGATGGTATTGTCTGGCATCAACAGGAGGAGAAGTGCTTGGTCCTGTGAAGGCTCAATTCCCAGTGTAGGGGAATGCCAGGATATTGAGGTGGGAGTGGGTAGATGGGAGGAGGAGCATCCTCATAGAAGCAGGAAGAGGAAGGCTGGGAGAGGAAGGAGCCAGAAAGGGGATAACATTTGAAGTGTAAATGTGTAAACTATCCAATAAAAAAAAAGAATAAAATTCATGCGAAGACAGGTAGAGACTAGTGTGATGAGTATTCAAGTAAAAAATTATTAAGGTTTTCTGGTTTCTCCAAAAATGAGAAAAGAGATATAAAATAGATTCTGTTCACAAACCTTAAGGCAGAAGCCACTTTTCTGATATCATAACTTCACCCCTCCAACCTCTCTCATTCTGAAAGGATAGGTGTGTTTGTGTGTGCATGCATGCATGTGTGCATGCGTGAGTGCGTGCGTGTAACAAGCCCTTTGTAGTAATTCATCAGAGAAATCTTAGTGAACCAATATACTATATTTAAAAGACTATGCATACAGGTACACTTGTAGGAAGGAACTATTTTATTCTCAACTGTCCTTACATGTATCATGAACTTAAAGTTATCTTACCAGGCTTTATTTATTTTGTAATAGTTAAAGTACTCCAGTGATGTGAAAAATTTGTGTCTACTTCCTACCTTTCTCATCTCACTTTTCAATAGACCTTCAGATGATGAGTCAGCATCAAGCTGGCAGTTTGTCAGAGTAAGTGCCAGACACATTGCAGCTTCCCTATCCCACCCCACATTTCATCATTATCTTCCTTTCACATTGAAGTTGGTAAGGCCAATCTACAGAGTAGATCTCATCTTGTAATTTATATTTTACTTAGAATCTTAATCAGCATATAGGGAAAAACCATTTCTATGTGGAATACTTATTACCAAGGTTAGGAGAGACTACACTTAACATTTAATTGGCTTATAATGCTGTGAAACTAGCTTCAAGGTCATAAAAATCTTACTTATGAGCACAAAAAGAAAATGCTAACAGCTGTTATAAAACCATCAGAGTCACATCCTCTTATTGAGCATTGTGGAATTATACAAAACATTAAATCTAATATATCTTCAAGAGTTCTTTTGATTAATAACATTAATCCTGACTAATTCCTAGGAACAAATGGGTTTACTAAAAAAATTAACTCTTCATTATTCTGACATCACCCTATGTACAATGCAGTCAAGTTATACTGACAATTATCTACATATGGCTTATTTGTGTATATACTGTAGTCTAAGTCACCTCTCAGATGTATTTGATCTCAGTGTTCCATACTGAGTAAAGTCACTGTGTACTAATTAAGTCCTAGTAAGTGTAGCAAGCATTTGTTACTTCCATGTGATCCTTCTTTCCTTCCCATTACCCTATAAATGGTTCTAGTTCACTAATACTCAACCAATCACAATCTATTAACTACGTAGACAACAGGATGACCATACAAATACTGAAAAAATGAGATAATCTACTTTCTTGTTTAAATTCTCCGAAGGTTCTTCCTCTGCATTTAATACAAAATTCCAAACAAATTATATGATTCAACTTTTGGGTACACAATTATTGCCAGTCCCATATTTGCTATTTCTTTTATGTATACAGCCCTTCACAGACATACTCCCACTGCTGAATCTTTTAAGTCAGAATTCAACTGATGAATCACAATTCCAAAAGGCCTCCAAGAGTGGTTTCTGACCTTGAATGGCTAGTCTGTGTATAAAATATCACATGCTATTATTTTTTTGTTGGAAATTATTGACCATTTGATCCTGGATGTGATGCTTGTCCCCATCACCCACACCCCACACTTGATAATGAATTCTATTAAAGTGGGCACTCATCACTCTATCCCTTCATCTTGAATTCTATTGCCACCAAGTTACTTGTTAAAAAATGACCTGTGAAATTAGTGAATAAATATATCAAGAACAATAATGTTATTAAGGTATGTGCTTCTTCAAAAAGTTTACTCATTTGAGTCATAAATTCATGTTTGCTTAGAAGATGCTTTTCATATGTGAGTGTGCATTGGCTGTGTGGTCACTGTGCTAGCTCCCTATATTGAATAAGAGACATAAAAATCCAAGTGGTTTTAAAGAGTGCATGTTTACTATCTCATAGTTTCTGTGTACTATGAAACTGGGAATGGCTTAGCTGGCCCCTGTAGCTCAAGGTCTCTTTGGCTGCAATGAAAGGATTAGCCAGGGAAACATTCATTTCAAGTCTCCTAAGCAGAAGGAGGTATATCCAAGCTCATTTTGGTTCTTGGAAGGATTCAGCTGCCAATTGTACTGAGGTTTCCAGTCCTTCACTATCTGCTGGCAGAAACTTTCCTCAATTTCTTGCCATATGGACCTCCCAATGGAATTTTGTTTAATTGGTATAAAAAGTGAGAGAAAGCAAGCAACCCAAAAGCTAGCTTTATTTTGCAGTTTAATTATGGAAATTGCATAATTCTACTTTTATTACATTCTAATTTTCATGCCTGAGTCACTAGTTTTAGCCCACACTGAAGGGAAGGATATTTCTTTTGAATACTAGGAGGCAAGGATGAATGATAAGTATTTTAAGTATTTTCAACCAGAGCCACATACTTTTATATTCACATAAATTGTTTATCCTATTAAAGCTGCTATGAACATAGTGGAGCATGTACCCTTATGGTATGGAGAAGTATGTTTGGGGTATATGCCCAGGAGTGGTATAGCTGGATCTTCACATAGAACTATTTTCAATTTTCTGAGAAACCTCTAGATTGATTTCCAGAGTGGTTTACCAGTTTACAATCCCACCAGCAATGGAGGAGTGTTCTTCTTTCTCCACATCCTCGCCAGCATGTGCTATTATTTGAGGATTTGATCTTAGCCATTCTAGTTGGTTTAAGGTGGGATCTCAGGGTTGTTTTGATTCGCATTTCCCTGATGACTAGAGACGTTGAAGATTTCTTTAAGATCCCCATGGAAGAGTTAGGGGAAGGACTGAAGGAGCTGAACGGGATGGCAATCCCATAGGCAGACCAACAGTGTCAACTAACCTGGACCCCTAGGAGCTCCCAGTGACTGAGTCACCAACCAAAGAGCATACATGGGCTGCTCCATGGCTCCTGGCACATATGTAGTACAGGACTACGTTCTCTTGCCTCAGTGGGAGAGGATGAGCCTAATCTTGCAGAGACTTGATGCCCTAAGTAAGGGGGATGTGGGGGGGCCAGGGAAAGGACCATTTTCTCAGAAGCAAAGGGGAGGGTGATGTAGTGAAGAGCTCTGGGAAGTGGGACCAGATGAGAGCCAACATTTGGGGTACAAATAAATAAAATAATTAAATTTTAAAAGATGTTTATCTTATTTCTTCTTATATTATGCTTTTCCCTGGAATTTTCTGTTCCTGAGAGCTGTAACTCCGCTCATCATATTAATTTCTGTCACTTAATTCTGAGTCATTTTGGAAAAAAATCACGAGTATAATTCATTTCATTTAAGTTGAATGGAAATCCATTTTAATCAGCACCTCATGAACACATCAATAAACTACAAATATAGGAACTGTGGCTCTAGGTTTAGGTACCATTACAAGATTCATTTGTTTATTCATTCTCTCTGGAAACACTTGTTGAACAACTGGATGTACTAAATAGCATTATGGGCAGTGCTGGCATATACAAAACAGTGCTGGTATACAGAATAGCAACAACAAAATGATTGTTCTAGTGAAACTTTAAATTTGATGATCTAGAAGCAGATATTGCATAGTACCGTGAGCTAAGGTAAAAGAAAGGGACATAATGTGCTTGGCTTGGAGAAGGCTGGCATTTTAGGAATGGTTAACACCGAAGGTCTCATTAAGAGAGTGCAACTTTAACCAAAAGTCAGAAAGAAGACTAGCAACTATCTATAGGAAATCCAACATGTTCAACAACATGTTAAAAGAGATTCTTGGCAGAGATGATGACTTGGTGTGTTTAAGAAAATGAAAAAACATGTCGCATATTTTTTAATAATTTGTTTTAATTCTTGAAATTATAATAAAACTACATCATTCTTCCTTGCCTTTCCTCCTTCCAATCTGTCCTGTGTATCCATCTCTCACTCTTTTGCAAATTCATGACTTCTCTTTTAATTGTTGAGATACACACACACACACACACACACACACACACACACACAAGAACTAAGAGACTGTAAAAGGGAATTGACTTAGAAAGAAGGGTCATACCATGTAAAAGTTACAGGACTATGGTTTCCTCTGAGCAACATCAGAGCCATTTGGAGTAGAAGGAGCTATGATATTCTCCTTCTAATTATTTTAGAAGTGTCATTTTGGCACGCTGAAATAAAATACTTTGAGCTTAAGCAGAAAGAAGCAGACAGGCCATTTAGGTGACTGTTGCAATTAGGTAGGTAAGAAATACTAGTCTCTGAGGATAGAAAGTAACAATAAAGGCAGACAAGAAGGATGCTCAAATATGGTTTTATTTTTTATATCAAAGTTAAGAGGATTAAATGGAAGATTTTATGGAATATGTGGGAGAAAGAAGTCAAGTCCGATCTTAGGAACTTTAACCTGAGATCAAAAAGAGAAATGCATACAAACTGAAGGTAATAAGTTCATAGGAAGGACATGTTTTAGGGAGTTTATCAGGAGATGAATTTCAGACATGGTAATATTTAAATCCTCACCTGCCATCAGAATAGAGACGCAAAGCAGACTATTTTCTAGACTTATCAAAATTTCAATATATATATACATATATATATATATATTCTTGACACTTAGAAGATAATAAAAGCATGAAATTGAAATGAATCCTCTAGAGAACAAAGGAATTTCAGAAAGAGAAAGGGTGACAATAAGCAGGGGGAGGGAGGCATAGGAGAGGGGAGAAAGGGGGATAACATTTGAAGTGTAAATACATAAAATATCCAATAAAAAGGAAAAAATAACAAAGTAAAATGCAAGATTCTTGAA
The DNA here is from genome assembly GCF_011064425.1 of Rattus rattus. Lineage (NCBI taxonomy): Eukaryota > Metazoa > Chordata > Mammalia > Rodentia > Muridae > Rattus > Rattus rattus. The sequence continues at coordinate 44,487,047 of NC_046172.1, read as the reverse complement.
TGATCTCAGTGTTCAGACTTGAAGCAAGGAAATGTAAGTACTGTGACTGTGAAAGCATCTGTCCTTTAAACAGATGCCAGGGTGCTTCCTTGGCCATCCTGCTCTCTGAGATTTATTTTCATCGCAACTAACATGAAATGAGTCGGATACTCTTATTGCTTTCATTCAGGCAAGCCACAAGGCAAACTGCACTGTAGACCTGGATTTTAATAAAGCTTGTTATTTCTTTTCTTCAACATTGACTACATAACTTTTGGATGCCAATGGAAGCCAAGTATCATGTGTATAGTAATTCTCGGGCCAGAATATAAGTTCCTGCCTCCAACAACTTCTGAAATGCTGACAGGACCAGGGATCTTTCTTTGTAGCAAGAATTCCAGTTGGTGAGGATTCTCTACTTCGAGACATCTAAATCACTTCTTTAGAGCACCATATAAAATGGTAAATATAATTTTATCTTATGGAGAAAAGTTTAGGGACACATGCTGACCTCTAATCTTAATGTTCAGACAAAATTCTAGGCACTTCCTAAAACTGTCACCAATTTTTAAGCTTAAAATTATGCAGAAGCTGTTAATTGGCTGCCTTAACATTCACACATAAAAGTTAAGTATCTATTTATTTATTGAAAAGATCACTATCAAGTATTACTGGTTTATAGAGCTATATCTTTAAGAAAACAAAAGTAGATTTTTTTCTTCATTTCTGCAGAGACATCTGTATTCACCTATAACACTTCTGCCTTTTCTTCATATATAGAGCAATATTACACTTTGAGAAGATCAAATAATTACAACTGGCCAGTGTACTGTAGGCAGAAAGATTATATGTCATTTCTAGAACAACAGAGCTAATACCAAGTATTTTACCCTCCAGGGTTCTCTTTACAGTAATTGTGGAGGACTTCTCACAACAGTCTACACCACCATTTTCACACATTCAGCAGATTGTCAATGAAACATAAAGCTGTGTTAAATCTGTGGGATAGTTTGTGTCACTGTGATGTAAGCTTATCCTACCATGACACATTGCCTGGTAATATGGCATCAGATCACATAAAAATATAGATTTTTAAAGATATTAATTGTTGTAAGTTTATAACCCATCTTTAGATTTTACAATAAATGTTTAAAAGAAATACCAACAATTATTAAAGGCACTTAATATTTTAATTGATCATTCTATATCAAAGTGTCGAAAGACTCATAAGCATGTGGAGAATGAGGCTATTTTTTAGTGGTTGCTATATGCAATAAATGCTTTCATCTGTAATTTGTGAAATTTCTATTATTCATCTTCTGGAAATGAGATGAAAATCTGGTTTTATAGACACTCTAATTTTATTTGATTATCTTAAAAAGCAAAAGCATGAGTTAATGGTGTATCACCATTCCTATGTAGTAGAAAGATGTGTTAGTGAATTATAATTACAAAATATTCCATACTTTAATATGAACTATACGTGAGAATTTGATATGGTTTCATGCTCTATAAAACATTTTGAAGAAGCTTTTATGAGTATTTTATAGCTAATTCAGATATCTCAACCATGATTAAGTCCAGAATAACTCAATTTCTCATCACTAGCTACATTTCTAGAGAGTGATTATTTTCACAATTTGAGGACAGAAAGTGATATTTTTCTAAGATTAGTTCTGTAGAATACCAGTGTGATTTGAGACAGCAACAAAATCTTATGAGCAAAAATTTTAGCAGTGCTAAGTAAAACAAAATTAAAGCAGTTCGGTCTTTGTTTCTTATGGGAGGATTGTCAACCTAAATGATACAGCTTCCTTTAAGACATTTTGTGTGTGTGTGTGTGTGTGTGTGTGTGTTTGTGTGTATATACATATCTATGTGTGTGTTTATTAGGTAAATATAAAAGAAAATAATTCCTTGAGTTATGATCAAAAACTGTACTGTTAACTGTCCCTCCTTCCTTCCATAAGAAATTGCCTTTTGAATGGCCGATCAGGTTTTTCTAACATGACTCCCAAAATAACATAAACTATTACTGCTGTCATTGGTTGCCTCTCTGATGTGGATGATAAACCTTTATTGCTGAAGGTACTCGGGACACAGGACTCAGAGTATTTGAGCTTGATCTTACCAGTCTACTTTCCATAGCGCTAGATAATGTTACGCAAGCTGTCTAGGGAGGGAAGTTCTTAATAGTTCTACCCAGTTGTAACACTCATGAATCACAACAATTACCAGTGTAGCAATCTATCCCTAAAGGTGAAATGAGTGGAACAGCTGCCTAATCAGACTTAAGGCCCACTTAAAGAAAGGAAATTTTGCCTTATACTAGAAACCTACCCAACTTTCTTGAACTTGTGAGGTTGTGGATATTAGAAGATTATCTACTACTACCATTTCATAGACCAGTATAATTGAAACTTCATTCAAAATCATGTCCTTATACCCACAGATAATTTTAGCTACCACCCTTCATTGAAAAAGCCTCTCTTTACAGCAAATAGAGACCATCTCATAAAACTACAATGGGACACAATTCAGAAATCAACAGATTATACTGAGTCCAATCCAAACAGATACATTATAGTTCCTTCATCTGCAGTTCAGGGAATATGGTGGAAGAAGGAGCAGTAAGATTTAAGTGTCAGAATACTGGAATTCTGCTATGAAATAGTCTCAGAGCATATACAAGCCCTGAAATGTGGTAATATCCATAGACATGCTAACACAGAAGGTGAAAAACCTCATGGGTTCCTACTCCTAGACAAAGAACTATAGGCAATTGCTGTGAGAGAGCGAATTAGCCTATCTGGATATAAGCTTGTTAACTGGTTATCCAATACAAAGACATCAGTCTTGAAACCATATGCACAGAAACAACAAAAACAGACTCAGTAAGTTGTATTTGTATTTACATATTTATGCATAACAGCTTCATACACACACACACACACACACAAAATCAAAGGAAAGGGGGCTGTCAATGTGAGAGTTTGATGGCATAGAAAGCGTTGGAGGGAGAGATTTTTGAACGAGTAAATAGAGGAAAGAGAAGATAAGGGGGAAAGTAACATCATTCTATTTTAAGTAAAACGTATTCAAATAAGAACTGTCTTTTGAAAAATTCTGTCATTATCCTACACTAGGAGCAAGAGTGATTTATCCAATAGTGACAATAGGCACAGTGACCATAACACAGGACAAGCTGCAAAGTAACAATGGAAGTGGGCATAATAGTAATGAATATATAATAATGGGTGTCATTATTCACCATGATAAAGTAAGCTGTGTCCCAAGGATTCATGGATGGGTCAACATACAAATATCCATTAATGCAATCCCCTATATAAACAGACTCAAAGAAAAAAATCACATGATCATCCCATTAGAAGTGAAAAAGTATTTGACATAATACAACAGTCCTTCATGTTAAAAGTGTTTGGGAGATCATAAATTCAAGGCCCATAGCTAAACATAATAAAAGCAATATACAGTGAACAACAGCCAATATCAAATTAAATGTAGAGATACTTGAAGCAATCTCACTAAAATCAGGGATAAAACAAGCCTACCCATTCTCCCCATACATATTCAATATAGTACTCTAAGTTCTTGTGCGAGCAATAAGACAACAAAAGGAGATCAGGGGAAACAAATTGACAAAGAAGTCAAGGTATCACTATTTGCAGATGATTTGTGTAAGTGACCTCAAAAATTCTATCAGAGAACTTCTATAGCTGATAAACAACTTCAGCAAAGTGGTTGGGTATAAAATTAACTCAAACAAATCACAAGCCTTCCTTTATACAAACTATAAACAGGCTGAGAAAGAAGTTAGGGGAACAACTCCCTTCACAATAGTCCCAAATAATATAAAATATCTTGGTGTGACTTTAACCAAGCAAGTGAAAGATCTGTATGACAAGAACTTCAAATCTCTCAAGAATGAAATTGAAGAAAATCCCAGAAAATGGAGAGACCTCCCGTGCGCGTAGACTGATAGGAATAAATTGTAAAAATGACCATCCTACCAAAAGCAATCTACAGATTCAATACAATCCACATCAAAATCCCAGAACACTTCTTCAAAGACATGGAAAGAGCAATTCTCAATTTCATCTGGAAAGGTAAAAATCCCAGAATAGGAAAAAAAATTCTTAACAATAAAAGAACTGCTGGGAGAGTAGTCATCCCTGAAGTCAAACTATACACAGAGAAATAGTGATAAAAACTACATGGTATCGATACAGAGACAGACAGGTTGATCAATGGAATAGAATTGAAGACCTGGAAATAAAACCACACATGTACACACACTTGATCTTTGACAAAGAAGCCAAAATTATACAGTGGAAAAAAGAAAACATCTTCAATAAATGGTGCTGGTCTAATTGGCAGTTGGTATGTAGAAAATGAAAATAGATTCATATGTGTCACCTTGCACAAAGCTCACGTCCAAGTGGATCAAGAACCTCAACATAAAACTAGATACAGTGAACCTAATAGAAAAGAAAGTGGGAAAGAGTCTTGAACTCATTGGCACAGGAGATTTCTCAAATAGAATCCACAATGGCTCAGGGCTCTATGATCAAGAATTGACAAATGGGACCTAATGAAATTGAAAAGCTTCTGTAAGGCAAAGTACATTGTCAATAGGACAAATCGGCAACCTACAGATTGGGGAAAAAAATCTTCACTAACCTCACATTCGATAGAGGGCTAATATACAAAATATATAAAGAACTCAAGAAGCTAACCTCTAAAAAAACCAAACAACACAATAAAAATGGGGTATAGAACTAAACAGAAAATTCACAACAACGGAATCTCGAATCACTGAGAAGCACTTAAAGGAATGTTCAAAGTGATCAGAGAAATGTGAATCAAAACAACCCTGAGATTCCACCTCACACCAGTCAGAACGGCTAAAATCCAAATTCAGGTGACAGCAGATGCTGATGAGGATGTGAAAAAGAGGAACACTCCTCCATTATTCCCAATTTGGGATTACCAAGCTGAAAATTCTTGAAATGGCCCGGAGGTTCCTGAAAAAAAATTGGACATTGCAATACCAAGACCAGCTATACCTCTCCCAAGTATATACCCAAAAGACCCACCTACCACAGGGCCTGTGTTTCCACCAACTATAGTACATTTAGAAGCTGAAGCTGAACCTCAGATGACCCACAACAGAAGAATGGATACAGAAAATGTCATTCATTTACAAGTAAAAGTAATACTACTCAGCTATTGAAAAGAGGACCCTAAGTTTTGCAAAATGGATGGAACTAGAAAATGTCCTCCTGAATGAGGCAACACAGACCTAAAAGGGAGATTGCATCAAAATGTACTCACTGATAAATGGATATTAGCCAAAAAATAAAGAATGCCCAGGATATAATCCACAGAACTCAGACAGGTTAACAAGAGGAAGGACCCAAATGAGGATGCCTCAATCCCAGTTGGGAGGGAGAAGAAAGCAATCATGGAATGCAAAGAAAGAGAGGGCTCTAGGTGGGAGAGGAGAGGGGGAGGGAAAAAGGGGAACATGATTAGTTAGGTGGGGGGAAGAGGAGAGAAGCCCTGAGGGCCTACAGAATGAATTCGAAATATGCAAACTGGGGGGTGCGGTGGGGGCCCTCAGAGAGTACCAAAGAGCCTGGGTGGTAGAGAGGCTCAAGACTCAAAGGGAGGACACTAGATGAATGCCAACAGTAGCGAGAGGGAACTTTGTAGAGTCCATCTCTAGTAGAAAGGCAGGGCATCAAGTGAGGGACGGGGGTTGACCCAGAACTGTTACGGTCTGAAAGAACTGCAGGAACAAAAATGGAGAAAAGCCCGAGGAAAAGGAGGTCAGTGACAGGTTCAAATCAGGATCCAACTCAAAGGGAGGTCCCAAGGCCCGACACTGCCACGGATAAGTTAAAACAGGATCCAAACTGGCGACCAACCTCCAAAAGACCCACCACACTTCCAGAAGAGGTCAATGCAGATGTTTGTTCCCAATCAATGAACAGAAGCTTGATCCCCGTGGTTGAATTTAGGGAAAGGCCTCAAGATGTTGGAGGAGGAGGGCCACCTGTAGGAGGGACCAGCAGTCTCCACCAAATCAGATCCTTGAGATCTCTCAGACATAGCCCAACCAGGTAGTATACAAGAACTGGTCCGAGACCCTGACACATATACCCCAGAGAACTGCCTGGTCTGGCTCCCAGTGTGGAAAAGGAGCCTTAACCCTCAAGAGACTTGAGGCTCCATGAAACCGGGAGGCCTGGCAGGTGGGGGGAGGGCATTGCTTTAAGAGACAGAGGTGGAGGAAAGGAGGCATGGGGATGAAGAAAACCGTGGGTGGGCAGACTGGGAGGAGGCAATGACTGGATTGTAAAAAAAATAATAATAATTTATATAAAATGAGTGTAGCCTAGATAATAGGATTCTTTGTAACTGAAAAAGTCTTAAGCTATACTTTTTACTCTTTTTATGGCCTACAAAGACAAATATGTCTAGAGCATAGGAGTATGATAATTCACAACCACCAAACTAGATAAGATGGATGAAGCAAAGAAGTGCAGGCTGACAGGAACTGGATATAGAACTCTCCTGAGAGACATAGCCAGAACACAGCAAATATATAGGCGAATGCCAGCAGCAAACCACTGAACTGAGAATAGGACCCCCATTGAAGGAATCAGAGAAAGAACTGGAAGAGCTTGAAGGGGCTCAAGACCCCATATGAACAACAATGCCAAGCAACAAGAGCTTCCAGGGACTAAGCCACTCCCTAAAGACTATACATGGACTGCCCCTGGACTCTGACCTCATAGGTAGCAAAGAAATGGCCAAGTAAGAGCACCAGTGGAAGGGGAAGCCTTTGGTCCTGCCTAAGACTGAACCCCAGTGAAGCATTGTTGGGGGGCGGTAATGTGAGGGGGATGGCAAGGGAAGCCCATATAGAAGGGAGGGGAGTAGTTAGGGGGATGTTGGCCTGGAAAAACCCCGAAAGGTAATAAAAATTGAAGTAAATAAAGAAATACCCAATTTAATAAAGATGAAAAAAAAGAATAAAAAAAGAGTATGATAATTCAGCTTCATTTTTCTCTAAAAGCTATGATTCTAGGCATGTAAAATTTTATAGCATTTCGTTTATGTATTTTTCATAAGGGTTTTATATAAGAACCAGGATTCAGTACATCTGGAAACATGTATGTTGCAAAATGCATGTCAGAAAAAACATTAGATTTATATTTTAGTTGTCTTTAACATTAGCTAAGTATGCTTCTTTGAGTCAACTATGCTATTTTCCTGGTTCCCAGATTCTTAAGCAAAAGGAAAGCCTTTAACTGGGTGCTCCAAATACTCCTTCTATCTTAAAAGGGACATGCTTTCATGTTTATAATAGTATTGCATGTCATGCTGATTTTGTTTTCAGGTAAATGTATACACATAGGTTGTAAAATAAATTGTAGTGGAAAAATACTCAAAAAAATTTAGTCTTACTTTTTTCATTGGTATTGGTAGTGCTGATTAGACCTTTGTGCATGATAAACACACAGACTGCAATTAAGCTATACTTGTATCCCCAAGCCTAGGCTACACAGAACTTTAACTGACTTTGACTAATTAAACAAAAATCCAGCAAATATTTTCTTCTCAAACAATAAATCAATAAATAGTAATAATAAATCTTCTTATATTTAATGTACCCTGTGCTCACGTAGATTAAACTTAGAATCTTATATCCCAGTGATAAAAATGTATGGTATTTTGATTAAAGAAAAGCCAAATATGTACTTCTAAGTTGGGATAACTCTTTGGTTAATATCACAGACTAAGCTTGAACTCGATATGAAGTTAAGATGATGTTGAAATTCTTCTTCTCCTGTGTCTAGCTTCTGAGTGCTGCGATTACAGACATTTACCACCATACCCTGTTTATGGGGATGCTCTTCATGCATGCTAAGAAAGTACTCTACCACCCAAGCTACGTCCCCAACCTCAACCTACCATTTTAATAGGCTGAGTTACATATTTCCTGTAGAATAATAGAAAAAGATCCATATTGACAGTTTTGTCCATGAGTCAAATTTCAGAAGAGGAGTCAAAACTGATGTTTTATATTTGAAATAGTTCACCATAATATAGGAAACTGGAACTATTGCAGTAAAATGAATGAGAGTAGGGAATAATACAGGGAAAAGCAATATAAATAGGATAAATATATTTTAAGGCAAAAAAGAAAAACAGGCCCTCTTACTCATTGTAAATGAGATTATGAATCATCACACCTTTCCTGTCAGTTACTCTAGATTATGTGACAACAACTAAGTGATGATTTACCTCAGATTCATAATTCTTTTGCAATAAGTATTTCAAAAAAAAAACAACCCTGAGGAATTGTAACAAAATTTATGTGCAAAGATGTATATAGCACTTTTATGTATAATAGAGAATATAAAATAGGTCAAACAGCCAATAGTAGAGAAATTACTAAATTAATGAGGATTCTTCTATTGAACCATTTAAGACTCAGCAATTACAAGCCTCTTCAAATGAGTATTTATGATTATAGCAATATATTTCCAATACAGAGTATAACAAAAAAGTAAAGTTAACTATTTGGAAGTTCTCATACTTGTATCTATGCCTTTATATCTCTATGTACTGCTATTTATATACATGCAATATAAAATGTTATCAACAATTACTGATATTTTAAAATTGGTCTTCTTTTTAGCCATTATTTTGTTGTATTTATCCATTTAGTTGATGTGGAGTGGGGGCGTGTTTCTGCACATGCCAGGGTGGCTTACAAGTGGGGAGGTAAAGAATTACAAGACATTAAGTTGGATCACATATGTCAAGGAATATTAAAATATTATAGAATCCTATAGAAAAGAGACTGTGATTCAGGGTTTTGGGTCAGTGAATGAATGCAGGTCACAGGTAGATTGATTATGAAGAGAAAGAAAAGAGAATATGTTATAAACCACGACAAAATTTCAAACAGAAGATTTTATGAGAATTTAAGGAAATTGTCCAGAAATAACATTGATAATGCATAAAAATGGCAATTGGCACTTCACATCTTGGATTCTTCCTAGATTCTTCCTAAATGAATTCTCCCTGTAAACAAACAGAAAGAGAAATTGGCAGCTGTGAGAAAGCCTAGTTATAGTTAGGAAGAGAAACAAAATTTCTTCAGCAACAATAACAACAACTTTAGATGAATTTGAGTTGGAAAGCAATAGAATAAAGTTACCAAGAGGATTCATAGTTCAATTAGACCAGTGGTTATAGGAACCAGGGCAGAACATAGTGAAAGCATAAGAAAGTATAAAGTGGCTTCTAGTACTTTAAAACTGCAAGAAGTGACACTCAGTGCAGAACTGGGTGACTCTAAGGCAGCTTCTGCACCATGAAGGTGATACGTCAATTAAGCACATATTCAAAACTACTAAAAATATATAGAAATGATAGTTTTATTTCATAAATATCCACAGTATAATATGGTCCTGTATTCGTACTTTATAAATAGCCATGCATATTTTAAATTATTTTACAATCACTAGATTTATGTGTAGAATTACAAATTTCATTTTATAGTGATTGAATACAGAGACAAGTAACAGGCAATTTTTGGATAGATGAATTAATGCTCTTTATTTTGCTTTATTTCCTAATATAAGGAGATCAGTATCTATATCCTAAGATCCTGAGGAGGAAACAGTCAATCTTAGAAACAGAAGAAATCAATTCTTTGACAACTATTATTACCATTCATAGTTTAAAAAAATTCTCACTATGCAATCCAGATTAGGTCCAGATTCTAGCTTCCTGGCTGGTAGTACAGACATGAGCCCTCATGCTGGCTCACTTCTCATTTTCTCCTCACAGTTTGAACCATATTCACTTTTAGTTGGAGACTGTCCGCAGTGTGCATCATTGCCCAGGCTTCCTTGCACTTCCGGCCTTGACATATAACACAAGACTTGTCTACCAACTGTGCGCGCACAGACCCTGAATCAGGAGGCAACAAAAGCAGAACAGGAACACTTCTTTATGGCAGTAATATCTATGAGTCTGCACTACCTGAGTCCCAGAAGCAAAAACCTCATTCTGGCTGTACAAACTGTGAGGTATGTTTCAGCATGCCTACAGGTGCGTTCTGCTGAGCTGCTTTTCAGCATAAAGTTAGTTTCATTTCAGCTCTCACAAACTCTTTTCCTGAGACCATTTTTAGATCTTGTGATTTTCTGACTTGCTAAAAGTGACCGTTCAATATGTATCTTTTTTAAAGCATGATGGTTTACAAAAGTGTAATTACATTTATCTACTGTGTATGTGCATGCTATAGAACAAATATGGAGGTCAAAGAACAACATGTTGGAGGTGGCTCTCTCTTTCTGCCATGGAGTTCCTGAAGATTGAACTAGGTTGTCATGCTCAGTGGTGAGTGCCTTGATCTGCTGAGACAGCTTGTCATCTCTAAAAGGTGTAGCATATGTCAGCCTCAAATTCATAGTTCCCCTACTCCATCTCTTTAACATATCCTGCTAGTGTGAACCACCACAACTATGCCTCTTTTGATATAGATGATATATATATGACATATATGTCATAATGAAACCTATTGTTTTGTATAATTAATATAGAATAATAAAAAGAAAAGATCCTGTTTTCCTTCAGTCAATTATAGATGGCTTTTGGTCCTTAAACTGTAAAATCTGAAGCTTTAAAACAGATCATGACAGTTATCACCAATTCCTGGATATTTTTGCCTTAATACATCTAGTAACCTAGCAATTCTTTTCCTATTTATAACCCAAGAGAAATAAATCTATGCCTTAGAATATTTGACCAATGTTACCATAAAATACAAAATCCAAAGCAAATAGATCTATATGCTTGTTATATAAAATTAATATGTTAATTGTAACAAGGTTTTAGAATACTATACAGCAGTGAAAATGAGGAATTACAGACATTTCAACAACATGAATCAGTATCATAAGCCAATTGTTGAACAAAAGGAGATAGACGACCAAAATATAATTCCTATTCCATTTATATAAAATTATAAAAATTACATTATATTATGATACTATAATTTAGAATAATATTGTCTTTATATAGGCAACATCAGTAACATTGAAGGACACACAATGGAATCTTTTGGTGTTATGGATAATATTAATTATTTGACACCAGGTTGATTTTATTAGATTCATTTCCTTGTGAAATTTGAAAGGTATGGGTAGACTTTTTTTGTAGTTATCAAAAATAATGTGTATCTAGGGAAAATGCAATGACCTCATTTCAAGTATGTGCTAGGATAGAACCTAAGACTTTTGAGTATGCTAATCAAATTCTCACTGAGACCCTAGCCCATGAACTTCTAATTGGCAGAAGAATCTTATAAGGAAGTCATTTCACTATCCCTGAGTTAGGTATTTTCCCCACATCTCCAAACTTATCTATGTGTTATACAGCTGCATTCATTCAGCTGATATGTGTTTACAACTCTTCACAATTCTAAGAGTAGAAAAATAAATGCTATTTGTATGCAAATAGTATGTATAAAACTCTTACTAGACACCACTATGGAATATTGTTTATATTACATCCATTCAAAATAAAAAACAATATGTAGCATAACTCCATTTGTGTAAAAGATTTTTTAAAATGTAGGTGTATGTGTGCTTGCATATTTTCTCTCATAAGAATTAAATACATGCAAGAGTGTCACTATGAAAATTGTAACATCAATTGCCTCTAATGAGGGGAACAGGGTGGCCGAAGGATAAATATTTCACATCTAGCCTTTGAAACATGGAAACATTTTATATTTACGAATACATGTAAATGTCTTATTCCCACTGACAGTCACAGGTACATTTTTTCCAATTTGAGGTTGTAATGCTTTGTATATGCTTGGGCCAGTGAATGGCACTATTACGAGGTATAGCCTTGCTGGTGTAGGTGTGTCACTCTGGGTGTGTGCTTTAATCCCTAGTCCTAGCTGCCCAGAAGCCAGTCTTCTGCTAGCAGCCTTCAGATGAAGATGTAAAACTCTCAGCTTTGCTTGCACCATCCTGCCTGGATGCTGCCACATTCCCGCCTTGATGATAATGGACTGAACCTCTGAACCTGTAAGCCAGCCCCAATTAAATGTTGTCCTTACAAAGAGTTGCCTTGGTCATGGTGTCTGCTCACAGCAGTAAAACCCTAAGAAAGAGGTATAATAAGTAATGTACAGAATTCTCAAAGGCCCAAAGTTGGAGCCAATTTTTAATGGGGAATTATTTCATTGCTTCCTATTCTCCCTTACAATGGAGCATCATATATTGTTACATTTTGGCATGTTTTTAAAAGTCAGTGGCTTTACAACAGGTGAGTAGAAAACTGCAATATTTTGTGGAAACTCCCACATGACTCATCGCCATGTCCCATCCTTCTGATCCTCCTCTCTGTCCTCTAATTAAATTTGTGCAAAGATCTGCGTTTTAACTTTTTGTTCCAGACTTCCCCAAACCCAAGTCGTCCATATGGGTGCTTCTTCCCATGTTTTACCTGTTAAATTCAAAAATTTAGAGGTGGTGGCACCAAATTTTGAAACTTGAGGCTGACCACAAAATGCTAAGTTCCTCCATAAAGAAAAAGGACAAGGTTTGTGTGAGCTGCAGAAAACCCTTCTTTAGAAGACATTTTCAACCTAGTTCTAAGCATAAAGACCCAATAGTTTAAGCGATATAAGGAACAGTTCGCCTAAACACTTAGTATTTAGTAGATCTCTCCTGAGAGACACACCCAGAATACAGCAAATATATAGGCTTAATGCCAGCAGCAACCACTGTACTGAGAACGGGACCCCTCTTGAAGGAATCAGAGAAACTGGAAGAGCTTGAAGGGAACAAGACCATGTAACACAACAATGCCAACCAACCAGAGTCCAGGGACTGTTTTCAGCTACCTACTAAGACTATACATGGACTGACCCTGACTCTGACCTGCAGGCAATGAATATCCTAGTAAGAGCACCAGTGGAAGGGAAGCCCTGAGTCCCATACTAAGACTGAACCCCCAGTGAACGTGATTGTTGGGGGAAGGGTGGTAATGGGGGGAGGATGGGGAGGGGAAACCTATATAGAAGGAAGGGGAGGGTTAAGGATAGTTGGGTCTGAAACCGAAGGGAATAACAATAAAATGTAAATAAGAATACTAAGAAATTAAAAAAAAAAAAAAAAAAAGCTCTTCTACCTTTGTCCTGACATTTGTTGTGTCTTCACGAGGAAGATATTCCCTGTCAATATTTTATTTCAAACTCAAGGAAAAGCTTTTTATAAAAGTCTTTTGTTTTTTTTTTTTTTTTTTTTTTTCCGGAGTGAGACCAACCCAGGGGCGCCAGGCAGGCGCTCACCACTGAGCTAAATCAAACCCCAAAGCTCAGTCTTCATGAAATAGATTTTTCCATGTCATTGATAAACAGCACTATCTATAAATTAATCATCCTATTGACTATTTGGGTATTTACTAGTTTTAAGCTGAATCTATGACCTGATTGCCTTAGATCTCCAGACTATGAGGAGAACACTTCACCTTGCAGATATGTACCCAGCTCTCTATCATTTAAAATCCCATGACCCACCTCACAGGTTTACATAATTGGATACATAACCATATAAATATATGGAGAAAGACCTGTATTATTCATCAATAAAATGTGCATGAAGATATTTTAATGATGATAAATGGGGACTGAACTATTTCAAGGACATCAGAAGTGGTTGTCAAAGTCTATTTGATTTGATGGAGCTTTTTGTGGGAGAATGTGTGTTAAGATGGAATAGTCATACTGACAGGGTTTTTAAAATTATACTACCTTATCACTTTGAGTGTTAGTTTGACATTTTTAATATGGTTCAATGGTATTACTGAAATTCAAAATCTTTTCTTAATATTTTTGCATCTTGTCAAAATTCACATTTTTCTTTCAAGTGATTTAAATTTATTTTATTGTTTTAAAACTATTGGGATATAAGATGAACACAATAAAGCTCGCAAAGGTTAAATTTACTACTATTCATAGTCGCTCACCACCGGCAGGCATGCATACAAGCACATGCATGCATACACATACAAGCACACATGAGTGCAAGAGTGTGTGTGTGTGTGTGTGTGTGTGTCTGTGTCTGTGTATGTGAAACTAAAACTGAGCTATTAAACATTTTGCAATGTTCCACAGGCCTCACTTTTGATCTTGCCAGTTGGTTTACTCTCCCTGAGGTAGCCATAGTTTTTACATCTAGCATTACAGATGGGATTCGCCCATTGTAGACGCTTATACAAATCGAATCAGTAGTCTTTTAAGTGTTTCAAACAGTAATCCACATCGTTAAGTATAGCTACAGTTCATAACTTTCAGTACAGATTACTTCCACACAGTGATATACCCTCTGTATCTATTATTTTAATATTGATGAACATATTAGTGGTTTCTAATTTGAGGCTATTAAAAATTAACTACTAAAGGACATTATTGATACTGGACGATGGAGACTGAGCTCACTATAAATTGTTTTGTCTTCCATGCATAAGAACCTGGGTCCAGTCTCAGCAAACACACACACACACACACACACACACACACACACACACACACACACAACACACTATTGATAACTGCACACTCACTTTCTTGGTGTAACTGTAAAATTACAGGGACAGAATCTGCTAGATCATAAGGGCAGCAAGTGTTTTGTAGTAAAAATTGTATTTTGTATAGCAGGCAGACCTTGAACTTTTTTTATAAAGTAATAAATTCTAATCTTCCTTGTTCCTGTTGTTGGTTGTTGTTTGGTTAGAACAGGATCTCTCTATCCTAGTGTGGCCTTGAACTTGTGATCCTACTGCCTCACTGTCTTCTGTGCTGAGATTACAGTCACATAGCACTCACTTATGATTTTCTGCTTTCTTAAAGTGCTTTATTGCATTAATGATACATTGGCTTTCCCTCAGAGGTGTAGACACTAATTAGAAAGCAAAATTAAATATGCTTACTCCATGGTAAATTCACTGAACTTTATAAGTTTCCTCTGCAACAATTTTGTTTTCATATGTATAAGCAAATATATGAGCATATGTATACATTCTAAAGATAATGTGTCAAAGAAATCACATTATTCATTGTTTTTTAAACTAAAAATTATCTATATTCACTACAACCATTTTCCCCTTGTATTTTGCTTCCCTTGTCTGAGATCAAGATTTAAAACCTTAATTTAAAAATTCATCATTATTCATGTTAGAACAAGTAAATTCTGCTGCATGACTTTTTATTGTATCTGCTTGCCTCAACAGATTCACACAAAGTGCAGTTATGCAGCATTCACAAAGAAACCCTTATAAATGACTCAGGAGAGTGATATTGGTAACAATATATAAAATATTCTAATTTCTAAAATCCTGTTTGGAGATTTTTGACAAGTACTGGCATGATGAAGTAAGCAAGATACTGAGAGCTTTGAGTAAAAACACGTGCCTCCATTTCAAAAGTACTAATACATGTCAGTAATGAGCTATTGATTGTGTAATAAGCCAGTCTCCTTTCCATGTGAGTTTACTTTTTTATTAAAACAACATTGAATATCCTCTCTGGACACAACCTCTAGCATTTGCAGAAACAAATAAGTGAGCAAGTAACCCAAGTATTGTCTTGAGTTAAGTCCAAGCATCTCAAATGAGCACACGATTGAATATTCTTTGGTGGCTTTTGACATCAGCTGAGCAACTTGAGTGAATTACAGCTGCATGTCCCCTCTAGGGCTATCTATTATCCAATATGTCTTATTTAATTTTTCTGTTTGGCAGGCAAATTGACCATGTATACACGCTTGTGTTTAGCTAATTTTAGATCACTAATCTAATTGAAAATGGCATGCCCCTTTAGCTTGTCATGTAAAAATTCACACTTTCTGATTAATGTGATTCATTTATATTAGATTTGACTTGACAGAATGGCAATGTGTAATATAAGAGGCAAGAGTGACAAGATTTCTCTCTCCTACTCAGTCACACTCTTTATAAATGATCCAGCTAAGGCATCAACTTACAATGTTTTCCCTTTAAAGTGATAAATTATGAACTTGCACCTATTATGTGTGTGTGTGTGTATGTGTGTGTGTGTGTGTGTGTTTTCTTGGAAGTACAACCATTATCAAAGAGGAGACAGTTTTGTTCATAGTATCTTTTCATACATTTGTATTCATTTATGGAAAATAGACAAGCTGCTATGGCAAAAAAAAAGATAATTTTCTTCCTTGTTAATGGGGTTGTATTTTCATTGAATAAACCTGGAAATTGATTTTTGAAATGAAACATGAATCAGGCAGGGAGGCATTTCTTTAGTCCTAGTACTTAAGAAGTGTATGCAGGAGCAATGGGAATCATCCTCGGCTATATAATAAGTTCAAAAAAAACTACAGAAACAAATGAGACCCTGTCTCAAAAATAAACAAATAATGGTACTATAAATCTTGTCAAGAACTCATAGACAGAAGAGTTCATAGGTGCAAGTAGGGAACGTACTACCATTATTTGTAAGTAGATATGCAAAGAAGCTGTCCTCTAAAAACACACACACATATACATGGTAGTGCAACAGATCTCACTCCTCATCCCGGAAGCATTTTCTGCAATGAACAGTGGTTACTACAGAGACACACAGCTGATGGAAGTGCAGACAATAAGTAAGCATAGAGTTCTGAGCCTAAAATAGGAGATCTGTAGCATGATTCCTACCCCTGTGGCTCAAAGAACATTGCTGAAGGAGGAGCTGAAGGATTGCAAACTCCAGAGGATAGAGAGGACTGCTGTGAAAAAGTATCTTCTGGATATGACAAGACTCGCATAGACTCATTATCAGCAGTGATGCCTGCATAAGATCTACACAAGATCAAGGCAATCAACATTCTAGCACGAGTAGGGAGGAGCACGTATGCTCCAACCTCCAGCTAAGAAGGTACTGTCAGTTGATGATTGTTCAGTGAGATAGAGTCCATTTTCATGAGGGGGGTGGTCCATAATAGGTTGACCATGCTCCACTGGAGGACCCCACACCCATGAGTATATTGGTAGCACTAATTAGACTCTAATAAAAATTAGAGGAAATAAAGTTAAGAGAAGACATGAGGGATTTCTAGGAGTTCTAAGTAGGTGGAGGTAAATACTATTAAAATATATTGGATACATGTATGGGATTCTCAATAAATAAATTAAAATATTATAAGAAAAATAAAATATGTGAGGAGAGCTGAAGGAATCTGAACAATATATGTAGGATGTGATATTTAAATGCTAATTAATCCCTCAGATTAGCGAAGATCAAAACCTCAGGTGACAGCACATGTTGGTTAGGACGTGGAAAAAGAGGAACACTTCTCCATTGTTGGTGGGATTGCAGACTGGTACAACCATTCTGGAAATCAGTCTGGAGGTTCCTCAGAAAATTGAACATTGAACTACCTGAAGACTCAGATATCCCACCTCTTGGGCATATACCCAAAAGATGCCACACCAGGCCACAGGGGCACATGTTCCACTATGTTCATAGCACCCTTATTTGTAATAGCCACAAGCTGGGAACAACCACAAAGGAAGAATGAATACAGAAAATGTGGTTCATTTACACAACGAACATTTATATTAAGAACAAGAACATCATGAGTCTTGCAGGCAAATGGATGGAACTAGAAAATATCCTGAGTGAGGTAACTCACACCCAAAAGGAGATGCATGGTATGTACTCACTAATAAGTAGATATCAGCCAAAAAAAAAAAACGTACAGAATACCCAGGATAAAATCCACAGCACTCAAGGAAGTCAACAAGCCAAAGGGACCAAGTGAGTAGGTCTCAATCCCATTTGGGAAGGAGAAGAAAGCAATCACAGGATGGGGGTTCTAGATGGGAAAGGGGACAGGGAAGGGAAGAGGGGAACATGATCAGGTATTGGAACAGGACTGGAGCTCTGAGAAAGAGCCAGCAGAAAGAATGGAAACAGGTAACCTCAGGAGGTGGGAGGTAGCAGGACCCTCTAGAATGTACCAGACACTTGGGAGGTGAGAGACTCTCAGGAATCAAAGGGAGGGACATTAGATGAGATGCCCTATGGTAGGAAGAGGGAACTTGGCAAGCTCCCCTCTAGCAGAAAGACAGGGCATCAAGTGAGGGATGGGGTTGCTATCCTACAGTCAAAAACTCTGACCTAGAATTGTCCTGTCTGAAAGAACTGCAGGAGCAAAAATGGAGAAGAGTCTGAGAGAAAGGAGTTCCAGTGGCCGCCCAAATTGGGATCCATCTCAAGGGGAAGCTCCAAGGCCTGTCACTATTAATGATGCTATCGTGTGTTTACAGACAGGAGCCTAGCATGGCTGTTGTCTGAGAAGCCCAACAGGCAGCTGAAAGAGTCAGATGCAGATACTTGCACCTAATCAGTGAAAGAAGCTGGAGACCCCTGTGGTTAAATTAGGAAAAGGCTATAAGAAGCTGAGGAGGAGGAAGACTCCATAGGAAGATCAGCAGTCTCAACTAACCGGGACCCCCCAAAATCTCTCAGACATTCAGACACCAAGCCAGCAGCATACACCAGCTGATATGAGGTCCCCAACACATATACAGCAGAGGACTGTCTGGTCTGGCCTCAGTCAGAGAAGGTGTGAGACTTGAGGCTCCAGGGAGTGGGGAGATCTGGTGTTGTGGGGGTGGGGTGACAGGTGGGGGATGGGAGTTGGGGGATATGGGAAGTGGAACAGTCATAGGGCAGATTAGGATGGGGATAAAGAGTAGGCTGTAAAATAGACTAAAGAATAAAAGAAAGAAAAAAGAAACCATTTTATTTTAGGAATGCTTATTATTAAAAAGATGACAACTTTGCTTAAAATAAATTAGAACTTTCATGCATTCTATACCCTTCATTTGTTTTCTTACTATAAAAGTGAATCACTAATTCTCACAAAGCTCAGTGATTAACTTTTGTCTATTTTTCTTTCAACTAGATGACAAAGGATAATCTAGTTGGCAAAAGATAAGCATTGCTTAGATTTGGCCCTTAAAAGTAGCTATGGGCCGAGGCTAGAGAGCTGGTTCAGTGGTCAAGAACACTTACTCCACTTACAGAAGACATAAGTTCAGTTACCAGAACTCAACCAACTACAACTCCAGTTCCAGGGGATCAAACACCTTCTTCTGGCCTCTGCAAACATGCATACACATGGTATACACACATACATCCAAGAACAAACACATAGACACAAAATAAAACTATGTAAATAAAAAATAAAATATAGTAGCCATAGACTTCATTGTCTTCTTTATAATCAAACTTAGCTATTTTAAGAAAATATTTTATTGATGCCTTAAGAATGTCATGTAATGGGCTGGAGAGATGGCTCAGCCGTTAAAGGCTAGGCTCACAACCAAAAATATAAGAATGTCATGTAATGTGTTCTGAACCTGCACTTAACTACTTTCAAATTCACTCTACCTTCTTCCTCCTGCATCTTATGTCATATATTGTTTTTAAACATAACTTATTGACTCAAATCTGGGTGTGGGGCCATCCACTGAAGCATGGTTGGTCTACCAGGAAACACGCCCTTAAAGAAAATGGACTCTTCCTCTCCCAGGAGCCATTATTTGTCCAGAACTCCTAAGTTAGGTGTGGAGCTCATAAGCCCCTCCCATTCCTTGTTGGACTGTTGCCTGGCTTGAACTAGTACAGTTCCTGGGCAGACAACCATGGCTGATGAGTGAACCAGAATTCATGAATGTAGTTGCCCTCCCATGTTCAGAACACACTATTTCAAAACAGTTTTCTTAACATCAGTGTCTTACAACATTCCTCCCTCCACATGCATGTGTACACACACACACACACACACACACACACACACACACACACACTCAGACTATGGTCCCTGAGACCTGGGGAGGGAACTATAATATGTATCTCCCATTTATGGATAAATACTCTATAGTCACTTGTTCTTGACAGTGACCAATTCTGAGTTTCTGTGTTAACTACAGTCCATGGAGCAAAGAAACATTTCTCATATGTTCTTGGCTGCACTAATCGGTAGGAAAAGAGATATGAATTCAGAGGACATTGTCATCCTATGTTTAGCAAAATATTAGTTATACATTCATCTCTGAGAACTGTGAGTTCCTTTACCATGGATTCTTGACAGGATTTGCAGTAATAGGCATGCATTTATTTGCTCCTACACAGTGGACCTTAAAGCCAATCAAAATGTAATTTGTTACCTCCACATCATTAGTGTCACTTTGGACCTATGAACATACCTCACCACACTGGTCATTATTATAGTTCACAAGGTTCAGATCTGAGTATATCTGTTCGTGATCCATCCCAGCACTCTATATAGCATCTTCTAGTACTATGAGAATTATCCAGCAGGGAGATAGCATCCTGGCCAGTACTGACTTGATTTTCTTATATCCAGTTCATGTGGTGTCTTCAGTCACAGGATATTACCATCAAAGTCTGGCAAGAAACCAAGCAATAGCAATCTCCTGTATTGTTTTGAGGGTCTCTGGGACATCTAAAACAACTCAGAAGAGACATTAGTATGTTCTGGACTTGGCAGGACCACTTCATTTATGAACTGTGGTTCATTCATCAGCTGCGGTTGCCTGCATAGAAGCCTGAGGCTCTTTCTTTGGTAACCCTTTAGAGTTTAGTATTTGTACAGTATAAACCATATATTATTAAATTACCCTTTATGAGTAGATGTGCGTGACTTGGGAACATTCCACAGATCCTTTCCTGTCACAACAGTCCATAATGTGACATAAAAACCTGACATTTCTATTGTAGCTTCTTGCCTCTGTTCTTTATCCAGTTTGTCAAGACGGTCATTATTAGAAGATAATTTTCTTAAGCACTATTGCAATTGTGCCACTTTCATGCTTGATGATTGACCACATGTACTTGAAGGACTTCTGCCCCAATGCTAGTTTTCCATAATCATAATAATTACACCAACATCTACAGGTTTGTATGTTTGCATTTAATTCTTGACACACATGATTTTACATGTGAGAGAAGTGAGATTCAGAATATTATATCAAAGACAGTTTTTCATAGTAACTTAGGTTCTTAAACTTTCTCTTATGCTCTTTGGATGGGAGATTTATGGTCTTAACATAACCTGCAAGTTTGGTATTGATCATGCTAGAGTCCATGTTGTCTCCATAAGTGTTCTTGCTTTGTTTTTCCTTCATTCCAGCCTTTTATTTGGAATACCCTACTTTTGCCAGTCTTTCTGAATAGCAGCAGAGCTACATCTTCATCCTTTCCTAATCCTTCTCTCACTTTGATTTATGCACCATATGTTATTTCCAGTATTAACAGCCTGACTCCATTACTTTATGAGTATCCAATAGCCTTACCAAGCTGTTTGTAAAATACCAGAATGGAAATACAGTATTTTACATGTCTTCAGTATGCTTTACCATGACTATAAGCCCACTGTCAGTGACAATAAATTATGGCTATTTAACTGTTATTTTTGTTTTAAATGGATCCTTTCCTTTTGTATTATTGTATTTCTCAATGAAACTTGAAAATACGTGTGTGAAGGCTTTAATTGACTTGAGCTGTCAGCCATTCTGTATTTTATTTTCACCATATAATAACCGTAATTTTTGTTGAGTATTTTCCATTCAGCTTAAACTAGAGTGTAAAGCTCAGTAAATAGCAACTTATTTAAATTAGGAGTACAATAAATGTCTTTTGTGCTATGTAGGCTGACAAGTATAACTACTTTGAAAATGCTGGTGTCAATCATTTTCATGACATCAAAACATTCTATTTAAAGAAGATAATTTATTTTAAGAACAAACATGGGGAGTTTGAGCTCTATGACACATGAGTTCTGGAGACATAGTGAAGATTATGATTACTATAGTTAATACTGTATTATTTGCTTAAAATTTTTGAAAAGAGTATATTACTTATTTATGTATATAAATAAGTTATGAATTTAATGAATAATCACAAATATGAATAATTTTTAACACACATATATATACACACACAAGTGACTCAATGTGGTGATGGGTATTAATTTGATTTTGTTAAT
Organism: Rattus rattus; assembly: GCF_011064425.1. Taxonomy (NCBI): domain Eukaryota; kingdom Metazoa; phylum Chordata; class Mammalia; order Rodentia; family Muridae; genus Rattus; species Rattus rattus. The sequence continues at coordinate 44,464,908 of NC_046172.1, read as the reverse complement.
CATTTCAAAAGGTATATGTATAACAAACCATTATTTGTGCATATTAAATATAATTTTAACATTTGAATTTTGGCACATTAAGCCTGTATGATGGATGCAATTATGCTTTAATATCAAAAAAGTTAATTAAAAATTTTAAATAAAAGATTCTATTTTTTTAAACACTCTACATAATAGGTTCCATTATAACACTTCCACAGAGTGCTTTGATTGATTCCCCTCTCCTATTTTCACTCTATCACCAACACCTGTTTTTTTCCATTCTATTAACATCTTCTTTCCTCTCATTTAAGACCCTCATTTTCCTCTTGATGTTCCCTTTCAGTTTCTGATATTTGCACACATCACACATATACACAGACACACACACACACACACACACACAGAGACACACACACATACACACACACACACTATAATCTCAAATACACATATATTGGCAAGTATGATATCTGATTATATGAGTCTATGTCATCTCGCTTAACCATTTCCAGAAGAATGCATTTTCTATAAACTACATGATTTCAATTGATTTAGGACTGTCTATTCCATTGTGTATATTCACCATGATTTTTGTCAATTCATCTGCTGATGGGCTTCTCCACTGGCTTTATATCTTAAATATTGTGATTAGTGCAGCAATAAACACGGGTGTGTAATTGTACCTGTGGTAAGACTTAAAGTCCTTTGGGTGAATGCCTAGAATTGGTATAGCTGAGTGATATGGTAGTTCCATGTTTACTTTCTTGAGAAACCTCCCAACTGACTTCCATAGTGGATGTATCCTTTCTAGCCCCCATTAGTCCACTTTGATTCCATACAATTTTGGTTCTACTGTTACATATATTTGAAGTTTAGGAAGTACAAATAAGAAAAAACATGCAGAGGAGACTACTCCATGCCCACATTTCTGACTCTACAGGAAAACGCCTAGCACAATCTGGGCCGGAGTGAAGGTGGGGCGGGCCCTTCTGGTTGCTGCCTTCACGGACAGCTGACACCCGGCTCTGAGGAGCGAATCCAGGCCTGAGACCAGAGGTAAGACCAAGTTTTCTGCTCCAAGTGACCTGCCAGGTGGACTCAGGACACACAGAGGCAAAATTCCTCTGGGACCGGGCACTTCTGGTTTCTAGCTGGGGCCTGAACCTTGCTGATCCCTGCCCACAGCTCCCTGCTCCCAAACCCCGTGGGAGAGAGAGCTCATCCCCCAGACAGGTGGGCACTCCTGACACTGAACGGCAGGAGAGACCTCCAGTACTGCCCACCCTTGCCCACATCCCAGGCCCAAGAGGAAACTGTATAGGGTCTCTGGGAACAGAAAGATAGGGGCACTCAACTCTGTGGTCCAGACACTTTCTGGATCTGAAGGGACCCGGTAAACCAGCTCCCTGAACCAAAATCTTGTGAGAGGGAGAGCTAGACCTTCAGAGGGGCAGACATGCCTGAGAAGTCAGAGGAGACTACTCTCTGCCCACATTTCTGACTCTAGAGGAAAACACCTAACGCCATCTGGGACCGAGGTGCACAGGGTCCCAAGCGAAGGCGGGATAGGCCCTTCTGGTTGTTGCCCTCACAGAGAGATATCACCAGGCTCTGCAGAGCGACTCCAGGACTGAGACCACAGGTAAGACCAACTTTTCTGCTCCAAGTGACCTGCCTGGTGGACTCAGGACACACGCCTACAGGAACCTGAAGACCAGTAGACAGGAAAGACTACATTCCTGAAAGCAGAACACTCTATTCCCATAACTGGCTGAAAGAGAACAGGTCTACAGCACTCCTGACACACAGGCCTATGAGATGCTCCAACATATAAAAAAGACACGTGCTCCACTATGTTCATAGCAGCCTTATTTATAATAGCCAGAAGCTGGAAAGAACCCAGATGCCCTTCAACAGAGGAATGAATACAGAAAATGTGGTACATCTACACAATGGAATATTACTCAGATATCAAAAACAATGACTTTATGAAATTCATTGGCAAATGAATGGAACTGGAAAATATCATCCTGAGTGAGGTAACCCAATCACAGAAAAACACACATGGTATGCACTCATTGATAAGTGGATTTTAGCCCAAATGCTCAAATTACCCTAAATACACAGAACACATGAAACTCATGACGAATGATCAAAATGTGAATGCTTCACTCCTTCTTTAAAAGGGGAACAAGAATACCCTTGGCAGGGAATAGGGAGGCAAAGTTTAAAACAGAGGCAGAAGTAACACCCATTCAGAGCCTGCCCCACCTGTGGCCCATATACATACAGCCACCAAACTAGATAAGATGGATGAAGCAAAGAAGTGCAGGCTGACAGGAACCGGATGTAGATCTCTCCTCAGAGACACAGCCAGAATACAGCAAATACATGGTAATTCCAGCAGGAAATCACTGAACTGAGAAGCAGGACCCCCCGTTGAAGGAACCAGGGGAAAGAACTGGAAGAGCTTGAAGGGCTCGACACCCATATGAACAACAATGCCAACCAACCAGAGCTTCCAGGGACTAAGCCTACCAAAGACTATAGCATGGACTGACCCTGGGCTCCAACCTCATAGATAGCAATGAATAGCCTAGTAAGAGCTCCAGTGTAAGGGGATGCCCTTGGTCCTGCCAAGACTGAACCCCCAGTGAATGGGATTGTTGTGGAGAGGTCGGTAATGGGGGGAAGATGGGGAGGGGAACACCCATAGAGAAGTGGAGTGTTAGGGGCTAGGGGGATGTTGGCCTGGAAACTGGGAAAGGGAATAACAATTGAAATGTAAATAAGAAATACCCAATTTAATGAAGATGGAGGAAAAAATAGAAAAAACATGCAATATTTATTTGACTTTCTGAGACAGCCAATTCACTCAACCTGGTTGTCTCCACCTACTGACTTTCCCCTCCAAATGACACAAGGTCATTATTCTTTATGGTTGAAAAAAGTTCTAGTGTGTTTGTGTGTGTGAGTCTCTCTCTCTGTGTGTGTGTGTGTGTGTGTGTGTGTGTGTGTGTGTGTGTGTGTAATTTTCTTTATCTCTTCCTTTAGTTGATCAGCACTTAGGTTCATTCCTTAACCTATCTACTATAAATAGTGCTTTCTATATTTTTCTGAGTTAATATAGTCCTCAATGATACAAAAGAAAAATCGATTAGGTATTTTATATATTTATAGATACATAAATATATATACAATATTGACATAGAGAATGAATATGTGAGAACACATACAGAGTAAAATGGATATATCTATGTTCTATATAGGATATGTTTAATATATACAGATAACTGATAGGTCATAGATCCACAAAAATTCATACAAAATTTTGGAAATAAATTCTTAGTAATGACATCTTAGACATAACCTTTGTACTTTTTTTGTATCTTCAATTCTACATCATGTGTTTTTCAACTTTCTTTCATATTAATGAGTCTAGCATAGGCATATTCTGAGATTGATGGATGACTAAAAGATTTCATAGCACAAAGCAAGGCAGAGCTCCATTAATTTCACATGGTCAATAATTTCCCTAGGTAATGCTCTCTTTTAGGATTTTATTACTAATAAAACCCACGTTTTAATGTTCACAAAAATTAAACATCATTGAAATGTGCTCATTCTTAAAATTATACTTTCACTTGTCCTTTCTTGCATCTTCATTCCTCAAATACTTTATTGTCCTTTATCTCTAATTGTTTCATGTAGCCTAGACTGGCTACAAATCCACTAATGTAGCCATAAATGACCTTGAACTCCTGATCCTTTTGCCTTCTCTCCCAAGTGCTGAGATTACAGTTGTGCACCATGCTACCCCACTTTAATTTTAATGCATTTCAAACCTTAAACTCACTTGCTTTTTACACAGTAAGAGACCTACACTTAGCAACAAATATTGATTTTTCAATGGATGCATTTGTACAGTTCTTCTAACTAAACAATGGAGCATGGTATTCTGCAATGTAGTATCTACAAATAAAAGCTTTCCACCAACTACATAGCTGTATGTCTTGGGTCTAGGATGCCAAACTACTGTCAGCTGCATAAACAAAAAGAGAAAAAGGAAAACCACTTATCATCATTCAGGGAAAAGAGTACAGGCATGTTTCGTTGCTGGGCTGTTTAATGAATTGACTGAGGCAGACTGAATTTAAGACCATCTTTCCTGCACAGCTTGTCAGACCAAGAGTAAACCTTCTATAGACTATTAGTGGTGTTTTAGTTCAATTTTCAACCCATTTGAACTCATTAACTCCTTTATGGTTTCTGTTTTGATCACAAAATTTGAGAGAGGCTTTTCCATTTTCTAATACATGCTGCAATGGAATTTCACTTTTATTCAGAACAGAATGAATGTTATTAAATGGTCAAATAATAGTGAAAATTCACTTACATATCTGTTATCTCAGTTAGACCCAGTGGCTCATGCTGGTAATTCTAACACTGTGATCCCAGTTTGGGCGTGGTTGAATTGCAGGAAAAAATGGAAGAAGCTGAGGAGGAGGGCAGCCCAATTGAAAGACCAGCAGTCTCAATTAACCTGGACCCTGAGATCTCTCAGACACTGGATCACCAACCAGGCAGCCCACACCAGCTGAGATGAGACCCCCAACACATAAACAGCAGAGGACTGCTGGGTCTGGGTTCAGTCAGAGAAGATGCGTCTAACTCTTGAGAGACTGGAGGCCCCAGGGAGTAGGGAGGCCTGATAGGGTGAGGGTGGGGGGCAGAGACATACTCTTGGAGATGGGGGTGAGAAGGAACTATGGGATGGGAAGTGGTTGGGGGTGGGGGCCGATCATGAGGGGGGATGAAGTCTGGACCATAGGAAAGGCTTAAAGAATAAAAATAAATAAATAAAAGAAATTAAAAAAATTATCTCAGGTAAAGCACCAGTGACCTAAAGTCTATACTATATATAATTTCAAGTAGTAAATAAATAGTATATAGTTTCTATCCCAGCTTAATGTTGTTTAATAAGACACTAAAAGAAAGAACACAGAGGGGGATGAACTAGAAATCGCAATGAGCTCACCAGCACTCGCCCTCTGGCCTCTAGAAACTATCTTAGTCTAGATGTACATTAGTTGGCAATCAGCTCCTCAGAATAACAGTTTATAAAACTTAAGTTACCCTGACTAGATTACTTATCCATTGTGAGAACCATATAGTAAGAACCACTATAGCATGGAAGCCCTTTAGAAATTCTAAAGCCTCAAACAGAGAATATTAGTGGGATCGTCTAACAAATGGAGACTTAGTAAGCTGTATTTCCACCTGCTACTTCCCTTGGCATGAAATGTCTCTTCTGTAGATCACTGTGTGTCCTTTAGAAACTTATGAAGGCAAAGAAAACACCAAGGCCAAGAAAATGTGTCTATTCTGTATGCTAATATGTGAAGTGGTATCCATTGTGGCCCTACTAAATTGTAAAAATTAAGGGACCCTCATTGGCTAAGTATGTTAATGATTAGATGCTAAACTATATTGAAGACTAACCTCTATACAGAATTTGCTCAATCATCTGTTTCCTACTTGCATGTGTGTTCCTGGCACTTGTCAAACAGAAAATAGCAATCTACCATCAGAAAAAAAAATGAACTGCAACTTTACCAATTTGCTAATTATAATGACCAATTCTGCAAAATCTTTCATTTTTGATGAAAATATATTGCATATGACAGATTCACATGGTGAATATTTACTTGACTTGAAAATATTTTATTCTTTTTCATACAATGTGTGTTGATGATATCGAACCACCTACCCAAACTCCTTCTATTTCCGCCATCTTCTCCCCACCCATATGAGTTTTCTTCTGCTCCATCTCATTAAGTTCAGTTTGCGTTGTGCACCTAATCTTGAGAGCAGGCCCTGGTATGGAGTGTGACCGATATACCAGAGTCATGCCATTAAAGTGAGTTGACTCTCCTCTTCCCAGGAGCTATCAAATGCCAATAGCTCCTTAGCTAGGGGTAAAGGATCAAGCATATATTAAGTTTAAAAAATAGCTTTTTAACCAGTCCTTTCTCCCAAAATTATCATTGTGATTGGTGTATTAGACTAATATGATAATGATAATGACATTGAACCTCTTTTTATTTTCTGAGAAAGCTGTAAAGGTGCAAGAGTAAAACAAAATATTACAGGAAAATTTTAGATACAGCATATTTCCTCACAAAACTTTTAATGGAATAAGAAGTAGAAGTCAATGCTTGTGAAATAAGGATTCATATTTTTCTTAATTTTTTAAACATCTGAAGCATTTGTTGCCTCAATTTTTCTCAAGCATTTGAATTTAACTGTAATTATTTTTAATGATGCTTACTGAAATGGAGCTCTAAATTTAAAAAATATAAATATAAATTTTCTTCATTAATTAAAGTTGAATGACTCGTATTTAATGATTAAATTTTCTTAAATGGGCCAGTAAAATTGCTCAGTGGCGGTAAAAGTGCTTGCCTCACCAGACTAATTACATCAGTTTGATATCTGGAACCTATGTCAATGTCAGACAGATCTATCCCCACAAAGTTTTCCCTAAAATTCACCGCATGCACGCACACACACACACATACACACACACACACACACACACACACTCACGCACACACACACACACACACTATGATAAATGCTCTGAAAAACCTCAAATTTACTTAATTAAATCTTCTTAATTTTAACTCACAGAATGGAGACTATTTGAGAGAAGGGGTGGGACAAGAAGGAGGAATGGAGGCACAATGACAACCATATAAACAGTTCACAAAGAATCCCATTATTTTATATACTTACTAACCAAATAAAAACTATAAAATTTTAACAGCCATGTGCAAGAATGAGAGGTGTTATACTCACATGTCTTTACAAAGCTTCCCTCCCTAGAACAGTGGTACACAGGCAAAATCATCCTGTAACTCTAATACAATAGCAACAGCAGCGGTACAGTAGTTCTTAACCACTTACATCCTCAAATACTAGCATGAACTCAGATCTTTATACCATTCAAACCATAATCATGGCAAATCTAATTCGAGTTAACCATCTCAAATTAAAATTCCTCCCATATTAGAGTTTCTAATCTATCAAATTGTCTCAAATACATTATCATTGCCGAAGGACAATTGAAGGTATGGGGTGATGTCTCAGAGGGTAACAGACCTTGTTGTGCAGGTCTGGAGGCTGGGTTTGAATCTCCAACATCCCCGTAAGAAGCTAGGCATGGTTGTGCATGCAGGAAATTTCAGAGGTCGCAGTGCAGACAGGTGGACCCTGGGAACTCATTGGTCTTCTAATCTAGTCAAAATGTGAGGTTCTGCTTCAGTGAAAGAAACCTGTCACAAAAGAGAAAGTGTACCCACACGCTTGCTTGCACACATCTACAAGAGGCAACTGAGATAATCGCTGAACTGAAGTAATCCTAAGTTTAGCACAAAGCAATATTATTATGATTTTTTAAAATTATTTTTTATTTAAACTGTAATAACCTAACTAAAGGGTACTTGAGTTAGCACCATAATATCAGCTGGTGATTAACAAAGTTAGGACAAGAGATATTCTCTTGTCCTAACCTATTTGTCATCTCTTCTCCTAAAATGTGGTTAGATGCCGGATTGCTTGGATAATTTTACCAGCTGATTGTCATCAGTCACCACTAATCTTATCAGCAATTTATATTAAACTACGCAGTATACCAGATTATAATACTTAATAGTGATATCATAACAGCTCAATTACCTTGAACACAAGGGAAGTACTGCATTTTACATTGACCAGTTCTAGGAGGTGATATATGTTATATCAGAAGAAAATATTATTTTCGCTCATGTTCATGTTTTATAACATAAATGTACAATAGTGGCAGTTGAGCTGACACACATCTATAATCCCAACACACAGTGTGCTAAAGCAGGAGGCTGACAATTTAAAGGGCAGACTGGGCTACATAGAAAGATCTTGTTTTAAAATGAGACAAAAGGAAATTAAGTGCATCATTGTTTACTAACAAATATTAAACCAAGCAAGTAAAATTGAGCACATTTTTATAGCGAACAAGAAAAGAATTGAGGTGGGAGTGGAACTGTAACTGGTGGTAGAGGGATGAGCAAACAGGCCCTGGGTTCTATCCTCAGCATGAGGTGAATTAAGACAGTTAAAGACGGGAAAGGGATCTTCAACTAACTGGTGGCTTTGAGGGCTATTCACTTCCAAATTTCAAACTACTATATGTAGTGACAAGGATGGAGAATGACTTAAATGTCTAGAAACAGATGGGTAGAAAACAAAATGCAGTATCTATGCATAATGAGGTTGTATTGCTCCTTGAATGGAGGAAATTGTGTCCTTACAACAATCCAATTGATTTTAAATCATTTTGATTAATATTTACATTAGCACATAAAGTAATGGGTTTTTATAGTGTTGTTATGCCTGTGTTGAACACTTTGTTGGAACTCATCTTCTTCCCCACTGCCTTCACTCCTTCCCCTGCCCCCCTCCTATATCTCTTCCCTACAAGTCACACTCCCTCCTCTGTTTATGTTCTAAATAATCCACTGCCCACTCTTTCCCCTTCACACTTCTCGGATCATTTTTTTTCTCATAGTCACTTTTCCAATTTCTATACACAGACATACACTTTCACACACACACACACACACACACACACACACACACACACACACACACATCTAGATTCTGCATATGCATTGTTCCTGTCTGAAAGAACTGCAGGGACAAAAATGGAGAAGAACCTGAGGAAAAGGAGGCCCAGTGACAGGCTCAAATTGGGATACAGCTCAGGGGGAGGCCCAAGGCCTGACATTATTACTGATACTATGGTGTGCTTATAAACAGGGACCTATTATGATTGTCCTATGAAAGACTCAACAAGCAGCTGAAAGAGTCAGATGCAGGTATTTGCACCCAACCAATGGACAGAAGCTGCTGAGTCCTCTGGTTGAATCAGGGAAAAGCTGGAAGAAGGTGAGGTGGAGGACAACTCCGTAGGAGGATCAGCAGTCTCTGCTAACATGGACCCCCGAGATCTCTCAGACAATGGATCACCAACCAGGTAGCATACACCAGCTGAGACGAAGCCCCCAACACATATATAGCAGAGGCTATATATATATATAGAGAGAGAGTTGGACTCAGTCAGAGAAAATGCACCTAATTCTCAAGAGACTTGAGGCTTCAGGAAGTGGGGAGGACTGGTGGGGTAGGGTGTGTGGGGGGTGGGGATCTTCTCTTGGAGTGGGGAGACAGTGGAGTTATGGGTTGTGGAACAGTCAGAGGGTGGATCGGGATGGGGTAAAGACTGGACTGTAAAAAGTAGTTTAAAGAACATATAAAAAATAAGTAACAGGAAAACATAGATTCTGCATATGAAGGAAAATGTGCTCTATTTGACATTCTGATCTGGCCTATTTCAGTTAATACAATGTTTTCAATTTTCTTGCATTTGCTATGGTTTCACTATTTTCTGTATAGATGAATAAAATTCCAGCAAGTATACATAGCATGCATTTTTACCAAGTTATATTCTATGTGTGGCTATGAGCTGGTGGCCAATGTGAAAGGACATGTAAATGTACTAACATTAAGCATTTTTCTTTTAAACTACCTGAATTTACGATTAATGCCATTATAACTGAACTCAGAGATAGAGGATAGAATACAAGAACACAAAATCCGGTGAATTAACTTTAAAGTACTCTTCACGTTATCCTTTAAAATCGTTCCCTTCACAAAAATGTCTCCAGCATGGGACATTATTTACAGGAAAATTTCGAGTGCATGTGTTTGCAAAGCAGACTGAGGAAAGTGGAAGCAATGAAGTAGCCAAAGAAAGAATGTCAGAATAAGCCTGAGGTTTTGATGTGGAGGCCTTGCTTCCTAATTGTTATTATGCTTACAAGGACACTCTGTAAAAAGAAAAATTAACGCCTTGTTCAACACCTGCTGTAAAAAAAAAAAAAAGATGCTGGGACTCTGTGGCTTGCTTAAATCATTTTTTTTTCCTGAAACAAATTGCCGAACAAGCCCTAGGCCATTTAATTTCCAAATACCAATAATTAAAATGAGTAACATCGTCAGAATTTGGCAGGGCCACAGCTTTCCTCTCCCTTTTCATTTTCACATAAATTTCAGTGAAGGTCAGATTTGTTGAAGGGAGGTAGAGGGGGGTGAAACCTGCCGGCCGTGTGCTCATGGGAGGTTAAAATATGACTTGTTCACAGTGTCCCTCATAGTTCAGGACTTAATGGTCCTTGACGGGGATAACCTAGAAGTTAATTTTACTCTGTGTCCCAAAAGCAGTCATTGTCAATGTAATCTTTCTTGTAGACTGAAGGATATTGTCAACAAATGATCTGACTTTCAATAGAAATTGACCGGCAATGCCTCAGATCCAAAGGGCCACGAATGTGGTCCCTTATTGATTGCTCTCCTCTGATAGCAATTTCAAAACAAAAATGCCTGTTTGGTACTTGTTGCTCAATCCATTCTTATGAACTCTTCCATAGGAAGTAGTTCTTAATATATTTGCATGATTTTCCCCCTTTACTTAAGATCATAATATGTCTGACTTAGATTTTAATAGCTTCAAAATACAGGATATACTTGTATCCAAAAATAAAATCATTGTTAAGGTCATTGTCGGACATTACTTGTAAATAGGGGAAGAGAACAGTGCAACAAATGTCAACTTTGTTTTCAGTCTTTGCTAACTTGTTTCTGCTGCTTCCTGCCAGAGCTCTCTAGGTTTCACTTTGCTACTCTATAGAATGGAAAGTTTGAGATTGCTTCAGTGAATGAAGCGTTGAAGACAGATTTTGTGCGTGGGGTGGGAGGGGATGTTTACGTGGGTGAATTTCTGTGTCTGTGGTTTTGCACACAAGTGTACATGAATGTGTGTGTGTGTGTGTGTGTGTGTGTGTGTGTGTGTGTACATGTGCAAATGGAAACCAGACATCAAGTCAGGTTATCATTCCTCAGGAGCCAATCACTCAGTGTTTTTAAAACAGGGTGACTCATGTCCTGAACACATAAATTGTGAAACGAAGCTCCAGGGACCTACCTACCAGTAACCTCCCCACTACTGAGATTCTAAGTGCACACCACCATGCTCAGCTCTTTTTTCTTTTTTCTCTTATTGAAAAAAATTACTGTTTTTCTCAATAATACACCTGATTATAGTTTCCCCCCTCTCTCCTCCTCCAGCTCCTCCCTCCTCCCCTCCCTCCTCATCCATCCTGTCTCTCCTTAGAAAATAGTGGGTTTTAAGAGATAACCACAAAGCATAACAAAATTAAATATAATAATATAAAGCAAAACTACCACTTTGGAGTTAAAGAAGGCAAACCAAAAAAGGAAAAAAGAGCCTCCCAAATCACAAAAAGAATCCAAGACCCACTCATTCAAGACTTAGCAAATCCCACGAAAAGACTAAACTGGAAGCCATAATCTAAACCCAGAAGACCTGGTGCAGGCCTTACGGGCCCTGTCATGCTCACCCTTTTAACATGGCTTCTAAAGTTCAAACTCAAGTCTTCAAGCTTGAAAAGTAAGCACTTTATCAACTGATCTATCTCTCCAGCTCCAGACTGACTTTCTAAAATATATTTTATGAATCAGAGAAATGGTTAATCCAGTGAGGGTGCTTCCTATGAAGCTTGATAACATGGACTCAATTTGTGGGACTCACAGGGTCCCACATGGTATATGAAGAGAACTGACCTTCATTTGTTCACAAGCTGCATACCTGACAAGCACGCGATGCACACATGCACACACACACACACACACACACACACACACACACACACACACACACACACAGAGAGAGAGAGAGAGAGAGAGAGAGAGAGAGAGAAGAATTGGTGACGTGTATATAAAAATAGCTCATCACAGATAATGATCTTGGCTTTGGTTTTATTCCTTTTTAGTCTAATTCTCACCTCAAAGAGAGTAAGTCTGGTTCCGATAAAGTTTGGAATTGCTTTATCCAGATGAGAAAAGCTTATATTAATTTTCAATGAGATAGTCCCCTGAATTGTCCTCCACAGTAGCCAGCCCAAGAGTAAAACCTCCTGGAATTTATGGAAGCTTGATGGGAAATGCCAAGGCTGTGAGCATTAGCAAGGACCTTGAAGAGCAGAGCCTTCTACAAGGTACAAGGCAGTAAAATGGGTGGAGTCTAATTGTTGACAGCATTTAAGAGTGCAATCTGTGGAAAGAGAACTAAAAGAATAAGCCTAGAAACCACTTTTCAATAGCAGAAGCAAGAACACATGGAAATCACAAATACAGGTTTTATGCAGACACACTGACAATAAGATGTGTGGCTCTCTAATTGAACCACATGAAATCAAACGTTCAAAGGGAATGTTAAAATACAATGCTTGAGCTCAGCATTTCTTGAGTTGCTAAAAGGATTTTTCAATGAATCTATGAGTGGATGGACTGACAAGTCCTTCTTTATTTGATGGTTTCTGATTGAAGATTTCATACTGAGACCTTAGTGTTAGTACCACTTAGACTATTTCCAATCCAACCCAAAGGCTATGGTGGCTTAGAAACAGAACACAGCTGGCAGGAGAAAACATCAAGTAATTAAAGTGGTAAAACGTCTCATTACTCAAGTTAGCTTCCCAGGCCCTGCTAGTCTGTGAAAACGTAGTTATCTTGAAAACTGTAGGAGATTTTTCTAGCCCTGACCCACTTTCACAGGATGTTTTGGAAGCCCCAAGGGAATGTCTGGTGTATTCAAGTGCAAGTTCACTCCCAGGTTATCATAAGGTTCTCTCAGGAACACTATATTCTAGAAGATCATTTGTATCTAGTAAGTTGGGTTTTTGAAACAAGGTTTTTTTTTTTTTTCACCCAAGGACAAGAATGGCCAAGATTTCATTGTTTTTCATTACCTCAGCAGAGAACCCTAGCTAAAATTGCACAAATTCCAGATCCACAGAAACTACAAAATAGCAAATTTACAAGACTTATTTGTGAAGAAGCAATATAAAACTAATAAATCAAATTTCCCTAGAAGCTGAATACCATCATCAGGCATCATTAAGAAAGTGGGCAGGCTATCCCATACTTGACAAGAAATGTTTGTAACTTACATTTCTCATAAAAGACTTTTGTTGGGTATACACAATGAATGTTTATAACTCAATACTGGAACAACAAACAGTCCAGTAGAAATCTGAAAAACACCTAACTTAACATTTCTTCTAAGATATATGTAACATTAATAAGTATGTGAAAACATATAAAACATTACAAGCATAAGACAATGCAAATCAAAATTCTACCAAGTTCTGATTTATAGTCAATAGTTGGTCAAAGTTCATTTTACAAAGCAAGCACATAGACAACGCTAAATGGACACATCAGGGTGCATTTTTATATTTAGTTGCATATATGTGGAACACTAATATTAAATAGAGTCCCTCCCTGGGTTTAAAATGGAGGGAGCATCAGGGTGGGTTGCATGGAAGTGGTTGAAGGCAAAAGACAAAGGGGTGAACTAAATAATTAAATAAAAAAAGGAATCACATACTGTGGAACTGGCTTCCACAACAGGCTTCTTTTAGTTAGTCCGTGATCTCATGTACCAATGTTTCATTCCATTTTTATTGATAAATATGATCTCATTGTCTGGTTACCCCACAGTTTATTTATCCACTTGTTTGATGGACAGTTGGATGTTTTCCTCTTTGCCACCAAGATTAGTAATGTTATGAACACTCACACATAAGATTTCTGTGGGAAGGTGTTTTCATCCCTCAATGGCAGACACGTAGCTTTGGTTTTATCATCTTAAAGATCTTCTAGACCATTTGCTAAATTACTTGCACCAGTTTCCACCCAACCAACAATATTACAGTTCACATCTCTCCATATGTCACAAACATGTGTTATATTCCTTTTGTTTTTCTTTTTTTGTTTATTTGATTGGTGTTGGGGGAATTGGTGTGTGTGAGTGTGTGTGTGTGTGTGTGTGTGTGTGTGTGTTTTGTACTTTTGAATTTACTGGTTCTTCTTAAAGATTTTATTTATTATACAGTGTTCTACCTGCATATAGGCCTGCACACCAGAAGAGGGCATCAGATCCCAGTATAGATGGTTGTGAGCCACCATGTGGTTGCTGGAATTTGAACTCAGAACCTCTGGAAGAACAGTCAGTGCTCTTAACCACTAAGCCATCTTTCTAGACCCTGAAAACTTAATTTTTTTAACTAATATAAGATTTGTTTTTAATAGGACTATACTTTGTTATTCTTTTGATCACCCCTTGTTTCCTAAAAGGGACAAGTCTTTCAGGTAATATTTAAAAATTCAGATGCATTTTAATTTCTATTTTACTTAATTTGGAGAAATCATAAGCAAAGGTGTTTACTTAGTTCTTTGTGATGGAGAGGGAAAGGATGTAGAAGGAAGGGGGAGTTCTGCATGACACACCGGAGAATCGCACAGTGAAAATCACTGGCAGGACACAGCAATTTTGAAAGCACCATGGGAGGATAAATCGATTTCACTACATATTTTTCAATTATTATTACAGATTTAAATGTGTTAAACTATTATTGTGTAGGAATATAAATTCCATACTACAGGGTCAATCATAACTGTCCAAAAATATTTTTGTGTACACTGTAGTAGTGGGAGGCATACTGATTACATATTGTGGATCATTAAATATTCTGAGTTGGGAAGCACAAATAGCCAATGCAAATTACATTGATATCAATACAATATTGAAATTACTTTATGATTAAAATTTTATTTTATTTTACGTATCCCCGAAAATAGTAGTTAGAACCTTTGAGTATCAAGATTTGCTTATTAATTAAAATTACTAAAAGTCAACAAATTGCTAAGATGGCGTATGAGGATTTTTTTTACTTTTCTATTTTTATAATCCTTTCTTTGCCCCTCCCCTCCTAGTCTGACTTTCCACAGTTCCTCATCCTGCCCCCCATGTCTCCAAGAGGATGTCCCTTTGATCCCACCAGACCTCTCCCTACCTCTGGGGCTTCTAACTTTTTAGGGTTAGACACATCTTCTCTCTGACTGAACCCAGACCAGCAGTCCTCTGCAGAGCATGTGTTAGGGGCCCTCATCTCAGCTGGTAAGCAATGCATGGTTAGTGATCCAGTGTCTGAGAGATCTCAGGGTCCAGTTAATTAGAGACTGCTGGTCTCCTACATGTGGCTGCCATCCCCTCCTTTCGCTTCCTCTAGCTTTTCCCTAATTCACCCACAGGGGTCTGTGACTTCAGTCCAATATATATGAGACTACTTGGTATTTGAAAACTCTTTTGAGCCCTCATGGCTGTAGAAGACTAATTCTCCTCCTCCAGCCATTGTTAATTGCCTGTAGTTCTTTATCTAGAGGGGATGATGTGTAAGGCCTCCCCCATTCACATTAGCAAGCCAACTGGCATTGTCATTGTGCAGGTATTGTTTAGCTAACCATCCTGTTGACATATCTCGAATGAAGCTTCCCTGTCATTTCTAGGAAACCAACTCTTACAACAAATCCCCTGCTCCCCTGGTTTTCACAGTACTTCCAACACCCTCTCTTCATCGATGTTCCCTGGGCCTTAGATGCAAGAATTGTAGTTCTATCAATTGTATGGGTATCCCACAATCAATTGCTCTTGCATTTTGAGCAGTTGTGGCTTTCTGTAATGGTCTTCATCTGCTTTAAGTTCAAAACTAGGAAAATCTATGGAATAAGAAAGTATACTTGAGTAAAATTTCAACAACACAGTCACCTCAATGAGACCTGTTTATGGGTTGGGGAAATCCTCACAAGCCCTGATGAAGAGCTTCAGTAAAATAATGGCTGCTGAGTTAGATTCTCCAGGACAAGTTTTTCTCACCAGATGATTTAGGATAATCCCAAGTGATCAGCCTTAAACACAACACATACACATCTGAGCGTCGCCAAATGGATTCAGCAAGTTGTATCTCTGTGTGGTACAAATGTGTGTGTGTGTAAGTAGTGTGTGTGTAACCTAGAATTAAGAAACAGTGTGGGAGTGAATTGCACAAGCAGTAGGAACGGGAATGTGGAAAGTGCATGAAAATGATATAAATATAGGACTCAATATTAAATTTTAATTAATTAAAATAAAATAAAACAAATAAATTTTATGATGTGCAAGTTAGATTGTATTTAAACCAAAAAAGAACAACAACAATGCCTTGTTTGGGCTGTAATGAAGAAGAGCATTTTTGTGTTTATATAACCAAACTTCTGAAAGAAAGTAGTAGCTCACTGGGCTAACTTAGTAACTAGAGCAAATGTTTCACTCAGATGTTGTTAAAAGTGCATACTGAGACAAGAAGCATGTATTCCAATGGTGGCTATTTTATTCTTGTTTGCCCCTGATCTAGCTTAGTGACGTCTGTGACCCTGCCTATTGCCTGAAAAACAGGAGGATTGGGCTATACAGGTCTCAGTCTCCATCACATGCAAAGATAATCACTAAAATAACTTTTGGACCCTCTGTATACCAGGACATTGTGGCAAAGTGTGCCTATCTTGACTAATTTAAACCAAAGGCTTTGTCTGAATTCAAAAGAAAATGCAAAATGACCTCAAGCATTTCGTGTCACCGCTTCGGTGTTATTTATCCTCAATTTTAATGCTAGTCTAAGATCAGGATTTGTACAGACTGTAACAATAAATAGTGCCCATTTTATCTGAAACGCAATTATTTGCCATGAGTTTCCTAATATTAGTTTGAGCTTTTATTTTAAATCAAATTAGTTTCAAAACATTTTAAACTTTTCTGAAAGCTCTCAAATGAGGAAAGGAAAGATCACAAAGTGATTTAATGCAATGAAGAAAATTATTTCATTTCCACTTAGAACATCTAAATGGCTTTCTACTTTCCTTGGTCACTAAATACTCCAAGGCCTTATTCTATTAGTTACTAAGGTAACCCAAAGCTGGCAGCATGTTGACATACCTTCCAAGGCCAAGAGGTTTTACAGTATTTCACAGATAATGTCACATTAACCTCCAACTTGTCCGTTTACACAAGAACAATAGTTTGAATGAATTTGTGGCCATTTTATTCTTAGTTTTCTTTAATGTGGACTTTTGATATACTTTTCTGCAGCTCAGATATTACATATTCTGTTGTTGAAGTAACCTGGTGATGGACAGAAGTCAGGTATCTTTATTGTGTTCTGCATCAAACCATTCATTTAGTCCTCCTACAGCTTACTCACAGCTGGGTCCACAATACATGCAGTCATCCAAATGTAGCCCTCAAAAGGAAAACATCTATGAATCTATTCTAATGTCCTTAGAAAGATATCCCTGTGCAAACCACAGCAAACAAAGCAGAATGGAGATAAAGCACACACTGTGAGGAGGATGCTTTAAATTTTTCCAAGGAAATAACTTCTCAAGCTAAGCCATAGCAATGGTCAACCGAAATGAAAGTAAGTTTGAATGACTGTGTTCAATGCTGGCAGAATCAAACATACTGACAGAATATTGTTTCCTTGTTTAACAGCCATGCATTGGAAAAGGTTGCCAGAATTCACATATAATAAATCAGAACCAAGGGAATGCCAAAATATAAGATCAAGCTAATTCTCAACTATTTGCAAAAGTCAAGCATTTATAGTCTAGAGTTTTTCAAGTTCACAATTACACAAGTTTGTTCAAAACATATATAATTTATTTATTTACATTCCAAGTGCTGTTCCCCCTTCCAGTTCCTCCTTCTCAGAGTCCCTTCCCCATTCCTCTCCCCTTTTCCTCTGAGAATATGGGGACCACTGATATCCACCCACCCTGGGGCATCGAATCTCTGCCAGGGTAAGTGATATCCCTCTGAGGCCAGACAGAGCAGCTGCCCGGCTGCTATATATGTGCTAGGGACCTCGTTTCAACCTGTGTATGTTCTTAGGTTGGTGTCTCAGATTCTGAGATCTCCAAGAGATGCAGGATTGTTGAGTCTGTTCTTTGTCCTTTGTGGTTCCCATCCCCTTCGGGGCCCACAGTCTTTTCCTCAACACATCCATAAGAATCCCCGGCCCATCTAATGTTTGTCTATGGATATCTGCATCTGTTCAGTCAGCTGCTGGGTAGTGTCTCTTAGAGAACTGTTATGCTAGGCTCTTGTCTGCAAGTACAACACAGCATCAGTAATCATATCAGGAACTGGTGCTTGCCATGGTATGGGTCTCAGGTTGGGCCAGTTATTGGTTGGCCACTCCTTAAGTCTCTGCTCCATCCCCGCATTTCTTTTAGACAGGAAAAAATTTGGATGCAAAGTATTGTGGGTAAGTTGTTGTCCCTCCCTCTCCATTGGGGGCCCTGCCTGGCTCCAGAAGGTGGTCTCTACAGGGTCCGTGTCCCCATTGTTAGGCATCTCAGTTAACCCCTGAAAGCCTCCCCTATCTCAGATCTCTGGGACTTCCTGGAGATTCTCCCCTCCCCCACCACCTCAGGCAGCTGCAGATTTCCATTCATTCTCCTGGACCACCAGGCCTGTCTTCTATCTCTCCTGACACATGATCTTCATCCCTGTTCCCCTCCACCTCCTCTCTCAACCCCAATTCCCTCCCTCCCTCTGCTGCCTATGACTATTTTGTTTCCCCTTTTAAGCAAGATTCAAGCACCCTTGCTTGGGCTTTCTTCTTTAACTTCTTTGGGTCTGTGGGGTGTATCACGAGTATTCTCTATTTTATGGCTAATATCTACTTATCAGTAAGTACATACCATGCATGTCTTTTGAGTCTGGGTTACCTCACTCAGGACGATATTCTCAAGTTCCATCCATTTGACTGCAAAATTCATGTCTTTGTTTTTAATAGCTGGAAAATATTCAATTTCATAGATGTATCTATCAGATTTTCTGTATCCATTCCTCTGTTGAAGGACATCTGGGTTGTTTCCAGTTTCTGGCTATTACCAAGAAGGCTACTATGAACATAGTGGAGCATGTTTCCTTGTGATATGGTGGACAATCTTTTGGGTATATGCCCAGGAGCAGTATAGCTGGGTCCTCAGGTAGAACTATTTCTAATTTCCTGAGAAACCACCAAATTGATTTCCAGAGTGATTATACAGGTTTTCAATCCCACCAGCAATGGAGGAGTGTTCCCTTGCTCCACATTCTTGCTAGCATATGCTGTTTCTTGAGGTTTTTTTGTTTTATCTTAGCCATTCTTATTGGTATAAGGTGGAATTTCAGAGTTGTTTTGATTTGCATTTCCTTGATAACTAAGGATGTTGAACATTTTAAGTGTTTCTCAGCCATTTGAGATTCCTCTGTTAAGAATTCTCTGTTTAGCTCTTCGCCCCATATTTTATTGGGTTATTTGGGTTGCTGGAGTTTAACCTCTTCATTTCTTTATATATCTCGGATATTAGCCCACTGTCAGATGTAGTGTTAGTGAAGATCTTTTCCCAATATATAGGCTGCCATTTTGTCCTGTTGATGGTGTCCTTTGCCTTAGAAAAGCTTTTCAGTTTCATGCAATCCCATAGGCCTTTTAAATGTATGTATTTACTTTCAATTTACTTCATCTTAAGGTTTTCTAAATCTTACTTTATTCATGTATATTCTATTAAAAATAAAGAATCTATATTATCAATTACATTACAATAGATGATCAAGTATGTTAATATAATTTCTTAAAATGAAGTAATTTCTCTAATTCAATAATACTTGATTCATTTTGGTAAATGTTCACTACATACCTATGATCGTTAAAATGTAAAACGCCATGGCAATCAATTTAATGGTTGATTTTATTTACTTGTCTAACACACAATTTAAAGTTCACTTTATTAAAAAATAATTCTGTTTCTTCCCCCTGTGGCAATCTAACCTTTATTGGGAGAGTGGGAAAAGATCCATTATGTGCAATTTTAAAACATTTAATTATATTCTAGTTAAGTTGAAAGTGTTAGAAAGAAATGACATATTTTGCTTATAGTGGAGAAAGTCATTGCTGAAATCCTAAAATTAATAAACACTTATTTTCTTTAAAAGAACCCAAATGTTCATGACATTTTATGAAAATTAATGAATACTGTAATGTTAGAAACTGAGAGGAATTGTTACTTTGTGTCAAGATTCTTATTGAAAGATATTTCATTTTAAATAGAAGAGAAGGTTTAAGATAAGAGATTGGATTTGCTTTGTTTACTCATTCAGATTCATCTAGCTAATAATAACCCCCTTGGAATGTGAGAAATATACATCACCATAATAAAGGCTCTATAGGAACAAAAACTACAGCCAATATCATCTTCAGTTGAGGAAAATTTAAAGCATTCCACTAATATCAGAAGCAAGAGAAAAATGCCCACACTCTCCATTGCTATTCATTATACTGCTTGAATTCTTAGCAGGAACTTTAAGACAGGAGGTGGGAGCAAACAGGTTATAAACATGAAAAAAGTCACAGGAGCTATTTTGTTATTAAATTATTTTATTTATTTACACTCCAAATGTTGCCCCTCTTCCTGCCCCTCCTTCCAGAGTTCTTCACCTTAGCCCCTATCCCCTTTATCTCTGAAAGAGTACTAACCTACCCACCCACCCCACACACCCACATCCTCATCCCCCACCTCACCCTTCCACCACCTGGGTTTCCATAGTGTAGTGGTCATCATACAGTATCTATTTGTAGATAATAGCATTCTGTACATAAGGAACACTAAAGACTCCACTGAAAAACTGATACTTTCAGAAAAGTGGAGATACAAAATTAATATACAATAATCATTAGCTTTTCAGTATATTAATAACACACTGAAAAATAAACCAGGTGAATTATTCCTTTCACAATAGTCACAAAATAATAACAATATGTGAGAATAAGCCTAATTAACAAGGAAAAGAAATGAAAGGCCTCTATAACAAAAACTTTATGATACTGAAAAAAGGAAATGTAGGAAGACACCAGAAAAAGGAAATACTTCCTGTCCTCACAATGAGGAAAAACTTATCCTATAAGAATGAACATCCTAGCAAAAGCAATCTAAAGTTTTAATAGCATTCCTATCAAAATATACTTGGGTAAAATGAACTGAACTCAATGGAGGAGGAAAGAAAACTCAACATTGAGTGGGATGACTTAGGAGTGTGGAAAAGTTACCTACATATGGGGGGAAATAAGGAGTGATTACAATAGATGAAATTCTCAGTGTTAATAAAAATATTTTTAAAAACCACCAGGGCCTCTCGTTACAGACATAGAAAATAACCTCACAATTTATATATAAGTACAAAATACCAAGTATCCCTGAGCAAAAATATTTAAGATTTCAAGTTATAGTAAACAGACAAACAAAACATGAGACTGGGTCAAAAATAGACACACATATCAACGGAATAGAATAGAGGACCCAGATATAAGCTCACCCCACTATAGGAACTTGATCTTTGACAAAAATACCAAAAGTGTATGTTAAAGGGAAAAGAAGCCTCTTTAGCAAATGGTGCTGGGAAACATGGATTTTAACATGCAGAAAAAAATGAAAGTACATCCATACTTTACCCTGAACAAGTGGATTAAGGAACTCAGCCTAAGATGTGACACCTTGAAACTGTTAGAGAAAGAATTATGGACTATACTTCAACTTACAGGCCCTGATAAGAACTTCATAAACAGGACTCCTATTAAACAAAACAAACCGCACCAAAGTTTCTTTACCACAAAGGAAGCCAGCAATCAAGTGAAAAGGCAGGCCACGGAATGGGAGGTAATCTTTGACAACTATACATCAGAGACATTAGTGTCTAGACTATACAAAAAGGCAAAAAAGGAAAAAAAGCAGGAATCAGTGAAACAAACTAGTTTTTAAATAGGTTATGAAATAGAACATAATGCCTTCAGAAGAATAAATATATACATGACTACTAAACACTTTTAAAGGTGTTCAACATCTTTAGGTTTCAAGGAAATGCTGATTAAAATTACTTTAATATCTATATCTGGGTCTTTGATTCGATTTCATTAATCAATATGTCTGTTTTTGTGCCAAGGCCATGCAGTTTTTAGTACTAAAGCTCTGTAGTAGAGTCACCTGTGAACACCTGACTTTTAACGAAGAATGCACAATTATTCAATGAAAAAGAAGCATCTTCAACAAAAGATGCTGGTCTAACTGGACATCTGCATGTAGAAGAATGCAAATCTATCCAAATTTATCAATGTTCACAAAACTGCACAAAAAGTACAAGTGGATCAATGACCTCAACATGAAACCAGATACATGTGCTGGAGAGATGGCTCAGGGGTTAAGAGCTCTGACTGCTCTTCCAAAGGTCCCAAGTTCAATTCCCAGCAACCACATGGTGGCTCACAACTCTCTGTAATGGGGATGTGATGCCTTCTCCGGGTGTCTGAAGACAGCTACAGTGTACTCATATAAATGAAAATAAATAAATCCTTAAAAAAAATGAAACCAGATACCTGATAAAACCATAAACCTGATAGAAGGGAAAGAGGAAGACAGCCTTGAATGCACATGAGACAATTTCTGAATAGAACACCAACAGCTCAGGCACTAATATCAACAATAAATGTGATAACATGAAACTGAAAAACTTCTATAAGGCAAAGACAGTATCAATTGACTGAAGTGACAGCCTACAGAATGGGAAAAGATTTTCTCCAACTCTACAACTGACAGAAGCCTAATACGCAAAATATATAAAAAATTCAAGAAACTAGACTTCAACAAACCGTAATCCTATTAAATGGGGTACAGAGCTAAACAGAGTATTCTCAACAGGAATCTCAAATGGCTGAGAAACACCTAAAGGTTCAACATCCTTAGCCATCACAGAAATATAAATCAAAATGACTCTGACGTTCTGGGACCTGTCAGAATGGATGAGATTAAAAACACAGGTGACAGCTGTAAAATTGTTTGTGTGTGTTTTCTTTTAAATGTTTCTTTTAATATTTCCCTTTCTTACAAACAGTAAGCAGTTCTCTTAACTCCCCCACTTCCAGTTTCCAGCACAGTTTCTCCCAACCCCTGGTTCCCCAACAGTGTGCTTTACACAGTCCACTTTCCCAGTTTTCCTAATACTAGCAGCTCCAAACTATAACTGTTCTAGCTTATCTGTTCTGCTCAGCCTCTTCTGGCTCAACTGTCACCAACTGTCTTCCCTTCTCACTCTGCTAGCCCAATTCCATATATATATATATATATATATATATATATATATATATATATATATATATATATATACATATATATATATATTCTATCCAAGGACACTTACTACTTGCTCAATGATATTCATATATTCATAGCCATTTTATTTTTAATAGCCAGAAACTGAAAACAACCTAGATGTCTCTCACCTGAAGAATAGATAAAGAAATGTGGCATATGTTCACAATAGAATATTATTCATGTATTAAACAATGACATCATGAAGTTTTCAGGCAAATGGATGGAACTATAAAAACTCATTGTGAGTAAGTAACCCTCAAACCTAGAAAGACAAACATGTTATGTACTCCTTATAGGTAGATATTAGCCATAAAGTGAAGGACAATCACGCATAATCCAAAGACCCAGCTACAATAAATGACAAGGAGGGCTCAAGGGGAAATACATGAATCTCCCTGAGAAGGGGAGATAGAATTAGAGTAGATAATACAGGGGTGGGTCTGGTGTTGGATGGGAATGGGAACAGAAGGGATCAGGTAGGGGAGGATGGAAGGAGAGAGTACTGGGAGAGGCAACTGGAGGTGACAGGTACGGGGAGCATCTCAAGCATGAACTAGAAACTCAGGGAAATAAAAACTCCAAGGAATCTATGAGGGTGACCAGACATAAGACTCCTAGCAATGGGGGATAATGAGTCTGAACTGGTCATCTCCTATAGGCAAACAAGACTTCCAGTGGAGAGGCTGGGACATCAACTCAGCCATAAAACTTTTGACCTACAATTTGGCCAGCTTACAAGGTGTGCTGGGGTAAAAATGATGCAGAAATTATGGGAGTAGTCAAACAATGACTGGTCCAGCTTGAGAACCATGCTTCAAGAGAGAACCCACCTCTGACTACCTAAAGGAGCAACCAGCTGATCCTGGATAGCTCCAAGACACAGCATAAAACCAAACAGGACCAGCAATAACAGTGATGACGATGACAATGACGACGACGATGATGACAGTGACGATGACGACTATGGTGATGATAATGATGTTAAAAGTCAATGAGATGATGCCTAATGATACTCTGCCATACTGATAAACAAAGCCTAGCATAATCAGAGTCTTTATCCAGAAACTCATGGAAACTGATGCATAGACACACAGCTAAATATTAGGTGGAGCTTGGAGTTTGGGAAATCATGTTGACAAGGGGCAAGAAAGAATATAGGAGCCAGAGGGACCAAGGACATCAAAGAAAACCCACAGAATCAACTAACTGAGGCTAATAGGGGTTCACAGAGACTGAACCAACAATTAAGAAGCTTCTTCTATACATCTGACCTAGGCCCTCTGCTGATATTTTACAGTTGTGTAGCTTGGTTTTCTTGGTTCTCCTACTCCTAACAGTGGGAGCAGGGACTGTCTCTCACTCTTGGCAACTCTTTTTTGGTCGGGGGAGTGAAAATGTTTTATTATAGCAAGCAGAATAAACAATCAGCAAAAAATAGCAAAACAGTGGATGTAGAATGGGCACATTACTTTAGATAGTGGTATTAACCATACTTGAGTAAACAAAAATTCCTAAGTTCAACAAGAAGACCTAAACTTGGCAGTTATTTTTGTTTATTTAGTTGTTTGTTGTTTGGGGGGAAATGTTATGGTATAGAGCTCACTCCTATCACTATCGTACCAGGGCCAAAATTATAGGACTGTCTGCATGAGCTATCAGACATGCCTTACCATGTGAAGAGTACTTTCTCATCTTTTACTAAATCTGGCCAAGTGATTGGCTGTGATCAGTGACATCTGAGAACCCCTAGCTCATATGCTTCCCACACAGCATTTCAAGTTCTATTATAAGACTAAACTAAGTGTCCTGAGACTCTGATTCTTACCATGGGTAAATCATACACCCAGTAGCTTTTCAGTTCTCTTTCCTAGAGTGAGAAATGAATATGAGAAGGTGGCTATGAGCTAGCATTGGAACTCTCTTCCTCTTACTAGGTTGTCTCATCCAGCCTTAATATGAGGGAGGTGCCTAGGCTTACTGCAACTTATCTGTCATGTTTGGTTGATCTTCATGGGAGGCCTGGCCTTTTCTGAAGAGAAAGTAAGGAGTTATAGATGGGGTGGGAATATAAAGGCTGAGAGGAAAAAGGCTGGGGGATCATAGTTTCAATGTAATATATAAGAGAAGAGTAAATAATATAGAGAAGAAACTACTTTAAGATTCCATTTTGCCCATCAGAATGACCATTAACAAGAACATAATAACAAGTGACAATACGTGCTTATATAAGGGAACCCTTATACACTATTGGTAGAAGTGTAAACTAGTGCATACACTTTTTAAGTAAGTATAAAGGTTTAGAAATTAGAAATAAAACTGCTGGGCTGGAGAGATGGCTCAGTTGTTAAGAGCACAGACTGCTCTTCCACAGGTCCTGAGTTCAAATCCCAGCAACCACATGGTGGCTCACAGCCATCTTTAATCTGATGTCCTCTTCTCGTGTGTCTGAAGACAGCAGCAGTGTACTCATATACATCATAAATAAATAAATAAATAAATAAATAAATAAATAAATATTTTTTAAAAACTGCTATGTGATCCACCTTTACTACTCCTGACTATATACTCAATGGCTTTATATCTTACTATCGAGATACTTGCATATTCATGGGCATTGTCACTTCATTCATAAGAGCTAAGAAATGGAACTAACCCAGATGTCCATCAATGGATGAGTAGACAGTGAAAACGTGACAGATATACACAACAAAATATTGCCCAACTATGAAGAAAATTGAAATAATGAAGCTTACAGCTAAATGGAGGAAATGGGAAAAGATCATATTAAGGGAGGTCATCCAGGCTGCAAAAGACAATTTTCACATGTTCGTTCTCACACACAGGTGTTACTTTCAGTTTCTTTGCTTAGACTGAAGAATATCAAAGACTAGAAATGATCTAGTGTGGTAGGAGATGCATCTCTAGAGGAGTGACAGTAATATGTAGGTGACATGGAAGTATAGATGAGGAATACTGGGACCAAAACGACCAAGCAGACAGTGGAGTGATAGAGATAGGAAAATTGGGGAATGGTGGAATAAGGGCTAACTGAAATGAAGGACAGAAGAGCCTTTACATAAAGAAACTATATCAATGGGAGGGGAGGCCCTTGGTCCTGTGAAGGCTTGATGCCCCAGCATAGGGGAATGCTAGAGTCATGAGGCAGGAGTGGGTGGGTAGATGGGGGAGCACCCTTATAGAAGCATGGGTCAGGGATGTGGGATGGGGGGGGTTTGGAGGAGAAACTGGGAAGGGAGATAACATTTGAAATGAAAATAAATAAAATAACCAATAAAAAAGTTTTTAAAAAGAAGCTACATTGGAACCTATGATATTGGAACACAAATAAAAATATTAAGTAGCAGAATAAGAAAGGATATGTGTTATGAAAAACCATTAAGAGAGAGTAATATTGGGAGCAAATGGAGTGAGAACTGGGTCAGAGGCTGGGGAAAAGAAGGTGATAAGGTTAATCTAAGGTAAAACATGCATGAAGAGGCCATAATCAAATCTCACTAGTTTGTAAACTAATTAAAATATAACTTGAAAAAATAGTAGAACAGATATATCTTGGGTGAACAGTGCTACTCACAGAAAATATGAGTTATTCAACAAAAATCTTAGCACCAGCCATGGTTTGCCTTATGATGTATGAGTTATTGATCAGACAGGCCCCAGAGTTACCACAAACAATGCAAGCTATTCTTGCCATTGGCCTTTCCTCCCCACCTTCACTGGATGATAAGATCCTATTGCTGAAGGCACCACATAGTTTTTGGCTAGTCCATCTAGAATTCAATCTTGAAAGTACAAGGAAGCTTTCACCCTGCTGGATGCCTTTCAGTGCCTGAAGGTACCACAAAGATTACTGGAGGAGAAAGGACAGCGATTGACTTACCCAGGCCTGGACACATTTTACTATAATACTGAGATGCCAGGCAAAATGTGTCCATAGGTGCAATAATGACAGGACCTGTTGATGCTTTCCTAGTTGTCCTAACTTTAGCAGTTAAATGATCATGCTGTTAAACTGCCATCTCAATATTTATGTTTATATCCACACATCTGTGCTATTTCCAACCTTGGGCAGAAAAGCTGCGTTTTGTAGTGGATAGTGGTTAATATAACTCTATGGATTAGAACAGGAAATAAAGATAAAACATGAATGTATAGAACTATGGGTTAAAATGCAATTAAAGTAGAAAAAAACCCTAATCTATAATAAGATTTTTATAATTTTAATATTTATGTCCTATGGAATGTGATCTTGCAGGTACACCCGCCAAACAAACAAACACAACAAAACAGAACAAAACAACAACACTAACAAAACCCAACAGCCAATAACAAGCTAGTATCTATTTCTCAGTTCCTTGATTTTAGACATGGCCACATGCTTTCTTTTGTCCAATGGGACATTATCAAGTTAGGCATGAGCAGAGACTTGAAGACTTTACACATTGGATATTGACCTCCTCAGCAAACAAGAACTCTGAAATTGCCAGCTTTTGAATTATTTGAGCCACTCTACTAGATGGTATATATTCCTGCTGCCCCTGCTAATCTTTAAATAGGTATCCTAAGTCATCTAAAGTCACTTGTCTTCATCAAGACACAAATAAATTGGAAGAACACCTAAACCAGTCAGGCCATAAGAACTGCTCAATCCACTAAGATGCACAGAATAATGAGGAATAATAAATATTTATATTATACAATCGCATATAATCTTATATATAATATATTATAATATTATATAATTGTAAATATTTAAACCATTAAAAACTACAGCACAATCTCATTTATATGTGAAATTTAAAAGAGAAAGAAGATCGGTGATTTTTTAAGGAAGGACAGTAGAGAGGAACTTAGAATGATACTCATAAAATAATACAGAACTTCAAGTAAATAAAATTAATTTAATAAGTTTATTATAAAATATGGCAGATATATTTTTAAAAGAACTGAAATTTTTAACTGTTCTGCCATAGAATATGTGTTAACTAACTCAGTTTACCCATTACATAATATATGTCTACTTCAGAACATATTGAGAATAGAAATATTGTCTTCATTAGGGTTTTCTATTGCTGCCATGAAGCACTATGACCAAAAAGCAAGTTGTGGAGGAAAGTTTATTAGGCTTATACCTCAATGACTGGAGAAGTCAGGACAAGAACTGAAGCAGGGTTCCTGAAGGCAGGACCTGATGCAGAGGCCATTGAGGAGTGCTGCTTACTAGGCTGTTTTCTATTGCTTGCTTGGTCTGCTTTCTTACAGAACCCAAGACTACCACCAACCCAGACATGACACCTCCCTAACATGAGCCAGGCCCTCACCCATTGAGGGCCTAACAGCTGGATCTCATGGAGGCATTTCATCAACTGATGACTCTAATTTATGTCAAGGTGACACACAAAAGCAGACGATACAAATATATAATATTTTTTCAGGTTGAAAATATTCATACTAAGCCAGACATGGTGGCACTTGCTTTAATCCTAGCACTCAGAGCCAGAGGCAGGAAAATCTTTGAGTTTTAACCCAACCTGGTTTAAAACAAGAGCAAGTTTCAAGATAACCAGGGCTACACAGAGAAGCCCTGCCTTGAAAAACCAAACAAAAAATATTCATAATAAAATAAGTACACTTTAGAGTTAACTTCAACC
The DNA here is from genome assembly GCF_011064425.1 of Rattus rattus. Classification (NCBI taxonomy): domain Eukaryota; kingdom Metazoa; phylum Chordata; class Mammalia; order Rodentia; family Muridae; genus Rattus; species Rattus rattus. The sequence goes on along the minus strand of NC_046172.1, from coordinate 44,436,010 downwards.
ATTTATTGCGGTTGGTTTTTATAGCAATTAGAGTAATCAGTATTTATTCTCTTTTTGAAGAACTGTATTCTTTTTAGTTAATTAGTTTCCAAATAACACTTATTAATTTAGTTTTTGACTGCTAATGATCTTGGAGGAATGACATTTACTTTTAGCCATAAGTCACTTCATACCTTTAAGAAAAGGGGAAGGAAGAAAGTATTCATTTATCTCACTCTGACTGGTTTTGCAGATTATGAGAAATAATTATTCAATTTTCGTATCAGTGCTCTAGGAAAGTGATTGCTGCAGACTTGCAGCTCTAGCATCAAACTTATGAAAACTATAAAGAAACTTCTACACTGACATGTTCTCTTGCAGCCGGTGATGGAATGTCAGTACTTGTATCAACTCCCATGGAATCCTTCAGACACAATTTTCCTCTAATGATATCCAGCACCCCGAAAATCTCAGTCAGTCTTTCAAATTTTATAAACTGGATTGGAAATGTCAGGACAATTACTTTCTGTCAGCAATTGTTTATGGTGTAAAAAGACAAATCAGTAATCAAGACACAATTGTAAAGTAATTAGAAATACCTGCCATAATGAGGGGCCTAAGCTGTGCTACATACACTATTTGGAATTCTATTTGTATTACTCAATGATATAGGAAAATACTTTCTTCCAGAATAAGTATTCTGTCATTGTTATTCTAAAAGGTTTTCTAAGCAAGATGTGATCCTTTTTTATTTGTTTTACTTTTTAAGATTAAAGTTATAAAAATTTCCCTTCCCTTTCCTCCTTCCAAATCTTCCCATATAACCTTCCACTCTCTTTCAAATTCATGGCTTCTTTTTTTATTAATTTTCTGTTATACACGTATAGGTATATGTAATACACACATGTTTAGTCTGTTTGATGTTACTTATATATTTTCAGGTCATTTGGCATCAGATAACCAGTTGGTATGCCCATCCCTAGGCAAGACTATTTCTCCCTGTCCCAGGATTCCTTGGTTGCTTACAGTTCTTTGTGCCAGCTTCAGGCCTCATGGGCTTCTCCATGTTGATTTTGGCATATCTATTGTTGTTGTCCTTGTTCAGATCATGCCTATGCAGTTATATTGCTGAAATTTTATGTGTTTCGCTTCTGACATTACTAGGAGTCAGTCACAATCACACAGCAAACTCCCTGATCTTAAGACTCTTATAATCACCTTGTCTTCTCTTCTTCAATGTTCCCTGAGCCTTAGAGTGTTTTATAGATCTATCAATTGGGACTGGGCTCTATAACTCTGCACATTGATTGATTGTGATTTTTCTATAATGGTCCCCTTCAGTTGAAAAATGAAATTTCTCTAATGATATGTGAAAGTTGCACTAACCTATGGGAATAATGACAAATGTTTCTAGATCTAGTTAGTATTATTACATTGGTAAATTTAATTTAAAATGCTAGTAAAATAGTGCTTGTGGGTTATTTTCCAATATCCATGAATTCACTAGCATTGATTAGTTAGCCTACAGACAGTTCCTGTAAGTGGCCTAGAGGCGGTTCTTGTGATATGTTGGCAAAAATATGACTGCTTTCTGCTCTTGTCTTAAAAATTGAAGTGTTTTAAATTAATAGTATACGTAAAGGAGAGAGATTTCGAGAAAACCTAGTATTGTCTCGGTTGAGTGGTTGTTAGTATTCACTCTTTTAAAAGTCACTTTTATTTGCCAGGTGTACTTGTCATCTTAGAAGCTTTCTAAGCTCATCCTTTTTAGTCCTTTCTGAGCTCTGGTTGACTGGTTCGACTCAGCTGCTCCGGCTCAAACTTTTCTCCAAGCTGACTGATTCAATCTGGCTACTTTCAGCTTCTCACTGAATTTTTCTGCTTGGTCTCAAACTAACTGTGGCAATGTGTTCTAATATTCAGACTCCTTATTCTCTGACTTCTACTACCTCATAAACTGTACAAACTCTAAACTCAACTGCCATGAACTGCTCAAAATCAAACTCAACTCCACTGCACTCACTCCCAGCTGACTGTACGGAACTTAACTCTTCTCAATTAGACTGACTGACTGACTGACTGACTGACTGACTGACTGACTGGAACTGACTCCCAACTGACTCAACTCCCAATTCAACTGAGCTCAACTGAACTGATAAAACTGAACTAAGCGTCTCTTTCTTTGTACTGCTCTTAAATAGTGTTTCTTTTGAGAGGTTGGTGTGTATCCTATCTCTTAGTCATTGAAAAATCTTTCTCTGAGGAGTCACCCTCAATTAGATGTCATCATTTGGGATTAAAGCTGTGTACTGATTCCAGCCAGAGGTATTAAATGGAATAAGGGTGATTCCAGATAGATCACACAGACCTAGGTCATCTTTGGATTTGATCACAACAGCCATGTTGCTGAATTAAAATTCCTCTACACGCTCTTATGCAGATCTATAATGAAGAGGGAAAAGCTGAGTAAGGAGAAAATTACAAATTGTACAGTTGGAGGAGAAAAGGAACACCAGGAAGTATAATGGAAACTAAGTCTAGAGGATATTGTGTCAATCTGTGTGGTTGAAGCCTGAATTGTATTGGAGACCCCAAGATGTTGCAGATGCTAAAGTTGTGGGATGCCTACCAAGGAAAGCCTTTTACAAGGGTATGGGGCCAGCTGAGAAGAGAAGTGTTTATAATCAACAAAGCGGAAAGGAGTTTGATATCTGAAGAGTGCTTTGACATCAGACAGGGAGATGCAGAATTTAGTGTTTGTCCTGCTGGTTGATCCAATATCCCTTTACTCTGCTCCCCCTCTTCCCTTTTGGAATGATAAAGTGTATCCTGCGCTATTGTGTGTTGGAAATATGTGATCTGCTTTTTCTTAACAGGAGATTACAGTTAAGAGATTGCCATGAATCTCAGAAGAGATATTGAACTTTTAAACAGTGTTGAGATTATAGAACTTCTGAAGCTAGTCTGAATGAATTTTGCATTGTGATATGGCTACAAGCCTATAGGGATAAGGGAGTTAATGTTATGGTTTGAATAAGAATGGCTTCCATAGATTCATATATTTAAATGCTTAGGGAAAGGCATCATTTTAAAGGATTGACAGGCATTGCCTTGCTAGAGGAAGTGTGGCACCGAGGGGTAGGCTTTGAGGCTTCAATAGCCTAAGCCAGGGCCAGTAGTTCTCTCCTTTTGCTGCCAGTGGATCCAGATATAGAACTCTCAGCTCCTTCTCCAGCACCATGGCTGACTTCATTCTATCATTCCAGTCATGCTGATAATAGAGTAAATCTCTGAAATTGTAAGCAAGTCCTGATTAAATGCTTTCCTGTAAAGGAGTTGCCATGGTCATAGTACCTCTTCACAGCAGCAGAACACTAAAACACCTACTATTATTGGATTGATATTAATCTGTCTTTAAGTACAATAGTGGAATTTTAATGAGATTGGATGCTCCTGAGGTTGGTGCATGTATGTTTAGGATAGTAATGTCTTTTTGGTTAACTGTTCCATTGATTTGAATCAAGTATCCCTCTTTATCTCTTTTGAGAATTGTAGTTTTAAAGATATTATGATACTAGTGCCTGCCTGCTTCCTAATCCATTTGATTGAAGTAACTTTGTCTATCATTTTACTCTAAACTGGTTCCTAGCTTCAAAACTAAGGCTTGTTTCCTATATGTATGTACAAATAGATTGATCAAGAAACAAAATCTTCATCATCTCCATCAGCCTTACGATTGCATTTTCTTGGGCACCACTCAAATGTTTATTCTTAAGCTATCCTAAATTTCTGTGAGATGTTTTTCATATCTTGCTTATACCTCTTAAATTTTTTTGAGAAGTTTTATGATTGTGCGTTTTAACTTTTATGTCCTGGAATTTATCTGGTTAATTCTTTTTTTTTTCAACTTTATTAATTGGGTATTTCTTATTTACATTTTGATTGTTATTCCCTTTCCCGGTTTCCGGGCCAACATCCCCCTAACCCCTACCCCTCCCCTTCTCTATGGTTGTTCCCTCCCCATCCTTCCCCCATTGCCGCCTCCTCCCAACAATCCGTTCATGGGGTTCCAGTCTTAACAGGACCCAGAGCTTCCCCCTTCCACTGGTGCTCTTACTAGGATATTCATTGCTACCTATGAGGTCAGAGTCAGGGTCAGTCCATGTGGGGTCTTTGGGTAGTGGCTTGTCCTGCAAAGCTCTGGTTGGTTGGCATTGTTGTTCATAAGTCCCTTCAAGCTCTTCCAGTCCTTTCTATGATTCCTTCAACGGAGGTCCTGTTCTCAGTTCAGTGGTTTAATGATGACATTCGCCTATGTATTTGCTGTATTCTGGCTGTGTCTCTCAGGAGCGATCTACATCCGGTTCCTGTCGGCCTGCACTTCTTTGCTTCATCCATCTTGTCTAATTGGATGGCTGTATATGTATGGGCCACATGTGGGGCAGGCTCTGTATGGGTGTTCCTTCTGTGTCTGTTTTAATCTTTGCCTCCCTATTCCCTGCCAAGGGTATTCTTGTTCCCCTTTTTAAAGAAGGAGTGAAGCATTCACATTTTGATCATTAATCTTTGAGTTTCATTTGTTCTAGGCATCTAGGGTAATTCAAGCATTTGGGCTAATAGCCACTTATCAATGAAGTGCATACCATGTATGTCTTTCTGTGATTTAGCTCACTCAGGATGAGATATTTTCCAGTTCCGACCATTTGCCTACGAATTTCATAAAGTCATTGTTTTTGATAGCTGAGTAATATTCCATTGTGTAGATGTACCACATTTTCTGTATCCATTCCTCTGTTGAAGGGCATCTGGGTTCTTTCCAGCTTCTGGCTATTATAAATAAGGCTGCTATGAACATAGAGGAGCATGTGTCTTTGTTATATGTTGGAGCATCTTTTGGGTATATGCCCAAGAGAGGTATAGCTGGGTCCTCAAGTAGTTCAATGTCCAATTTTCTGAGGAACCTCCAGACTGATTTCCAGAGTGGTTGTACCAGTCTGCAATTATCTGAGTAATTCTTAATAACAAGCATTTCTACGGGATTTGGATATGTAGGATTTTGAAGAGATGACATGGCTTGATCTTTCATATTGTTTGTATTCTTATTATAATGAGATCTGGGCACTGGTCTCTGTCTGCACCCAGAGCTAAGGCGACTGTCCCACAGCCCTTCGGACACAAAACCTTCCCAGAGAGAGCTAGTCTTCCAGGAGTGCTCTCACTCCTAAGCCCATAGGTGAGATCTGGGCAACTGGACTTCTTTAGTTAGTTCTGAGTTTGTTATGTACTGAGAAAGTAGATATGTGAGAACAATCAGATGTATCTGGAAGAGTTCAAAGCAGAAAGAGAAAAGAGAAGATTGGACATGGCCAGAAGACTGGACCTGGCCATGAGGGCCTATAAGCCAGGAAGTGGATGAGAAAAGCTAGGATACTGTTTATTGTTGTGACTCCACTATAAACAACAACAGCCTGTACCAGTGCTTCTCTGGTCCACCTGGATACCTAAGTTACTTTCTATGGATGGATAGCTCTTCTTTCTTCTTAGGTATGCTAACTAGTGTTTCCTCCTCTTCTCTCAAGGTCTTATCTCATACATGATTCTGAAATGTGAAACTAAGGGAAGAGGACCAAAGTGAATTGCAGTTGTTTAATGGAACACTATCCAATCACTTCCTTTGGGGGCTGAACTACCCACCAGAGAAATATTGCTTTTCGGTTACTCCCTGATGGGACACATGATTCAGGAAACTCTCCTGAGAAATACAGACTTCTGAATTCCAGCTCTGAGCTCTATAGCCCATATCTCCAATTTTACTAGAGAAGATATTGCATTCTTTCAGTGGAAGGTATTTTTACTTGATTCCCATATAGGACTCAGAGGAATTAGAACAGTGTTACTGGCCTATACACTTCTTTTCACAATCCTCTATCCATCAAGGATCATCTACCCACCTGGATCATGTCCATATGCAGCTATATGGTTCCCCATAGTGATCAGTTTGGCACATCTAGAGCACTATGAAAATGCCTGGATCTTTGAGATATCTACGAACAGGGAAAAAGAAGCTGGCCACTAGATGCTAATGAGTAGAGACTTTAGGGCATCAGCATCTTCAATGTGCAGATTGGCCTTCCTACCTAAAGAAACCACATAAAATGTTTAGCAATGGCAGGGGTAAGAAGTTCTGCTTTGCACTCACAACATACCACGATTAAATGTCTCCAACCTATAAAGATGATTAGATTCTTGTGTCATTTCTCAGTTTAACCACAAACCCCTCCCCCTAGTGTCAGTCCTTTTGATTCATGCTGTTTGCATTCCACCAGTCCTTTTGCCTGCCATAGATTGTTGGCAGTATCTGAACATATGATCATGACTGACAGATTTCAGATGTGAAAACTTTTAAAGAAAGGAATGCCTCCGACAAATAGAGAGGGATACAAGCATGAGACACACACACACACACACACACACACACACACACACACAGAGAAATCAAGTTGATGTTTTATTTGGAACATATTGATGACTGCATTAGTAATATGTGCATACGGACAAATTCTTTAAGCAGTCTTCTGGCAGATCTCAGAGCCCTTGCCTCATGCTTTTTGATTGATTTGTCTAGAAACACTCTGGATCTCCACTTCACTCTGTGGTTTCAAAGAGCTCATCTCAAAAAGGAACATAATCACACCGAAGAGCGACATGGTAGCTGTTAGGATACCTATTGGGAATGCAGCAGTATAGTGTTTCTTTATAAGAGCATCTTTCTTAACAGGAAAGCTGGGTGGAAAATCAAGTGTGGTTTGACCATAAAGGTCTACAATATGGTTCCAGCTCACAGAAACAAATGTGCAAAGGCTGCTAATACACAAAATTAAGGCAGAGATCTTGTACAAAAATATCTGTGTCTTGACAAATGAGTCTTTCATGCAGCCGATCTTAATAGCCATTGCACTGAAAATTAGGACTGCAGGTTTCAACAAAACGGCCCATATTATCAGTGTCTGTGCATAGTGGAATTCCGGTGAGATGGTCCATGTTGAGTTGATAGGGCTGTGCACCAGAATTTGGATCGTAGACCCAGAGATGTTAAATGATTGAGGGTAATAAGCTTCCCAGAGTCCAAAAAACACGAACTGCACGCTCTTACTGTCAAATTCCCACAGGCGCCAGCATCGGCTGCTTGCTAGGATTATTTCAAACACCAAAGCTATTAGGCTGCAAATGAGTCCACTCAGTTTGAAGATACATTCCTTTGCCACAGCAAACCTGAAGATGGTATGTAAGAAATATAGCGTCAAGCAAGGAACACAAAGGAGAGGGAAACAGAAAGAGTTACGGTTTATAGAGCACTAAGTGCCTACACTTTGTCCCTGCATGGTCTATGCATATATGTATTAGGGTTCTACACACTATAGGTAAGAATATAAGAAGCTTAGAAATTCACTAGTGTGGCAGACATAATTACTGAAATTATGTAATACATGTCAAATTCTAAAGTGTTTGTATTTGTGGATTAGATATTTTGATGCTTGGAATTAATAGAGACAGCAATATGATATGTAAGATGATATGTATTTCACCTTTTCAATATATCAACATTATTAATAACTTAAAAGAAAGCAATAAGCAGAGCAATACTCAAATTGTCATTTCTAAAGAATTATAGCAGGGGTTGGGGATTTGGCTCAGTGGCAGAGCGCTTGCCTAGCAAGCGCAAGGCCCTGGGTTCGATCCCCAGCTCCGAAAAAAAAAAAAATAGAAAAAAAAAACCAAAGAATTATAGCAGAACATTTCATAAATATTACAAATTGAACTCTTCAATGGAACCTGCTAAAAAGAAACCCATTTATGTCAAAATAATAATATCCTTGGCATATGTAAGTATGTTTATATATGTGCTAAGAGAGATGTGAGTATAAGATCCATAAAGGGAACCCTAAGTAGATCAACAGAGTAGCATTCACTGTCATCTTTCTTTGTACATGTTTCTGAAATGTGCACATTTCTGAAGAAAGCTATACATGTTTTAAAAATAAAGTCACAGTGTAAATGACCTGCAAAATCTATAGGTAACCAGGCTGGGAATATTGCAGTGATAAAGTGATTGCCTAACATGTGTGAGACCCTGAATTATTTTATTAGTACCCCATATCCAAAATCTATGTGTAAAATAGGTGGCATCACAGAAATATCCTATTATTACCCATATCTTACTCAAAATTTTATATCTATATAATTGACTTCCTTTGAGTAAAACAAAATAAAATATCCTGAGGATGTCTTTGACACAAGCCCTATACTCCATATTGACCCTATGAGACAACTTCTTTGGACATTTTCTTAGTTCAAGTCTTTGGCTATAATGTTAATGTTCATGAAAATCTCATGCCCTGTTATTTAGCAGAAAAGAAGGATTCTTTTAGTCACCAAGAATGTGGATAATGAATGTCATTGCCAATTCCCATTCTGAAGGTTGGAGGGAACCATATTCACTTTCCAGGAAACTTACCAGCTACCCAGTCTTCCACAGTGGTTTTGCTAATGTGCTCTCTAACTGGAAGAAGAGAGTAGCTGCACTGCTTGGTTACATCAGCAAGATGGTTTTGCATATTATGAGGGCTTAGTAACACCTCTGTCCATGAGCTCCTGCTTGCCAAGGCAGATCTGAAGCAGTGGACTGCAGTAACAGTGTGGTTTGAAGAAAAATTGGAAACAGGATAGGGATGTTTTTTGTGCCCAGTAAGAGAGATAACTTTTCAGGATTTGCTGCTGCCCGTGTCTGAAAATTATTAAGTAGATACATGTGTACCACAGAGACCCAATTTGAAAGCCTCCTTATTACATTATTTTAAGTTTTTACCTTTGTATATTGCAGGTGAGTAAATTCATTTGGAAATCCAAAGGATTATAAGTGATCTTCCTAGTTACAGGGAAATGTTGACAATAGAGGAGTCAGTTGTGAGAAGACAGGAAGCACCACCTTCAGGAAAAGAAGTTCCATTAGGCCGATATTTTAGCTCAGAACATCTTGCCAATGCCCAGATCTCACAAACCTTTCCATTCGTCCCCTGTGCTTTACTTCACTGGAGTCTCATTTAAACATTAGCACACTGTTAATGTTAATGTTAATGTTAAACATTACTGTTGACCATCCAATGATAGTCATAGTATCATCCCCATTTTATAGACAGCAAAACAACACAGAAGAGCTAATTTATATACTCAGCATCAGGAAGTTTCGCAGATACAGTTGACACTGCAGAACCTTGAGACCTTACATCCTGGGCTATCTACACATAGGATATTCAGCAGAATTTACATTTACTTACCTAATTATATACCAAAGGTTTTGTCTGGTCTTCTATGTCCTATGAAAGTGAACATGATTAATGAAACTACATGGAAAAATATAAAACACTTGTCTCTTTGACTCCTGTAAGAAGCTCAACTGTTAGTGGCTGTCAAGTGTTAAGATAAACTAACAAGCCTAAAGCTTCTTATGTTTCCATGGTTACCATAATGGTGGATTGTGAGCAATGGTGTTTCCTGTGAATACATATATACTTAAAGGGCCAGTGTGCTAAACCTCCTTGTGTGTGTGAGAGAAATCTTTAAAAGAGAAATTTACTTTTGAAGTTGTGTATCAGATAGTCACGGTAATATCTAATGGCCATAACAAAGAGAATTAAATTTCAAAGAGAAAAGAATTATTTAGATAGCAAAAGGGGAAAAGTGCTATTACATAATAAAAGCCAAGTATCTTTTTAGAGAGTTTGATGATACCTGGCCTTTTATAAGTCTCTTAGACACAGACACAGATTAGATATTGGAAGTCTGTAATTGCTGAGCTCATAGGAAATTTTTGTTTTGATTGAAATCCAGAAGTCTGAAGGCAGGAATAGAGAGAAGCAGAAGCTATTGCTTTCTGTTCTTCTCCCTACAGCTTGCTCAAACTGCTTTTAAGAACCATCCATGAGGCTCAGGTTTTAGCATTGCCCATTGTGTGCACATAGTTTCTTTCCGTTGAAAGGCCTAAGAAATATTGTCATCATCGTTGCAGTACTTTTTATTTTAACATATGAATAGTTTGCCAAACCCTTAGAGTCGTGCCTAATAAGACACAGATGATAATACCTGTAAATATTTACTATCTACTATTTGTATAATAAAACATGAGTATGAGGGAGTGTCATTATTTAATAGCCATCACCTAATCCCTAAGACAAGTATCTTTTGATACAGACCAATGAAACTTGAAAAATAAATACAGCGAATGGAACAAAACCACATCATTGATGGTAGGATTTTTATACTCCCAACTTTTTGAACACAAACACACACATAGCAAATAACATGCTTATGGTCCATAAGTAAAATATTTGGTTTAATTCCCTAAATCTCATAATGAAACACTTAGATTCCACAGTGCTAATAACTACAACTCACTGAATAATAATGTCTGCTTCTAATACTCCATAGTCTTTGGAAGTTTCATGTTACTATGCCATGTACATTGATAATATCCATGTACTACTATCTCTCTCCTCTCCCTCCACAGTGTTCTCCATCTCAGTCCCACCATGGCAACTTTATATCTTCTTTTTACTCTTTCTGTTTCTTCTTAATAAAGATCCAAGTTCAATTAGTGCTGCCCATATGCACATGGTTATATGGACATTCACTAGGTTATGAGTAACCTACCAAGGTCTATGCCCCCACAGGAAAGTAAATTTCCCAACCCCAATAGCCATCAATAATAGCTCCTTATATATGGGTGAGGCTGAGGAGGTCCACTCCCACATTCCTTCTGAAATTTTGACTTACTGGATCTAGTGCAATTCTTGTACAGGTAACCACATACGCTGTGAGTTGAGGGGTGCAACAGTCATGGCACGTTCAGAAGTCAGCATCACATTGCTCTACTTCTCATCTGCCGGCACTTAATATTCTTTCTACCCCCACCCCTTCTGACAAAGTTTCCTGCATCTGGGAGGCTGATCTATATGAGCAATCCAAAGAAGTACAACTAATTATATGATGTGATATGATATGGTGTATATATATGCATGTGTGCAGAGTAGTAGAAATGAAGTATATATACATTTGTTTTAACAATGATTCTTGAATACTCAAAGTAATATTCCAGAAAGGAAACAAAAAGTACTACTAGTGACTGAGGTAAACTTTCCAACTGGGGAGGCTGTTTTAGAGTTCACAGCTTTAAGAAGGTTTAATTGTTCACAGGTAGTGAGACTACCTGCAACAACAACTAATAAAAATAATATTTGGAAATAAACTAAATGTTATTGACCTCCAATATCTTCTTGCTAAAACACCTGACTGTCAGTTACTGACTAAGATATAGAAACACTCTAATCATATCACATAACTAAGGGCTATGGTTTGAACGTGAAAGGACTCCAACAGGTTCACATATTTACATGTTTGGGTCACCAGCTGATAGGGTTGATTTAGAAGGATGCGAAATCTTTGGAGAAGGAGGCATAGTTGGTGAAAGTGAGACTCTTAGGAGAGGTCTTTGACTATTGTAACCCAACCTCACTTGTAACCCAAGCTTTCTCCTTCTTGATCCAGAAAAATTGTGAATAAACCATACCTAACACAAACCTATTGGAACACATGGAGCCATTCTTAGTCATGCTAGACTCTACCCTTGAAACCGTGTGAGCCAAAATAAATCACTGCTCCCTTAATTGCTTCTGTCATGTCATTGATCACAGCAACAAGCAAAGTAACTGAAACAATTTCCTACAAATAAATGTGTTGTCGGGGCAAAATCAAAGCACTGGAGTGGTTGCAGTTGTGTCTTTGTGAGGTACTGCAGAATGACCAGCACTGGGTATGTTTATTAGAGATATTTGAAAAAGTTCTAAATAATTCACTTATGGTACTCTGTACCACTGGTCTATGTATATTTCAATACACTTGTGTAAAAGAATCATTTTTTGCAGTTAACTCTGCACACATCTTTCTGTCCTGAAAACTCTCATTCTTTTCCTTATTTTATGTGGTTTATGAATGACCTGAAGCACTTTCTTTGTAGATGCACAGTATATCTATGCTATAGTCTGAATATATTTACAAAATACTCTAACTGCTCATGGAATTGTTTAACTGAAGAATTTATATTTTGTGCTACATTGTCAAATCTTTCCTTTTTAAAGCATTCACGTGTTATGAAATGGGTTCAACGTTCAAATGACTCTGAAGTGATTCCAGTTTTCTTTGGGTTGGGGGACAGATTTGAAAAGGCTTTCATCATGTTTCAGAACCTTAGGCTCACTGGTATCATTGTCAGTTTCCAATGATCTGAGTGGAAGAACTCATCGATAGGAGTTTCTAGTTGATGGAGGTACCTAAAAAAAAATAGACTTGCTGGGGCTAATTGCAAATCTTTTTCATTAAAGTAACTGGAATTTGCCATACTGCCCTTTATATTTTAAAGGCTGTAATCATACTATATAAAGTTAGTTCTTGCTATTTGGAATTCTTTGCCTCTTCTTGCTCCCCATGGTCAATTCTGTGAAAAGAAGAGAAGGCTTTAAATTCCTCCACAATGACTGAAGTTGACCCTAGGTTTGAATAAAAGAGACATCTCTCAGGTGCCTGGTGACATGTTCAGTACTTCTAAAGATCCTCTTTTACTACCTAAGGCTACAAAGGAACTCTGCAACATTCAGCTGTCCAGCAGGGCTTGATGTTTCTACTAAATAAAAGCTTGTACTTTGGATTTAGGCTCCTGTCACTCCTAAGTATGTTACAAGGGTGCAAATTTTCTTAGACAGTTGCAACAAAAACAGGATGTGTTCAAATGAAAGAAGAGTAAAATATAAATCATATTTTTCTCAAAGATGTTTCTTATAGATTTAGTTCTCAAAGACATCTGGGGTTAATGTTTAAAAGTTTTTTTTTTTTTTAAATTCAGTCTTATAACATCTCAGAAGAGTTTCAGTTGCATTATGTTTACTTGTTTCTTACAATGTAAACCATTTACATACAGCAATCCTCCCAGAAATCACTATTCTTTAAAAACACTTATTTTTATTTGATATGTTTGTGTGTGTGTGTGTGTGTGTGTGTGTGTGTGTGTGTGTGGTGTGTGTGCTTTGACTGCATGCATGTCTGTGCACATGCTCATACCATAGCCACAGGGACAGAAAATGGTGTCAGATACTCAGTCACTGAAGTTGTCAGCTTCCATTTCATGCTGGGAACTGGACTCTGGAAGACTAGCCAGTGTTTTTAATCATTGAGCCATCTCTTCAGCCTTCACTTCTGATTATTCATGTATTATTTTTGTGCAATGAAAAATTATTTGGGTCATAAAACTAGGCTAAATGTCATGCATATTCTTTTGCTTCATGTTGCAGCTTTCAAAAAGAAGAATTTACATCAACATACAATGTTCTTTCTCTTCTCCCTCCAAAACCACTCTCTTTCTTCATCCCAATAATTGGCTTTTAAGGAAAATAAGAGAAGACAATGGCTCTAATATATTCCCACATCCTTGTTAGCAAGTAGTGATGTTTGCTAAGGCAGGTAGTGGGTTACCTTTTATTGTCTCAATTTTTTATGAAGCTGAGCTGTTCCCTATTTCCATGAATCAGAAATTTCATCAGTTAGCCTCATGAGGGATGAAACTAGATGGATAATTTTAGAGAAACCAGGCCTAATTATGGCTTTTATTATATATTATCAGTTATATTGGAATTCTCAAGTCAGAGGTTACATAATTGTCTCATTTAGTCAGTAGCGTGGTAACCATGATCTGGGCAAAGCATTTGAACAAGTTAGATATGAGTTTAGAAAACACCGTTAGGTGGCAACTGCTTGAAAATAAGTTCACAGAGAAATTCTAGCAAAACGTGACCCGTGCAAAGCATATCATGCTAACAAGTTGTGTTTAGCTAACTTGGTAGAGAAAACAAATTTAAAGTGGAGTTTGGTGGTAAAAGCACTTGTGAGATAGTGGCAGGAGGATCAAGAATTATCTTGATCCTCACATAGCAAATGTGAGGCTATTCTGAGTAACATGAGACTAGACCTTAACAAAACAAACAAGAAAACCAGAAGGAGGCAAGTTACACAGTTCAAGTATGAAAATACTTGTCAGGGAAGCATAAAGACCTGAGCATAAGTTTCACTTTAAGTTTGAGTTCCATTGAAACCCAGAGTGGAAGGAAAGACTTGTCTTGCAAAATGTCCTCTGAACTACACACATCACACACACACACACACACACACACACACACACACACACACACACACACACACACAATCATACAATCACAAAAATGATAAGTATTTTAAAATTTAAAAACACAGAAGTAAAGAAGAAAAGGAAGGTGGAAAGGAGGGAAGGTGGAAAGAAATAGAATTATTTGATACTATAAAAATCACAGTTGTTTTAGGAATCTCCTCTTTTACTCAGAACAGGTGATTCTATCTCAAAATAGTCAGTTCTCTCTCAGAACCCGTCAACATTTCAAAATAAAGATAATCATATTGCACTGAAATTAAATCTTAGTCTGAGGCCAAAATAGCTCTATGCTGAACTATGTCCTGAGCTCCTTCACCTTGATGCATAATTTGATGGTTTCCCTTGTCACTTCCTATTCACCCTCTTTTCTTTTATTTCTTCTGGTGACTATCCTCAGAATTCACTTCGGAAGACAAAGCATAGAGTCTTGGTCCCTGTTTCTGGGACACTGGCAGGATTTGGCTCTAAGGTCAGCACATTGAAGCACTGATTAGAACGATTGTAGGCAGCACTTGCAACAACTCCTCCACTGGGAAGGCCTTGACAGCTTGGTGACCCTGTCCTCTCCACAGACCCTCCTTCAGCTACCTCTTGTGGCGGCTGCCTGAACAAAACCTCCCATCCGTAGTGTTTGCTGCAGGATCTCAGCCCAGGAAGTCATAACAGGACAATAGACACACAATCTGATAACCTTGCTAGCTCAAATCAAAGCTCCTAACAAGTAGGAGATGTTATTGAAGTGGAATAAAACCTTTGTGGGATTTGGGTGTGTTGACGTGGCTTCTCAGATATTTTTCCCTTTGGAGAAAAAAAAGTAGCATTTCTTGTCCCTTTATTTAAGATTAAAACCAGGCACAAGGACACGAAACAAAATAACATGTACAAGGTTAAGGTTAACTTTAAAAGAATACAAATGGAGAGTGATGTTCAAAGTTCATAATTTTCTTCTAATGGGAAAATGGCACAAAACTACTTGCCTTGTGCTGTGAAATCTCTGGGAAAATGTGGTAAATATGGAATAATCTTTATCCTGAGAAAGTTGGGTATGTGATTTAATTTGAGAAAACGATAACAAGTAATGAACTCATTTCAGACAGCAGGCCAAGGATGATCAAGGTCTTTCTATTTTCTGTTTTATTTACTTCACATTACAGGATATTATTGCAACACAGAAAGAGTTTGCCAGGGTTGATTTTGGCCTCTTATTGTCTCGATCACATGCACTTCAAGCTTTAGAAAACATTTCAGCTGTTGAAAATATCATTTTAACCTTCTTGTCTCCCTACTTTTACAGAAGACATTAACATTTGCTCCAGAACTAGTGCTGAAAACAGAGTGTCTTCACAGAACTGCAATCCACTGCCTCCTACCTTTAGCTCCCGGGCTGTGCCGTTTAGGAAGTCTTGGAGGAGCTAAAACTAACTTTGAAGTCATGACTTGGTAGTGCTCACTCCATGACATGGATAATGGTTCCCATGCCTCAATTCTGTCTTCAGCAACACATAGCAGATTAATTCATAAATTAATTAATAAAATGTGTATTAGAGGCACTTGGAAATGTCTCTTTTGTGTTTTATGTCATTTTAGGGTTAAAATTTCTGAGATTTTCTGACTTGGCATGGGCTTTGATTTATCTTTTACTCTTGTATTTCCTCAAAAGATTGATGAGTCATAGATGAAACTACACTGCTTTTTTCTTTGAATGTGGTTAAGAAATATTATTGTGAACATTTTATTCAGCTACATTTCACTACTTTGTTGACTGGCAGTCTAAGTAACAATTTATTTTGTGTGTGCCTGTATTTTCAATATATACCTTTTCACAAATAAGTGCTTCTTTGTAAGAGCTGAAAAGTTTCATTAATAAATATAAACATGGCTTTTCTTTATTAACCTATATTTATAAAGAATGTTAAAAGTAGTTCTTTTCCAATTAAATATGACCTAGAATATATTTGAAGATAATAAAATGTTCTGCAATTCTTACTCTCTATCTGTAATGACCTGAAACTGAAGGAAAAAATTTAGAAATAAAATTTGGAGAATAAACTGCTCTCAGAACTCACGGGTTATTAAATGAAAATACCAGTGCCAAGGGCTCCATATTTTCTTAAGAACTGAAGATAATGGGGTTCCCTGTGGTCCCCCAAACAATACAGACAATGTCACTGCTGTTGGTTGCCCACCAGAACTAGATAGCAAGCAAGACCTTATCTCTGAAGACAACAAATGGTCTGGTGACAGGACATGGAAAAATTTATCTATAACTGGACTAGAAGTTTCCTACCTACTAGACAGCCCTAATTACACTGCTGGAGGAATGCATCAGAGCCTGTGTGCAACAATAATGACCAGTCACACAAGATGTGCCTACTGGAGCTTCACAGTTAAGGAGGTGTACAATTACATTCAGATTGAGTCTGGGGTCCACTCTACACCTGGTACTGTAAGCCTGGTCAAAAGTCCATGGCTGAGAAGGTAATAGGCCCTAGTATAGAAGCCACTTTTAAATTTTTAAATTTTTTTTGGTAAATGGATATGAGGTGTTCATCATATTGACTTCTAAACAATTGTTTTTATGTCCATAGATTAATGATGCTGTCAGCTTTGGTCAGAAAAACTACCTTTTGCAGTGGATTACTGAAGACGTTCATAACTAATCAACGTGCCGGGAATAAGTGATGGATGAATCCCCTGCTTCAAATGGGACATCTATATGAGCTAATCCAAAGTTTAGGAAGCATTGTAGAAGATGGGATATAAAGAACATAAAGGACGTCGGGGCTGGGTCTCATCCTCTGCTGCCTTATCCTGAATGTCTTTTAGTTGCTCTCTCACCCAGTCATGCATCGAACAAAATGGAAGAAGAAATCATGGCATTTGTCAGTAACAATGGCTCTGACATGTGCAAAAGCTGGCTTTGCTGCTGACCGTGCCCACAGAACCATCTTTCCTCCCATTGTTGGTGCCCTGACACAAGGGGCAGGCCACCAACAGCAATGAGTAGTTCCACTGTCCAGAGGCACTCTTTCAACCTTCTTTCCTGGGCATGGAGTCCTGTGGCATCCATGAAACTACCTTTAACTCTATCATGAAGCATGATGTGGACACTTTCAAGGATCTTTATGTCAATAAAGTGCTGTCTGGTGGTACCACCACGTATCAAAGCATTGCTGATGGGTTGCAGAGGGAGATTACAACTCTAGCGCCCAGAAGAATAAGGATTAAGATCATTGCTCCCCAAGAAGGCAACTACTTGGTTTGGATTGGTGGCTCCATCCTGGCCTCAAGGTTCACCTTCCAGCA
Source organism: Rattus rattus (assembly GCF_011064425.1). Taxonomy (NCBI): domain Eukaryota; kingdom Metazoa; phylum Chordata; class Mammalia; order Rodentia; family Muridae; genus Rattus; species Rattus rattus. The sequence goes on along the minus strand of NC_046172.1, from coordinate 44,418,438 downwards.
TATGTGGATCAGCATGCAGGAATATGAGGAGTCAGGCCCCTCCATCATCCACCACAAATACTTCTAGATGAACTGAGCAGGTGCCAGGGATCTGGTGCATGAGCTGATTCTGAAGTATTGGCTTGGTATTGGTAAATGTACACATCCCATGCTAGCCTCATGAAACTGGAATAAATCTTTGAAAAGAAATTTGTCCTTGAAGTTTGTATCTGATATCATCACTGAATCATAGAACTTACTGATGATTTTTGATCTTACATTCAGGTTAACTGTTCCCTAGTTATATATTTAATACCCTTTGCATAACTTGAATGAGTCCTTAGTCCATATGGCTTGGTCACTCGGTTGCTTTGGAGAGCACACAAGTTACCACTTGGGTCTTCCTGTCTAACAGGGTGGGAAGGTTTGAGCCTTAGGACCCAGTTTCTGTTCTGTGTCTTTTCTTTTTCTCTTGTCTATCATGGTATTACTTGCCCTGAGTTAGGAATGTTTGCTTTAACACCTATACATGTATTCATCCTTTTAATTTATGTAAGGCTTTTTGCTAGTTAATTCTTCAAGAAATAACAAACTTTGGTTTTCTACTGTTCCTCAAGAACATTAGGGCCCAGAACATGTCATTGTAAAAAGAAAAATAAAAGAAAGTGCTGCAGGAAAAAATATAAGAATCATAAGGGCAATGTAATGGTTTGAATGAAAAATGTCCTCTATAGGCTCAAACATTTGAACATTTGGTCCCCAGTTGATGTCACTTTGCAAAGTAGTTATAAGAAAGTGTAGCCTTCTTAGAAAAAAGTACATCAGTGGCAGCTGGCTTTGAGGGTATATAGCCTCACCCTACTTCCAGTTTGCTTTCTCTGATGCTTGCATTTCAAGATGAAGGCTTTCAGTTTCCTGTCCTGCCACCATGCCTGATACTTACTTGATACTGTGTAAGTCATGGTATTTTATCAACAGTAAAATAACTAGTATAGAGCGACTTGGAAAAAACTAACATCCAGACATAACATTGCCATTTGTACCCAGGAAATAACAGTTATAAGTAACAGCATTAGATAGGGCTTTCAACATCATGTCCTAGAGGAGAGAGGAGGCCTTTTTCCTCTCTGAGGACTTAAAAGGAGGGCAGTTTTTCCATTAGGTGGAATGGCCACTAATGTCATGTCCCTGTTCCTGCAAACAACACCCCATTTATGCTACTATAATATTGCTGAAGACCTGGCTCAGATTGAGAGAGGATCCTGAGGAAGAGAGGTTTGGGAATGGCAGAAGAAATGACTTAAAGTCCATGATGGGTGCAAGCTGACATCTGTGTTCTGTTGGAGATAACTGTCTGCTGGAGATAGCTCTCTCTTGCAGACCAAAGCCAGTATTTTATTTTGCATAAGCTACTTCCTTAGGAATTACATATCAATTCAATCATTTACCAGAAGTTCCCTTTTGATTATCCCATAAATCAGCATTTTATGTCCTTACCTTGACTCTGAAGACAGAGCCACATGGCTGAGGCTGTCAAGTTCTGCTGCTTGCAGGGGTTGGAACATGACCCTATTGTTGCATGACATTACTAGCTTTCTGTTTCTTTCTCTTTTTCAACTCCATCATTGCCTGTACTTGGCTATCCTAGAATTTGCTCTATAGACAGACCTTGAACTCAGATTTGCATGGCTCTGTCTCCTGAATGCTGAGATTAAATGCATATGCTGCCATGCCTGAACTTAATATTTTCTTCAGATAGAACTTTCTCTGTCCCAAGCTAGCCTTGAATTAAAAAATCAGCTTTCTTTTGTCTCCTGGGATTGAAGGTGTGTACCACCATCTCTGGAGCTAAGCTTTTCATGGCCACTATTCCTCATGATCTGGATCAAAACCGTATGTCTTCCAGCCTCAAGATTTGAATCACAAGTGTGCACTCCATTTCTGAATTGTAGTTCATTCTAGATAAAAAATCTAGACTATTTCTTATGCAACTGAAAACACAAACAATAAGCTTAGCTGGATGTGATCTTGCCCTGAGAATGCTACTCCTTAAGTCTCTTTGTCTCCTTCCTTAATATCTTTCTAACAAAACTGGCTCATTAATGCAGCTGCTTCTGTTTTTCCAGGGCCTGGACCTAAGCTTTTCTTTACCTAGAACTTGCTCTGTCCCAGGCTAGGCTTTAACTCAGAAATCTGCTTGTCTTTGTCTCCTGGAATTGAAGGAGACAACCATGCCTGAAGTCCTTCATACAATTCATATTGCATGCTTATATTTTGCATAGTTGAAAAGTCCTGTAAAGAAAAGTTCTTATATTGATTTACATAGTCTTGAAATCATGTTTTCAGAGTTCTTTCCCACAGTCCTAAGGGCTGTTCTGGAGGTCACAGCATTTCATCTTGATGAGGAATGCCAGACAAATTCTCACTTCCTGAGTTGTGCTGTTTCTGAGTATCATGGTGTCATTAACCTTGACAGGGAGAACATTCCCCAATATTCTTGTCAGTGAGAATATGCCCTGAAGAAGGAACATAAAGTAATATATATATATATATATATATATATATATATATATTCATTATTTTACAAACAAGCCTTACTTCTACAGCAACTTCTACACTTGAGAAAACCCAATGCCTGCTGGATCTACTCCAGGGGCTGGAACCAACTCACACCATCTCTCCCACAGCCATGCTGAACCTGGCATAAAATAAAGCTCATTGTAAGTGAACGAAACTCATTGGATCATAAAAATGTAAAGGTATTTTATTACAATTTCCTCCAAGTTAAAACAGTTCCATCTTGGAGAGAATACTAAGACTCTAGAAGTTCTGAAGAGAGGCTCATTTTGAAAACAATCAAACACATAAATCTCAGGAAGTCCCTGAAACTTTCCTGATGCTCAAGTATCCTTCATCCCCAAGAATATCTAGATAAAAGGACTGATAAGGAAACACTGACAAGATGAGATATTTGGAGCAGACTCTGACGTGTTAAGCTGCCTATAAGTTGTGGAGATTGCTCTAGGGTTGGCGCTTTTGTGAGTTGTTACCTTTGTTTGTAGCATGAAGCTACCTTTGAATTATCTATATTCCTGTAAATAAATTTTCATTCATATTTGTATAAGTAATCCCAATAAAGTCATTGGCTTCTCTAGGAAAAGTGTTAAGCAACAGAAAGTAGAAGGAGATGAAAGTAGAAAGGGAGCTAGTATTGGGAAGAAGAAGATCAATAGGAGTGGGAAGGTAAGAAAAGTTAATGAAATGAATATGGTCAAAACATTTTATATATATCTATATACACATGTGAAATAATCTAATGATTACCAGACAACTATATAAATTAATTTTTATTATGAAAGTCCGGTGTTAAATATTACAACAAATTTTACAACTCTAAATTTTGAATGTTTTCAATTTAAAAACATATTTTTCTGTGCGATTCCAGTCAGTGTTTTACCTAGAAATCTATCAATGTATTGAATAAATTCAATATCCTAAATATCTTTGCCACTTATCTTTTCTAGTACCTAAAATTTCTACCAATTTGACATTTTGTACAAAACTATTAAATTATTACTATTATACCTATTATTATCATGATTATTATTACTATTATTAACTAGACTACTGGAGATGGATAGTTCTTATTTATTCAACAGTTCCGGTATGTATTATTCTTAAAATTAGGCATTTCTTGGGTTATTGATCTTGTTTAATCATGGAGTCTTTGAGTTCAGCATTGTAATTGACACCCAGACGATTTAAGCCTTATTTCTTTATACCCAACTAAAGGAAAGGTTTAGTTTCACGGTAATCAGTGTTCTTGGGATTAAGTATGATCTACATATAATCAAAAAGTTATCCTTAATTATTTGTTCAAGGAAGTATTATTATTAGTGGTAACTATCTACATTTTCAGTATTTCTGTTTTAAAATTCGATATAAAAAATAAAATTGGAAATATGTCATCAGAATGTGTATATAACTATCAAACAGGTGTAGTATTATATTTAGCAATTACACACTCACTACCTGAAGGAGGATGATTATTAACCTCTTGAAGAATGCTTTCATTCAATTCAAACTCTAAATACTATTTATAAGCTATATGTTTATATTAATATAGTATATTCAGTTTAGCCTGATGACACAAAATGTGAAACTTGTAAAATGTAGTCATAGTTTAAAAGTCTAATTCGGATTTGAAATTTTGTTTCATTGTTTTATTTCATTTTGTTTAGCTATTAAAATTTACTGACCTGTAATCAAGGAGCAGAGTGGCATGACAACAGTTAACTCGAGTGTTAACAACAGAAGACAGTTTATTGGCTGGTTAATTGCTAGTTCCTTAGACATAAAATGTAATTTGATTTTTAGCCATATTAAGAATATGTTAAATGGTAATGTAATTGAAAAAAGAACAGAAGGTCAGCCTCTATCATTTAAATTAAATGCAAATGCATTCAAGTCAATGGAATAAATGCCCATTCAACTTTTCCTTCTCCATGATTCTAGCAATTCAGGAAAAGCCAGATAAAAAGGAATTCAAGACAACTCATTCCATGTTTCCTCTCTATTTTCTAGCACAGTTAGCATATTGCTGAGTCGTACTTCATAGAAAATGATAAATACATAGTTGAGTGACTTACATTGACTTAAGAAAGGTCAATTTTATGGTTTCACTTAGTATGGAGACATTCAATTGTCAGTATTTCTGTCAAAAGTGGGTTCATTTAGAGTTTCAGCAACTCCTGTTCCCACATTGCAGCTCTATAGCAAAATATAAATTTTATAGAACTGTTTTGATGTCAACTTGGATGACTCTGGCCTTAATACTAATTACCTAAGAAGGAAATATTTTCACCTGAAAAGTCTAAAATGAATAATGCAATTAAGAGAAAAGTAAAAAGTAAATCCAGAAAGAGTAAACATTTTATAAAGTTGTATGCACTACTTTCAAAATCTATATATTCCAAATGGTATTCAATGTTTATAGTAAAAAGCATATGAATTAGAATGGTGGGAAATAAGTCCATCAATTCAAATATGAGTTAGGAACTGCTTCCAAGACACCAAATATACCCCTCTCAGTAGAGGAGAAGTAAAATGCCTAACTGAAATATTCCAGTCAAATGGTCTTTCTATTTGCAACTGTTTCTTTTTGCCCTTGATTGCTCTGCTCTAGAACAAGTTTATCCTATGTATTTCTATGCATGTAGTGCATGCACATGAGCCTGCCTCCCGTCTCTCTGTCTCTCTGTCTCTCTGTCTCTCTCTCTGTCTCTCTCTCTCTCTCTCTCTCTCTCTCTCTTTGTGTTTATTTGTATGTGTGTGTATTTTTCTATCTACATTGTACTTTTTAATTCTATTCATCTCTGCATAACATTATTTTGTACAAATTGTATTTAGACCAATAGAAAAGAGTCATGGTGACTTGAATAAATTTCAAATACAAACTTTATTCAGTTAAAATAATAATGAGCTAGAATTATTTAGAATTAATAGAATTGTGAACTTGTAAATACGTTTAGAGAAGAAGTTATCTCTTTGAGGTTATCTTACTTCTAAATAACCTTACCTATCATGATCAAATTTATGCTAACCACAATTTGTAACTAACAATTCCCACATTAAAACAATAACAAATTGAGACATGATTAATGTATCTCTGGACTATACAGTCATTGTAACATCCTTAGCTCCTGATTAAATTTTTTATTATAAATGCTATAAAAAACCCTTGAGAAAAGCAAGTAAACACACTGAAGGATTTTCTGCTTCACGGTTTGACAATGAAGTTCATTGTGGTAGGAAAAGGCTTGAAGTAAGAAAGCAGTAGCACTAGCTTTGCTCTAAGTTCAAAGCTCTTATAAGTTTCAAAGCAATCTCTTAACTGTAAGCCACCACTAAGATTTTAGAATATAATGGCACAGAGTAAATATTCCCATTACAGAAGGAAACTGAGAAAATAGTCAGATATGATTGAACCAAAACACTCAACGGGGCAAACACCAAATCATGAAGTTCTGTGCTGGTATCTGGAGCTTGTGCTGCCATCATCTGGCCTCTCACAACACAAGTCACAGGTTCAAGTGGACCTGCCCCTCTGGTCCAGCCACCTCCAATCTGTGCTTGAAGCTTTCCTCTGTGGAAATCCCACGGTATTGGCATTTCCAACATCTTGCAGTCACCATTGGTAAGTTGGCTTTCAACTTCTTGCCTTTACCCCGTATCTCAAGACCTTCATGTAGGAAACCTGAACCTGCACCACACACTGAGTAGCTCCAGTGACTGGGGACCCTTGGTATGAGCCTCCAGTATGTCTTGACAGTTTGTACTCTTATGAAACCATCACCATGTGGACAATGCAGCTAATGTCTGCTGCCACCCTGAGAAGTACTCCAGCCTCTACATCTGTGGTAACCTCTACAGACCATGGCAATGGAACTTTACTAGGGAGCTATTTTCTTTTCTTTTTTTTCCATTTTCAATTTAAATTATTTATTTACATTCTAGTCATTGCCACCACTTCAGTCCCCCTTCCCACAGTTCCTCTCCCATTCTTCCTCCCCGTTGCCTTGGAGAGAGTGCATCCCCTCCTGACCTCCCCCTTTCCTGGGGCTCAAGTCTCTCAAGAATTAAGGACATCTTCTGCCACTGAGGTCAAACCAGGGAGACCTCTGCTACATATGGGCCAGGGGCCTCAGAGCAGCCCTGTATGCTCCTGGTTGGTAGTTTATTCCTCTGGGGAGTTCTCAGGTTCTGGCTTAGTTGTACTTGGTCTCCCCATGAGATTGCTCCCTTTCAGCTTCCTGGACTCAGTCCAATACATAAGTGTAAGTATCTGCTTCTGTCTCAGTCAGCTGCTGGTAGGAACTCTCAGAGGACAGCCATGCCAGGCTCCCATCTGTAAGAACAACATAGAATAGTAGTGTCAGGCATTTGTGCCATCCCCCCCCAACCATGTGATGGATCCCAAATTGGGCCAGTCATTGGACCTCCTTTCCTGCAGTCTCTTCTCCATTTTTGTCCCTGCAGTTTTTTTAAACAGGAACAGTTCCGGGTCAGGAATTTTGACTGTGGGCTAGTAATACTGTCCCTCCACCTGAGGCCCTGTCTGTCTACTAGAGGTGGACTCTCTGAGCTCTCTTTCTCCAATGTTGGGCATTTTGGCTAAGGTTACCTCCAAGAGTCCTGAGAGTTTCTCACCTCCCAGGTCTCTTTCTAGAGGGTCCCCCACCTCCCACTCCCCAACGTTGCTTATTTCCATTCAATCTCTTAGCCCTCTGGGCTTCTCTCCTGTCCCCTTGTCTCCCATACCTGATACTGTTCCTCTCTTTTGCTCCCACCCAGGTCCCTCCCTCTCTCCTGTGATTATTTTCTTCCCCCTTCTAAATGGGATTGAACCACCACACACTTGGACATTTCTGTTTGTTACACTTCTTATAGTCTGTAGGTTGTTATCTTAGGTATTCTGTATTTTTTTGGCTAATATCCACTTATCAGTGAGTATATACCATGCATGTCTTTTTGGGTCTGAGTTACCTCACTCAGGATGATATTTTCTAGTGCCACCCATTTGCTTGCAAAATTCATGATTTTTTAATAGCTGAATAGTATTTTATTGTGTAAATGATTTTTTAATAGCTGAATAGTATTTTATTGTGTAAATGATTTTTTAATAGCTGAATAGTATTTTATTGTGTATTTTATTGTGTAAATGAACCACATTTTCTGTATCCATTCTTCTCTTGAAAGATATCGGATTGTTTCCAGCTTCTGGCTATTACAAATAAGGCTGCTATGAAGATGGTGGAGCATGTATCCTCATAGTATGGTGGGACATCTTTTGGTTATATACCCAGGAGCGGTTAGGCCTTCAGGTAAAAATATTTCTATTTTTCTGAGGAACTTCCACATTGATTTCCAGAGTGGTTGTACCAGCTTGCAATCCCACCAACAATGGAGGAGTGTTCCTCTTTCTCTACATCCTCCCCAGCATCTGCTGTCACCTGAGTTTTTGATCTTAGCCATTCTGACTGGTGTGAGGTGGAATCCCAGGGTTGTTTTGATTTTTATTTCTCTGATGACTAAAGACTTTGAACATTTTTTTAAATGTTTCCTGACCATTTGAAATTCTTCTGTTGTGAGTTCTGTCTAGCTTTGTACCCCGTTTTTAATTGGGTTATTTGGCTTTTTTTGAGGTTAACTTCTCAAGTTCTTTATATTTTGGATTTTAGCCCTCTGTTGGATGTAGGGTTAGTGAAGATTTTTCCCAATCTGTAGGTTGACCCTTTGTCCAATTGATGGTGTGTTTTGCCTAATAAAAGCTTTTCAGTTTCATGAGGTCCCTTAGGGAGCTGTTATCCTTGGGGAGTTTTTTCAGCACCATTTTCAGTTCAGGCTTTCTTCTTCTGAGTGAATTTACATTTGCATAAGTTAGAGCCTCTGGTAAGTGGCTTATTGACCTCAGGGCATCCTTCCTATTGTCACTGTACAAAGGGAAGTTCCTTCTTAATTGAGCTAATCTTTTTATCACCTCACACCTTCCTTGCTTGAAAATTTAACCCTCTTCTTTTTCTCAGCAAATTGTCCATCATGCTTTTGTAAGGCTGACTTGTCCTTTCCCTCTACAAACCTGGATAAGATCACTAAGCATCAATCACAGCACAGGGTGAAGGCTATATTGTCTTGACAGGTCCTCTGCAAGTTCAACATAATTCATTTAATTGAAATTTTGCCTCACTCTAATTTTGGGGATCCAGAAAGCATGCAGATTCCTTTCCAGAAGGCAAGGCAAATGGCCTCTATCCCAATTTTCTTTAGGGGAAATTCTCTTAAGAATACCTGTTCCCCTCTGGCACCTCCTGCTTTTCTATGCCTATTGAAAAGGCCTATTAAGCTTTGCTTAGAGCATTCTAAGGCTTCTTTATCCCTGGGCTCCAAAACTTCTCTGCATTTGTCCTACAAGCCAGTTTTAAAGGCACACACACCATGCATAAGAGGTTTATCACAGCAACAATATTGCTACTCAGTATCAGTGGTTGCAGCAGTTACTTTTCTTGTTGCTATAGCAAAACACCTGACAAAAGGAGGCATTAATTAGCTCACAGTAAGAAGGTATAGACCTTCCTTCTGGGAAAGAATAGGCAGTGATGATGGCTCTAGCTGTGGTGGTAAAGGCTAGAAGCAGTGGGGCAGCTGGTGAACTGGAAGCAGCATGAGGTAATTGATGATGTTCAGCTCATTTACCTCTTTTATCCTTCTTCAATCTGGCACCCTATCCCACAGCATAGGTGCACTCACATGCTGGTTGACTTTTCTCTTCTCATTTAAAAACCACTCTGGAGGATAGCTTCACAGAGATTTGCATGGGTGTGTCTCCGAGGTTATTCCTAACCTAATTAAATTGACAATGAAGATTAAACACCACTGTTTATAAAGTTGAAAGTAAAAGGCTAGACTGCTCAGAATATGAAATACAGATTATACAGAGTTGTAGGCTTTGAAAGCAGGAAAGAGTCTAAACAGATATATAAAATGCCCATCCTGGAACTACAGAGTCATACTTTTCCAACTATGTTTGCTTGTGTCTAATAATAAAGCACATGATAATGAACATATATTGTGGATTTTAATTCTAAGCTTATGTTTGTTTTATTACTTGTAAAGGATTCAGGTATTGTTGGACCCGAAGGACCACTACCAAAGATCCACTCGTCCTCAAAGACCACCGAAACCAGATTCGATGCAACCAGAAAGAGGTTTAATAATTTGATTTCCGGCATGCTGAGGTTCCTCAGCCTTCAGACGGAACAGAAGGAAAGAACCCCCCTAAAGATTCATGCTACTTTTAAACACAAAAACCACAAGAGCCATAGGAATAGAGAGGGGGACATTGAGGCATATGAGGATTGGTTGGGCTCTTCCGCCCCTTGACTTCATTGGTCCACATCGTGGTTACATTATTTCTGGTGACCTCTCTGGGCAATGCAAAGCCTCTGGCAGTCCTGCAAGCCATGAGACTGCCTCCTGTTAGTCATGGGGCTCTAAGGACAGGGTGTAACTAGGTCATAAAACCACAGTGGGGATGGTTGAGGATTAACTGATGTAATTCCTCTGCAGGGGAGTTTCATTAGGGGGTATCTTACAGGCTGCTTTGTAATTTTCTTTAGGTTTTACAGTATGTCCTTTACTTTTTCCATTTTAAATCTTTGTAACAACCCTTTGAATTGATATATTAACCATTAATTAATTGAAATTTACTCTAAGTCATTGATAACCAAAGTACGCCATTACACAAAAAGCAGTACCTTCTTGAAATTGCTTAGAAAAGAAATGTAGAGGAACTCAGGCCTACAATAATAACATGCATTTTCAAAGATCCATGAGAGGGGCGTCAAGAACATTCAATAATAATAAATATTGTTCCACATTATCCCAAGATTAACCAAATAGACTTTATTGTAAACTTTCATTATTAGTGAATGCTTTTTCTCTTCCAGTATGAAACATTTTATTTCTAAGGGATTGTGCTATAAGCATATGCTTATGTGAATGCCATCAACTGGAGATTTAACACAGAGAGAAGGGCCATTTCACAAATAAGAAATCTCTTCCCTTCCCCATACCTGCTACACTGAGTGGCTTGTGGTACACTGATCTGGTAAAATCTTTGCATGATCTTCCTTCTTCTTGAGCTGGTTGTTGCCTGTGAATTGTATCTTGGGTATTCTGAGCTTTTGGGGTAATATCCATCCACTTATAAGTGAGTGTATACCATGTGTGTTCTTTTGTGAATGGGTTATCTCACTCAAGATGACATTTTCTAGTTCCATCTATTTGCCTATGAATTTGATGAAGTCATTGTTTTTGATAGCTGAGTAGTACTCCATTGTGTAAATTTACCACATTTTCTGTATCCATTCCTCTGTTGAAGGATATCTGGGTTCTTTCCAGCTTCTGGCTATTATAAATAAGGCTGCTGTGAACTTTGTGGAGCACGTGTCCTTGTTGTATATTGGAGCATCTTTTGGGTATATGCCCAGGAGTAGTATAGCTGGGTCCTCAGGTAGTACAATGACCAATTTTCTGTGAAACCTCCAGACTGTTTTCCAGAGTGGTTGTACCAGTTTGCAATCCCACCAACAATAGAAGAGTGTTTTTCTCCACATCCTTGCCAGCATCTGTTGTCAACTGAGTTTTTGATCTTAGCCATTCTGACTGGTGTGAGGTGGAATCTCAGAGTTGTTTTAATTTGCATTTCCTTGATGACTAAGGATATTGAACATTTCTTTAGGTGCTTCTTGTATGTTGTAAAATTATAAAAAAATAAAACAGTCTTTTTACCCATTCTAGATCTGGCACTGCGGTGCCCCAAGATATCTGCTAGATATCTTAAGTCTCAGTCAGCAAAGCATCTTACCTGCTTTACTCCATCCCATATCACACTGCCAAAGGCCTTTCTCTGAGCCTGGCAGCAATCTCTCTACCTATCTAGTTCCAAGGCAGATTTCCATGCCAGAAACATATATCCCAACTCCATTGCAGCCCAGAGCAGCCGCCTCATGATCCCTTACACTTAAATCTACACATGAAAGAACATACGAGACAACAAACTTTGATCTAATTGATAAGATATAATTGCCCACCTAAACATACAAAGCCCTGTACCCATCCATCCCTTAAGAACATTCATAACAGCCTGCAAAGGTACAGCATGGAATCTTAACATCAGCTTCCATGTTGTCCCGCAGCTACTGTGCCCTCTCCTCCTCTCTCCTCCTCCTCCCTTAAACTTTTTCTCCTGCCCATCCTTCCTTCTCATCCAATGACAGGCCTCACCTGTATTTTACAAATTAAATAGGAAGAAGGTTCCGGTGAAGTCACCCTAGTCCTGAGTATGGGACAAGGAGCAGCTGTCCTTGGAACAGTGGAATTACCATCAAAATACAGATAACTCCAGGGCAAACCACAACACTTGGCCGTTTGATATTCCTCAGCTGAGAATTCTTTGTTTAGCTCTGTACCCCATTTTAATAGAATTATTTGGTTCTCTGGAAGAGTTCTTTGTATATTTTAGATATTAACCCTTTATTGGATATAGGGTTGGTAAAGATATTTCCCAATCTGTTGGTTGCCATTTGTCCTAATGACAGTGTCCTTTGCCTTACAGAAGCTTTGCAATTTTGTGAGGTCCCATTTGTTGATTCCTGATCTTAGAGCATGAGCCATTACTGTTTTGTTCAGAAAAATTTCCCCCGTGTCTATGTGTTTGAGGCTCTTCCCCCACTTTCTCTTCTATTAGTTTTAGTGTATCTGGTTTTATCTGGAGGTCTTTGATTTACTTTGACCTGACCTTTGAAGAAAGTGAATTTGCATTCTTCTACATGTTGACCTCCAGTTGATCCAGAACCATTTGTAGAAAATGTTATCTTTTTTCCATCTGATGGTTTTAGCTGCTTTATCAAAGATCAAGTAACTATAGGTGTGTGTGTGTGTGTATGTGTTCATTTCTGGGTCTTCAATTCTATTCCGTTGATCTACCTGCCTGTCTCTGTATCAATCCATGCAATATTTTTATCATGATTGCTCTGTAATACAGCTTAAGGTCAATCAACTTTCAACTAAAATCTATCAAAAAGATAAGGAAGGACACTTCATACTCATCCAAAAAAAATCGACCAAGATGAACTCTCAATTCTGAATATCTGTGCTCCAAATGCAAGGACACCCACATTCATAAAAGAAACTTTACTAAAGCTCAAAGCATACATTGCACCACACACAATAATAGTGGGAGCCTTCAACACCCTACTCTCATCAATGGCCAGATCATGGAAACAGAAACTAAACAGAGACTTAGAGAAACTAACGGAGGTTATGATCCAAATGGATTTAACAGATATTTATAGAACATTTTATCCTTAAACAAAAAAATATACCTTCTTCTCAGCACCTCATGGTACCTTCTCCAAAATTGACCATATAATCAGTCACACAACAGGCTTGAACAGATACAAGAAGGTTGAAATAATCCCATGCATCCTATCAGATCACCACAGACTAAGGCTGGTCTTCAATAACAACAAATAACGACAGAAAGCCCATATATTCATGGAAGTTGAACAACACTCTACTCAATGATAACTTGGTCAAGGATGAAATAAGAAAGAAATTAACTGCATTTTAGAATTTAATTAAAATGAAGGCACAGCATACCCAAACTTATGGTACACAATGGGTGCAATGCTAAGAGGAAAACTCATAGCTCTGAGTGCCTCCAGAAAGAAACAGGAGAGAGCATACATTAGCAGCTTGACAGCACACCTGAAAGCTCTAGAACAAAAAGAAACAAATATACCTAAGAGGAGTAGAAGGCAGAAAATAACCAAACTCAGGGCTGAAATCAACTGAGTATTCTTAAGAACAAGAAGAGGACCTGGTGTTCAAGGGGATGTAGCTGGGCTGATAAGATAAAGTCATGAGAATTGTTTTCTATACTTGGGAAATGTCTGGGATACATGCTGAGGAATGAGGGAGTTGTTAGGCCAGCTCTGTGATCTAATTCCCTGGAGATGAAGTTTCCTTCTTAAAATCAGTTCTTGGCATTACTTATTACTTTGCTGCCACTGGGTCAAGGAAAACTACTTTAAGTTTCTATGTCTAACAGTCTAAGGCATGAAGCTGTCAGAATGGGCTGAAAATTTGTAAAAAAGAAAATATTCCATCTCCCCTGCCTTTGTAAACTTATACTGGCAACACAATATGATGGCCAGAGTATATCTTGGCATTACTGGAGGATTGCCTCTGTAATCTAAGCGTACACTCTTTCTCCCCAGTAAGAAATATTTTATTTTAATTTTCTGGTTTATATCTAACACCTGACTATGGTAAAAAATACTGAGGTTACAAACAAACTCATACATTATTGCTTGGCAACTTATCAAGTTATCTAATATTAATAAGCTTTAGTAGGAGTAAAGATAAGAAAGGATCCTTTATAAATATCTTTATTGATATACAGTTCACATAGTTTAAATTCACCTGTATAAAGTGTACAATTTAAAGTTTTTAGGCATATATCAAGTTTTATATCTATCAGCCTTTGAAATTTCTCATGAATGAGAAAGAAAACTAGACACCCTTCACCATTACCCCATGCTCCCAGATCTAGAGAATCCCTAATACACTTTAATTTGTCCATATTTTTCTACTCTGTGCACATAGCATCTGTTTGTTTATGACTGGCTTCTTATATTTAGCATAGTGCTTTCAAATATTATCTATGTGAGTAGTATGTGCTGAGAAGTATATCACTGCTCATATCTGAATGTCCTTGCTAGTTTTATGTCAACTTGACACAAACTAGAGTCATTTTGGGCAAGGGTCATTCAACTGAGAAAATGCCTCCACTAAATGGATGTGTATGTAAGTCTTTAGAACATTTTCTTAACTACTGATTAATGTGGGAGGGAGCAATCCACTGTGGGTGGCGCTGTCCCTGAGCATCCTGTGATGCTATAAGAAAGCAAGCTGAGCTGAGCATGTCAGAAGGGAACAATCCAGTAAACATTACATACTAGTAGTATGCAATGTAACTAGTAGTGTACATTATTCCCTGGTGGCCTTTTCATCAATTCCTGCCTTGACTTCTCTGGATGGCAAAATGCAACTCATAAAATGAAACAAACCCCATGTTTCTCCCAATGTTACTTTTGGATATGGTACTCTATCAAACAGAAAGCCTTACTAAGACACTAAATAGCTTTTGTTATTATACAACATTTCATTTACTTGTTCATCAGGGTGGACATATTGAACATTTCCACCTTTTGACTATTACAAAGAATACTGTGGTGGGAAAATGTTATACAGGGTTTTTTTCTTTAGACACATAGTATATATTTAAGGTTGGAACTGATAAGTTGCATGGTGATGGTATGCTGTTGGGAGACTTGCTCACTGCTGTCTAAAGTAGCTACACCAGTTTACACCCCTGCTAGCAATGTACTGAGATTTGCTTTGTCACTACACCCTCATCTACAGTTCTTGTTATTGATCTATTCTATTATAGTCATCTTATTGTATATGAAATGGTAACTTGAGGGGTGGATTTGCATTTATAGGAACAAGCATTAAGAAATGTCTACATTGTACATATGTGAAAAACAAATATACTTAATCACTAGGAAGGCTGTTAAATTTTCATAAAAATGTCTGACTCATCCCCAGTCATTAGGAGAAGAATTCCATTTCATAAGAAAATCTCTGGATTGTGGGTTGCAAAATTGTCATTATTTTACATGGTTAAATCTGCAGTCAGTCACAGACTTAGCCCTATTCACTGATAAATTTTTATTAAGGATGAAGGTGGTAAGTATTGGAGAGAAATTACTTGTACCCTCATTTAACAAATTGAACAAGCTGCTTATCTTCTAAGAGACTTGGATTTTTTTCTATAAAATAAGGTCATTACTAATATGTAAAGTACACTGCTGGGTCAGAACCGAATAATAGTTTTTCCATGTAAATCGTAATACCTAATTCATGAGATGTTTTACTCTGTTATAATAATTTTTAAAATGTTATCTTGGAATATGAAGGAATCATTAAACATTTTGATTAGCTATTCTCCAACTCCACAAAAGAAGGAAAATATCTCCAAAACATACTAGAAAGTTAAATTAGCTATTAGAAAGAACAGACTCAGAAATAGTGTGTTAAAGGTGATATTTCATTCTCAGAATGCAATACTCTAATCTTCTCAGAAGTCTTTAATGGCTGAGAAGATATGCAGCATTCTGACAAGTTAGCTACCATTCTACTAAAGGGTGGAATTGGCATCAATTTCTTTCAACCTAATAATTCTTTGTTTGTTGTAAACTGAAGGTCTTTGGATTCCCTGGCAACCTAGAAAATATAACTCTTTGGCCTTGGATTCCTCAGCCTTGCTTTTAGAAATGATGCTGGACAAAACTACACAGGCAAACCTTGTTTCCTGTGCTGTTCATCTTTTCTGCTCTCTAATCCTGGCTGATATGGAAAGCCAGTTCTCTTTTACTGCCTTTTTTTGTTTACTGAGGGTTTCTAGGCATGGATTCCCTTCTGTCCTCCCATTCATGACAGAATTACATATACTAGCCTTCTCTCTTGATCCTCTATCCCAATTCATCCAACCCCTCTTTATTTTTTGAGACAGAGTTTTACTACATATCCCTCACTGGACTAAAAATATGTAGAACAGACTGGCCTTGAACTTATGATATTCCTCTTGTCTCTGCCTCCCTACTGAGGGATAAATTACAGGCATGCTGTCTCATGCTAAGCATGAATATTTCTGTAGATACTAGAAAAATGTTTTAATTGACCTTTTTACTATGTGCCTCACACTGTGCTAGGCTCAGAAATAAACATAACACAAGCCATGACCTTCAGTATAGTAGAGGTCCATAAAAGTGACATTAGATAGAAAATGTCATGGTAATGAGCTACAAGGTGTATCATAAGGATAGCATGACACTTATGAAACTAAAATCAGAGAAAATCTTGAGGGTACCTGAGCCAGTTGTGGTAACACATGACTTAATCCCAGCGCTTGAGAGGCTGAGGTAGCTGTGTCTATGAGTTTGAGGCCAGCCTGGTCTACAAAGTGAGTTCCAGGACAGCCATGGCTACATGGTAGGTACCTAGCTTAGAAAGCCATACAATCCAATAAAGATGAATACCTGCAGCATAATGTATTGTATGCACATTAGTTAATGAATTTTATGCCAAACGAATGGCTATACCTAGAAATCTGAAGAAAAACCAAGACGACACACCCTAATGTGATATAGACAGTAAAATGAAGGAAAAATCATCTGTGTAGAAGAAATACAATTAGGATACATGAAGAAGAGCATGACTCAATGCAGGGCACTCAGGATGTTTGATATCACTAGAATATAGGAAGAGAGAACAAGATTAAGATTGTGAGGAGCCCATAGTCAATTAATAATAGATTGTATTGATGATCTTAATTGTCATGCATATTTTTCCAAGATCATTGGAAAACATAGGATTCGTCACATGTAATTACACTTAATTACTAGCTGTTAAAACTGAAATTCAAATTTAATTTAATATTATGCAGTTTATCTATAAACCCTGTTCCCACAATCATGTTTAGTTGGTCATTTGACATATTTGAACAGGGAGTCTCTAGCAAACTTAATACATAGTTTTAAATTTTGAGAATTTCATATATATGCATATTATATTCACATAATTTTACCCTCCTTTGTTGTCCTCCAACTCCTTCTGTGCAGCCTCCCCCTACTCCCTGTCTAATTCATACCCTCTTATTTAAAAATAGTTATATAAGCATACATATGTGTGTATAAATATATCTTCTGAGTCCATTTAGTGTTATTCATATGTGTGTGTGTTGAGGGATGACCACTGAGACTGAATAGCCCGTCAGGGGGCTTGTCCCTGAAGAAGACTGACTTTCCCTCTCTCAGCAGCCATTGCTTGCCCATAGCTCTTCATCTAGTAGTGGTGCCTTGTAAGTCCTTCCATTCACACTGGCATGTCAACTAATGTGGTCATTGTGCTGGTCTTATTTAGATGATCATACCATTCAGATGCCATGGACGGGGCCTTACTGTCACATAAAACAGATATACAGTATCTTACAGAAAATATCATGGTCCTCTGGTTTACAATCATCCTTTCCTCTCTTTGGGAGTGGGCTTGCCAGGAACTCTGTTTTTATGTTTTTATTGCCTTCTCTCTTTTTTTTTTTCTAGTTAAGATTTCAAGAAGTATGTTCAAAAGGAATGGATCCTTGTCTTTCTCCTGATTTTAGTGAAAAGCTTTGAGGTTTTCTCTATTTACCATTAGACTGGCTATAGGTTTATTAGCCTTTATTGTATTAGGGTATATTTTTTAATATCTCTAATCCATCCTGAGGGTTTTTGCTTTTGTGCAAAGCTTTTTCTACATCTTCAGATATGACCACGAGTTTTCTGTTCTTAAATCTATTGATGAGGTGGATCTCACTATATGTTGAATTGTTTCTGCATTTCCTAAATGAAGCTGACTTCATTGTGATATATTTTCCATCTAGTTTGCAAGAGTTTTTGAGAATTTTTATGACTATATTTATCAGAGAGATTAGACTCTAATTAATTGTCTTTGTGATTGTCATTTATATTTCTTATGTGTTGTAGATCTCAATGTAATACTGGCTTCAGAAAAAGAATTTGAAGCATTTCTTCCTTTTTGTTTTAAGTTTGAGAATCATTGGTTTTAGTTCTTCTTTAAAGATCTACCAAATTCTTCAGTAAAGCCCTCTAAAATAGGTTTTTTTTGGGGGGGGGATTTAATTACTGATTCTTCAGACTTGTTGCTTATGACAAATATGTTTACATTTTTATTTTAACTTGGTTTAACTTCAGTAAATCATATACATTTAGAAATGTGTCCATTTCTTTAAAGTTTTCTAGTTTAATATAATATAGGTTTTTAAAACTGAAAATTTTATAATCTACGGGATTTGGTTGATTTTCTGTTGGAATGTCTGCTCTTTAACCTCTATTATTAGTTCTGGTTCTTCTTTTCTTTCTTTTGCTTACTTTGGCTCAGCATTTATCAAACTTGTTAACTTTTTCAAAGAACCTATTCTTTTTTTTATGCACTTAAATGTAGTTTCCATTTCACTGATTTCTACCCTCATCTTAATTATCACCTTCAGCCTGCTAGCTTTAGGTATGGTTTCTTTTGCATTTCCATGGTGCTGAGATTCCTCTCAAAGTTATTTGAGATCTTGATATTATAATATGAGCACTTAGAGGAATAAACTGCTCTCTCATGACTGATTACTTTTTGTTTTAATATGGTGTTTTTGTTGAACTTCTGTGACAAGAACTTCCCTTTTCTTATGATAGCTTTTCTGGGTAAAGACATCTGTGTATTTTGGGACATAAAACTACATTGATCCAAGCTCTTTTGGTTTTTTTAGTTTCCAGTGATGAAACAGTTATAATTCTGATAGGCCTGCCTTTATACATGTTACTTGGGGGTTCACTCTTCCTTCTTTCATTTCTCTTTCTTTTTTCTGCATATTTTGTGTTTTAATTGGAATATGGCATGGAATGTTTTTCTTCTGATCTTATCTATTTGTACCTGGATGGGTATTATATTGGCTCACATTATGTCGACAAACTAGAGTCATTTGGGAAGAGGAAATCACAATTGAAAAAACGACCTCACTAGATTGGCCTTTGGGTAAGCTCATGGTATAATTTCTTGACTAATGATTGATGTGTGAAGGTCAGCTCACTGTGGGTGGTGACACTGCTAGGCTGATGATCTTGTGGTATAAGAAAATGGGTTGAAACTAGGAAATATCATCCTGAGTGAAGTAACACAATCACAGAAAAACACACATGATATGCACTCATTGGTAAGTGGATATTAGCCCAAAAGCTCGAATTACCCAAGATGCAATCCATGGACCACCTGAAGCTCAAGAAGAAGGATGACCAAAATGCGGATGCTTCACTCCTCTTTAAAAGGGGAAACAAAAATATCCATAGGAGGGTATATGGAGGCAAAGTTTAGAGCAGAGACTGAAGAAACAGCCATTCAGAGACAGCCTTCATGTGGTCCATATATATGTACAGCCACCAAAACTAGATAAGATTGGTGAAGCTAAGAAGTGCATGCTGACAGAAACCAGATCTAGATCTCTCCTGAGAGACACAGCCAGAGCATGTCAAATACAGAGGCAAATGCTAGCAGCAAACCACTGAACTGAGAACAGGACTCCCTGTTGGAGAAATTAGAGAAAGGATTGAAAGAGCTGAAGGGGCTTGCAACACCATAAGAGCAATGTCAAACAACCAGAGCTTCCAAAGACTATACATGGACTGACCCATGGCTCCAGCTGCATATGTAGCAGAGGCCTTGCTGGCACCAATGGAAGGAGAAGCCCTTGGTCCTGCCAAGGTTGGAACCCCAATGTAGGGTATTTGCAGGAACGGCGGTAAGGTGGGAGATAGGGAGGGGAACACCCTTATAGAAGAAGGGGGTAGGGGGAAGGGGGCTATGGACAGGAAACCTGGAAAGGGAATAACATTTGACATGTAAATAATAAAATATCCAATTTAACAAAAAGAAAGAAAAAGAAAAAAAGAAAGGAAGGAAGGAAGAAAGAAAATGGGTTGAGCATCCCATGAAGAATAAGCCAGTAAGAATCACTCCTCCATGGCTTCTGCTTGAGAAGCTTTTGGATTCCTGCCTTGAGTTCCCAATCTCATTTTCCTTAATGATCAACTACAATAGTAAGCTTAAGTAAACCCTCCTCTCGAAGTTACTTTTGGTCATGGTGTTTATTTATCATAATAGAAAAATCTAAGACAGGCATGTTCTTCCTTAGAATTGAAAAATTACCTTCTTTGATTTTTGTTGAAAATGTAACTGCTTTAGATGTATGAAATCCTTCTCTGCCCATAATTTGTAATTTTCGGTGTTTTTCATAAAGTCACACAGATCCCTCCTTACACTTTTTGAAATCTCATTGACATTTATGAACTTAATGAGCTATTTCCTCTACCTTAACGTCAAGCCCTACTATTCTGTCTTTTATATGATCCATTTTATTGCTGAATTCAATTTTCACTGAAGACTTTGCTTAGCTTCATGAAAGTTTCACTTACAGTGTGATTTCTGTTTGGTCTTTCTTCAGTACTTTCATCTCTTTGTTAGATATTTTTATATCCTGAATTGAATATTTTTTTATTTATTTATTTTTCATCTTTATTAACTTGGGTATTTCTTATTTACATTTCCATTGTTATTCCCTTTCCTGGTTTCCTGGACAACATCCCCCTAACCCCTAACACTCCCCTTCTGTATGGGTGTTCCTCTCCCCATCCTCCCCATTACCGCCCTCCCCCCAACAATCTAGTTCCCTGGGGGTTCAGTCTTAGCAGGACCCAGGGCTTCCCCTTCCACTGGTGCTCTTACTAGGATATTCATTGCTACCTATGAGGTCAGAGTCCGGGGTCAGTCCATGTATAGTCTTTGGGTAGTGGCTTAGTCCCTGGAAGCTCTGGTTGGTTGACATTGTTGTTCATATGGGGTCTCAAGCCCCTTCAAGCTCTTTCAGTCCTTTCTCTGATTCTTCAACTGGGGATCCCGTTCTCAGTTCAGTGGTTTGCTGCTGGCATTTGCCTATGTATTTGCTGTATTCTGGCTGTGTCTCTCAGGAGAGATCTACATCCAGTTCCTGTCGGCCTGCACTTCTTTGCTTCATCCATCTTGTCTAATTGGGTGGCAACATATGTAGGGGCTACATGGGGAAAGGCTCTGTATGGGGTGTTCCTTCTCCGTCTGTTCTAAACTTTACCTCCTTATTCCCTCCCAAGGGTATTCTTGTTCCCCTTTTAAAGAAGGAGTGAACCATTCACATTTTGGTCATCCTTCTTGAGTTTCATGTGTTCTGTGCATCTAGGGTAATTAGAGCATTTGGGCTAATAGCCACTTATCAATGAATGGATACCATGTGTATTTGTCTGTGATTGGGTTACCTCACTCAGGATGATATTTTCCAGTTCCATCCATTTGCCTATGAATTTCATAGTCATTGTTTTTGTTAGCTGAGAAATATTCCTTTGTGTAGATGCACCACATTTTCTGTATCCATTCCTCTGTTGAAGGGCATCTGGGTACTTTCCAGCTTCTGGCTATTATAAATAAGGCTGCTAGGAACATAGTGGAGCACATGTCTTTGTTATATGTCGGGGTATCTTTTCGGTATATGCCCGAGAGGTATAGGTGAGTCCTCAGGTAGTTCAATGTAAAATTTTCTGAGAAACCTCCAGACTGATTTTCAGAATGGTTGCCCCGGTCTGCAATCCCACCAACAATGGAGGAATGTTCCTCTTTCTCCACATCCTCGCCAGGATTTGCTGTCACCTGAGTTTTTGATGTTAGTCATTCTCACTGGTGTGAGGTGAAATCTCAGGGTTGTTTTGATTTGCATTTCCCTTATGACTAACGATGTTGAACATTTCTTTAGGTGTTTCTCAGCCATTCGGCATTCCTCAGCTGTGAATTCTCTGTTTAGCTCTGAACCCCATTTTTTAATAGGGTTATTTGCCTCCCTGCAGTCTAACTCTTCAGTTCTTTTGTATATTTTGGATATAAGCCCTCTATCAGTTTGTAAGATTGGTAAAGATCTTTTTCCCAATCTGTTGGTTTACCATTGTCTAACAATGGTGTCCTTTGCCTTACAGAAGCTTTTGCAGTTTTATGAGATCCCATTTATTTGATTCCTGATCTTAGAGCATAAGCCATTGGTGTTTTGTTCAGGAAATTTTCTCCAGTGCCCATGTGTTGAGATGCTTCCCCCACTTTTTTTCTTCTATTAGTTTGAGGTATCTGGTTTGATGTAGAGTCCTTGATCCTTGGACTTAAGCTTTGTACAGGGTGATAAGCATGGATCGATCTGCATTCTTCTACATGTTGACCTCCAGTTGAACCAGCACCATTTGCTGAAAATGCTATCTTTTTCCATTGGATGGTTTGGCTCCTTTTGTCAAAAATCAATTGCCAATAGGTGTGTGAGGTTCATTTCTGGGTCTTCAATTCTGTTCCATTGGTCTATCTGTCTGTCTCTGTACCAATACCATGCAGTTTTATCACTATTGCTCTGTAATACTGCTTGAGTTCAGGGATAGTGATTCCCCTGAAGTCCTTTTTATTGTTGAGAATAGTTTTAGCTATCCTGGGTTTTTGTTATTCAGATGAATTTGCAAATTGTTCTGTCTAACTCTTTGAAGAAAATTGGATTGGAATTTTGATGGGGATTGCATTGAATCTGTAGATCGCTTTTGGTAAAATGGCCATTTTTACTATATTAATCCTGCCAATCCATGAGCATGGGAGATCTTTCCATCTTTTGAGATCTTCAGTTTCTTTCTTCAGAGGCTTGAAGTTCTTATCATACAGATCTTTCGCTTGCTTGGTTAAAGTCACACCAAGGCATTTTATATTATTTTGGACTATTAGGAAGGGAGTTGTTTCCCTAATTTCTTTCTCGGCTTGTTTCTCTTTTGTGGTCTTCAGCTGTTCCTGTGGGCATGTGTCCTGAGTCCACCAGGCAGGTCGTTTGGAGCAGAAAAGTTGGTTTTACCTGTGGTCCTGCAGCTCAAGTTGCTCCTGGGGGGCTGCTTTTGAGCTCTCTATGAGGGCAGGAACCAGGAGGGCCTGCACCTCCTTTTCCTGGAGCCCCCGTGCACCGGGGTCCCAGATGGCATTAGATGTTTTCCTCTGGAGTCAGAAATGTGGGCAGAGTGTAGTTTCTTCTGGCTTCCCAGGTGTGTCTGCCCCTCTGAGGGTTTAACTCTCACTCCCACGGGATTTGGGTGCAGGGAGCTTTTGTCTGGTTCCCTTCAGGTCCAGGCGGTTTCTGGACCCCGGGGGACCTGCTGCTTGAGTGCCCCTATCTTCTGGTTCCCAGAGGCCCTACACAGTTTCGTCTTGTGCCAGGGATGTTGCAGGGGTGGGCAGAATTGGTGATCTCTCCTGCTCTGCAGTCTCAGGAGTGCCCACCTGTCTGGGCGGTGAGCTCTCTCTCCCACGGGGTTTGGGAGCAGGGAGCTGTGGGCCTGATTTTTTTTTTTATCTCATTCTGTTTCTTGTGTGTATTTTCTTGCAACTCATTGAAGAGATTATTCATGTCCACTTTAAATTCATTCATATATGTACTTGTTTTTGCTCTGCATTTCTCGAACAGCTTTATAATCATTGTTTTGAATACTTTGAAATTTTGCCTAAGTCACTGTCATTAACAGCCATCGATATGAGGTGGTTAATTTGAGGGAAGATATTTTGTCTTGCATTTCAAAATTTTCACTGAAGTTGGCCCATATGGAGCTAGCTTTTTAAGATGTTTTGGCAACCTGAGTTAAGTGTGTGTGTGTGTGTGTGTGTGTGTGTGTGTGTGTGTGTGTGTGTGTGTGTTTTGGTGCTTTATACTCTTTCTGTTTCATGTGTTTTTGCTGGGCTCTACACTGCATAAACATTCAATTTTAAAGAGATTCACTGTCTTTGTGAATTGTGAAAGTTATCTAGAAACTCCATGGAGTTGGAGGAAGCACTATCTCTGACCTCATAAACCAGAGTCTGTACAGTATACATAGAGGAGTCATAGGAAGAACAGCAGTTTCATGGGTCCTCTGTTCTTCAGAGCCAAAGTTCACAAAGTGTTGTGGAAATGTGTGTTGAAGATGGGGACCCTGTAACCTCTAATTCCATAGCTTTCAGAAGTTTAGATGACTGTGTATGGACACCATGTGTAGTAAGATCACACTTTCCTCATTAGTACATCTATTAATTAGGGTGTGCACTAAGGGTGGGAGAAAGGATCATGTTCCTCTGGGTTTATAAGAGTAAAGGAAGTTATATCAAGGTTTAGAGGTCAAAAGAACACTTGTCTGCCAAGTCTGGAGTGAGCCTGATCGTGATACCTGCTGAACGTATGCTCTGGGGGCAGGAGGCTGGGAACCCTTTACCTACCAGGTCCTGGTGTTCACAGGCTATGGCAGAAGTGTGCATCACAGAAAACTGGTCCAGTAATCTCTTACCCATCAGGGCCGGGTGCTGACAGGATAAGTAAAGTGTCAGTATAATTATTTTGTTCATCTTGTAATGGTAATCCAAAGTCTTATTAGCCCCTAACTACAAATGTATACTCTACCTTATAATCAAATTCAAATACTGACTTTTAATAGACTATCTTTGTGTCTTTGCATAGCCCTTTGCCTTATGCCAACATTTCTCTCCTATTTTTTAAAAGGTTTCTGATTCATTTATTTATATGTGTAAATGTCTTGCCTGCATATATGTATTTGTACCATGTGCATGTCTGGTGCTCATAGAGATCAAAAAAAGGAGTTAGATCCTCAGAAACAAGAATTACTGGTGACAGTGCACCACATTCGGGGTTCTAAAAGCCAAACCCAGGTCCTCTGTAGAAGAAAGTGCTCTTAACTGTCACATTTTCTCCACAGCAACCTCCCCTTCATTTCTAATCACGTGAGCCCTCGCCATTTTACAATATTGGCTGTTTCCTAGAAAACTTTGTGGCTTCTTTTTTTTATTTTTTATTTTATTTTATTGGATATTTTTATTTACATTTCAAATGTTATTCCCTTTCCCCATTTCCCATCCATAAGCCTCCTATCTCCTCCCCTTCCCCTTCTTCTATGAGAGTGTTCCCCCCCAACCATCCCTCCTCCCTGCCTTTCCACCCTGACATTCCCTACACTGGGGGAGTTAGAGCTTTGGCAGGACCAAGGGCTTCTCCTCCCATTGGTGCCCAACAAGACCCTCCTCTGCTACATATACAGCTGGAGCCATGGGTCTAGGACTTGCACCTTTAAGAGGCAAGCTTTCATATAATTAAAATTTCCTTTCCTTTTTCCAGCCAAAGCATTTTAGAGAGCAGAGCATGTCCAGGGCATTCTTTGCTTTTAAATTTTTTATTTTTATTTTTTATTTTTTTATTAGATATATTTCTGTACTTACACTTCAAATGGTATTCCCTTTCCCCGTTTCCTGTCCGTAAGCCCACATCCCCACCCCCTCCCCGATATGGGTGTTCCCCCCATTCACCTCCCTTACCGCCCCCCAACCCCTGACATTCCCCTGCACTGGGGGTCCAACTTAAAGTGCCAGTAAATATATTCAACAAAATTATAGAAGAAAACTTCATGGCTTCTTTAGTCATATTTATAATTTTTTTCACCTCACAGCACCATTTAGTTATTGGTGTGTTATAATTTATATACTTTTTTATAATCAATTTTATATACTTTTCTGTCATTGTACAACTACAGTATTCTGGCTTCTGCTCCTTCCATACCAATGATCCTAGCCTCCTTTGTTCCATTAAAGTTCATCATTCTTCTTACTTTTGTTTTGACATTGTATGTTATTTGAGCATTAGCTATACTTTCTTAGTCAAAGGTTGTTGCTCCAAAAGTGGCAGTAGGTACATCAATGACCCTAACCCAACTTGATGAGATATATTGCATGCTCATCAGAATTTTGAAGTGGTGGACTGTCCATTTGGAAAAGAGAAGGTTTTATAAAGAGTTATCCTGATACTTATGTTACTCTTCTGAAATGTGGGGATAACATTGACATTTAGGAGTGGTGTGAGAATCCTTGTTACTTACCACACACACTTACATGCACATGTGTGTGTATAATAACATTTTTACATACCAACTAAAATGGAAATTCTCTCTTTTTTAGTCACTTAAGTCCTGATCCCTTTCCCCCCAGTACAGTCCCTCTCCCCTCCCCACCTCTCCTCCCTTCTTCTCTGAGAGATTGGAGGGTCCCTTGGTATTCCTTCATCCTGGCACATCAAGCCTCTGGAGGTCTAGGTGTTTCTTCCACAAAGGCCTACACAGACAGGTAACAGCTTTAGGCATAACCCCCACTCCTATTGTTCAGGACCTACAAGAAGACTTATGTACATCTGCACATCTGCTACATATATGCTGGGGGTCTAGGTCCAGCCTGTATATGGTCTTTGCTTGATGGTTCTGTCTATGAGATCCCCCAAGCGTTCAGGTTAGTTGATTCTGTTGGTCTTTCTGTGAAGTTCCTAACCTCTTCAGGGCCCTCAGTCCTCCCCACAAATCTTCCATAAGCGTTTCCGAGCTCCATCCACTATTTGGTTGTGGGTCTCTGCATCTGTCTGAGCCACCTGCTGAATGGAGCCTCTCATAGGACAGCCATGCGAGACTCCTGTCTGCAAGCATAACAGAGTATCATTAATAGTGTTAGGGATTGGTGTTTGCCCATTGCATGGGTCTCAAGTTGGGCCAGTTATTGGTTGGTCATTCCCTCAGTCTCTGTTCCAGTCCCTGTCCTCGCATTTCTTGTAGGCAGGAAGAATTTTAGGTCAAAAATTTTGTGGGTGGGTTGGTGTCCTTTTCCCTCCACTAAGGTTTCTGCCTGGCTACAGGAGGTGACTTCTTCAGGTTCTACATCCTCACTGTTGTGAGTCTCAGCTAAGGTTGCCCTCATTGATTCTGGGGAGCCTCCCCTGTCTAAGGTCTTGGGCACTTACTCTAGATGCCTCCTTACCTCCCTCCACCCCTGCCAACTGCGGATTCCATTCATTCTCATGGCCATCTGGATACCTCTCCAGTCTCTCCCCTCATGCCTAATCCTGAAACTCAAACCCCTCTCCCTTCCAGTTCCCTCCCTCCATTTGCCTCTTATGACTGTTTTAATCACCCTTCTAAGTGAGATTCAAGCATCCTTGCCTGGGTTTTCTTTCTAGTTTAGCTTCTTTGGGCCTGTGGAGTGTCATGTGGGTGCCCTGTATTTTATGGCTAATATCCACTTATAAGTAAGTACATACCAAGCACGCCCTTTTGGGACTGGGTTATCTCTCTCAGGATGATATTCTCAAGTTCCATTCATTTGACTGCAAAATTTATGCTGTCTTTGTTTTTAATAGCTGAATAGGATTCCATTGTGTAGATGTGCCACGTTTTTTGTATCTATTTTTCAATTGCCATTAGTCTTTCTCCTTGAACAGATTTTTCAGATGCCAGGCTTTTACTTTTAGCTGCCATACTCCATTCCTGCTGGTGAAAGTAACCTCACTGGATATGAATGCTTTCAGCATCAAAGAGTGCTGACATCACCTCTGGCTGATGCTCCTTCACACTACTGAAAATGTGAGGCTTCAGGTTTCTAGAACCTATTAACACTCTTTATATTATACTTTCTACTACTAGTATTAAAGGCTCTGAAGAAAACGCCTCTTGGCAGGGTGTTTAAAGTCCTTTCATTTCTCAGACTTTTTAAGAACACACAGAGGAATATGCCTGTATTCAGATATTAGCCTGCCAGTCATCTTGTGAGATGCTGTGAGGAGTACTCCGGCATAACCTGAACATGCTATAAAGACCTTTTGTTCTTATGAAAAAGCTTCCATGGTAATTTAAACTACATGGGTTATAAGTATTATGTGTATAACCATAGACAAGCATATAGATAACATGTACATACTGTTTACTTATTTCTTAATTTTGCACTTTTAAATTTATTTTGGGTTGGTATATGTTCTTTCATCTTTTTTTGAAAAATATTTACTTTTTTAAAACACACACAGAGGTTCGAAGACAACTGGTGAGAGTGGGTTCTCTCCGTTCATTATATGGATTTCAGGGACTGAACTTAGATTATTAGGGTTTGTGGCCAGTCATTTACTCACTGAGCCATCTGGCCAGACCAAAGATGGACATATTGTAAAGTGTTCATTTTATCACTCTACTTCACTATAGACTACTCACTGGGAAATGATAAATATATATCAATATGTATTCGATTTATCTGATGAGAATATTTATGTTTCTCTGTGTGCATGTTTATATGTATTTATGTAGCTATTTTTCTGAGCACATGAATACTGGATTCTGAGATTTAAATATATATATATATATATACATATATACATATATATAATTTGTTATTTTTAACACCAATTTGTTAATAATGATTAGGTATAATAGACTTCCCTGGAGATTGTTCTAATTTATCCTTTACAGTTATCAAAATTTTTTACACTGAGCATATGTTATTTGGGAGTCACCAAAATAGGTCGAACATATTTGTCATTTCTCAGGGGAAAATCATCTGTAGTTACATGCTTAAGGAATTTCTGATGTTTCTTTGTATATGACTTCTAATTGTCATACATGCATTATATCATGTAATTGTCATAGGTCAATACCATTTAGTTTTTTAGAGAATAAGATTCATTGTTGTTACTTCCTCAAGGACATATTATTTTAAGTAAATAGGATGTCATGTCCCTTTAACCATGCAGTATCAGAGAAAATAAAGGAAAGAAATAAAATGGTAAAACCGAGATTCATTCTTGACAAATCTTTGAATGAAGGTTGATTATATTTGCAAAAAATGTGGCGCTAATCAATTTTTTGAATTTAATTATCTTTGTTCCCTGAAAGCAGAAAAGATAATAATAATCACATTTGAAGTGGAAGAGTCATGGCTGACAGGACACATAAGCTATTTAGAAAATAATTTAAGTGAAGTTGAAACCAGTCAGAGGGCACAGCTATTATTCTATTCACCATGGAGTTTTTCAGTCATGATTAATTGTGGAGGAAAATGTTTGAAGAATATATCCTTTGAAAAAGTGACAGAGGTGAAGGAACTCAAAAGAGAGCTTAAGATGATTCATATTATTGGAATATAAAATTCTTATGATCCTCAAAGACAGAGTCTGATTCATTTCAAATAGGGTCGTCGCTCCTGCAGCTGTCTTTTTCTTGCTTAATTCATAAGTAGTACAGGCACTGACTTCATACTTCATGAGGCATTAACTGTGTTGTGTTCAGGTATTTTTGTGCGGTTCCAGAAGTAATTTCTTATCTGCTTAAAATGTTTCATTCTGAATGTTTACCTGCTTGGTTAAGCAAAAAATCGATTTTAGACTCCAACTCCATGAGGTATTAAATAGAAAGAAGGAACGACCCTGAAGTCCACTCTTTTCCTCCTGCCTACAGATATAGCCAGGATTATGGTTAGGACTCAGGTTATTCACGGAAATATTTACTTACCTGAAAATCTGTTCAAAGCTTCAAATAGGATTATATAATGTTATTAGAAACAAAAAAGTAAAATCAATTTACATAGATAATTCAGAGTCTATCCTGTAAAATGAGGAAACACCTAGGTAGCTGTGGTTAATCTGCAGAAAAGTGAATATGAATGTCATAGACCCGAGGTATTTAATATAACACTCTAAATACTACCATACCATCAACATCTTAGAACTTGTAATATCTTACTACGTCTAATATTATTATATTGTTATTTTTCTGCATAGTAGAATGTAATTAAATTCAAGTGTGGAACCCATGTCTATATACACACAATAAAAAATATAATAAAATGCTCAAAGGTCACAAAGAGGATGATGAGAGTGGGAGAGCTAAGGTAACAAGCACTTCATTCATAGTTTGGAAAGAGGAATCAAATGATAATATTTAGGACATAAGGATAGATACATGAATTGATTCGCAACAAGTAAAAATGTCTTTAATAATAAAGATATCTTTCCCCTCCCTTCAGCTCTCTGATGCACCTACTGCTCTATTGCACTCTTCTTCACAGCCAAACTTCTCAGGAGTTGTTTCCTGTTACATCCATTGTTTTATCTCTTACCTTTCCTTGCCAGTCCACCCATCTCTCATCAGAGTTTACCTAATCCCTTGATAAGACTTCGGTGACTTCCTTTATTACATCCATTTGGTTTATACCAGTAAAGCATAACAGATAAAACACAGTATTCAAGGATTTAACATCTGGAATGTAGATAGTGGAGAATGCTGGTCCAAAAGGCATAGGAAGTTGAAAAAAGGTCGTGGGTAGCAGCATCCCAGCACAGTAACTCATTGTCAGTGTCGAGCTACAAAATGTTCTGATAATGTCATTTTAGGAAGATGTGGTATGTTTATATATTTCTACATTCCCTCTACCCCATGTTGTCAGAAGCCTCAGATCTAACAACTCAAATTATCCAAATACAGAATCTAGGGAATTGATCAACAATAAAACCTAAATGAGACATTGCTCAGAGGATTTCTCTAAAAATGTAAACTTCAGAACACCATTTTCATCCATGTGAAATGTTTGCTCCATCCTTTATGGAAATGTTTCCCTGAATTTAGATAACTCTTTATTACAATTAATTTTAGGAAAGGTGATTTGGCTGCACGTACACATTCAAAGGGCTAACAGAGTTTAATTCATGGATCAGGGGAAAATATCTCTGATTTAAAGTGCTCTGTCAAGAGGAAAAGAATCCACCAATTTACCTAAATTATTTTAAATAAATAGAGTGTTTAAGATTGTGTGTGTATGTGTTGACTTATTGACTTATATTTTAGGTCTCATAAATCAAATATTTTCCTGTGAAAACTACAGAACTTTTCCATGAAAAATACATACTGTAATCTTAATAAGGTATATTTGAAAGGACAAAAGGTATAGCCTGTAGTACTACCTAAGAAACTAGTACTACAAAGATCATGTGATAAAGTTTTTGCATTTTATATCAGTCTATTCAAAATTGTATTACATATAATTCCAAAACCTTCAGAAAATCCATCTATTCGAACACAGTCTCATGCAATTTGGTGTAGCATTCAACTTGGGCACTGATATCTTCACAATGTTCCAAGTAATTCAAGTACAGCAAATTTTGAGAAACACTGTTCAAGGTTTACTTTCATATAATAAGAAATACAGTTCTTTTAAAAGAATATGATATCTTTGGCTCTTTTTGATTTTTTAAGGTTATTGATTTGAATCTGTCATCCTAGGAATCATAGATAGAAAGAAAATTAAAATATCATGAAACAGTGTAAGATTTTAATACTTAATTCATTATGACTATGTGCTTATTTTTCTCATTGACTTTTTTGTATAGAAAAACCTAATAATGATATTTGAAGACGTGAGACCCTGGCTGCCTGTTGCCCAGTTTAAATATTACTTAGCCTCATGAGTCACTTAGAAACCACTAGGTGACAAATGTGTATTCATAAAAATCTGTGAAACTAGCTTTTATATGGCATACTTAGATCATGACATGAAACAAAAATGGTAAGTTATTTTTCCATTTTTGAAACTTAATTAAAATACAATTACATCTTTACCAGGTGGGATGAGGTACAAGCACCAGCCATCTGTCCATGCCCCACCTCACACCAGGAGCCATGTTGATGACTTTGGCCCATGTTACTAAGGCATTCCATTACAAAACCAAATTTAAATAGTATCCACAAATCCATTCATACAGAAGATACTAGAAGAGAAACTCCAACCCAAGGAGATTAACTACACACAAGAAAACAGAAGAAATAAATAACCACACACTAGCAAAACCAAAAGTACTGAACAATTATTGGTCTTTAGTATCTCTCAATATCAGTGGACATAATTCCCCCAATAAAAAGGCGTGGAGTACAAGAATGGATACTAAAACAGGATCCATTATTCTGCTGCATACAAAAACCACATCTCAAAATCAAAGACAAACATTACCTCAGATACCAGAGTAAATGGCTGGAAAAAGATTTTTCCAGGAAAATGGACCCAAGAAGCAAACTGGAGTAGCATTCTAATATTTAACAAAATAGACTCCCAATCAAAATTAATCAAAAAAGATATAGGACATTTCACACTAATAAAAGGAAAAATCCACCAAGATGGCAACTCAGTTTTAAATATCAATGCCCCAAATGCAAGGGCACCCACACTTGTAAAAGAAACATCACTAAAGCTTAAATTACACACTGAACTCCACACACTAATAATGGGAGAATTCAACACTCCACTCTCACCAATGAACAGATCACCCAGACAGAAACCAAACAGAGAAATAATGGAACTAACAGAAAGTATAACTTAAATGGGCCTAACAAATGCCTACAGAATGCTTCACCCAAATAAAAGAATATACATCTAGAAACCTTCTCCAAGATTAACCATATTCTTGGATACAAAGCATGTTTCAAAAAAATACGAGAAAATTGAAATAACCAGCTGTATCTTGTCAGACCACAATGGATTAAAGCTGGATCTCAATAACAATAGAAACAACAGAAAGTCTACAAACTTGTGGAAGCTGAACAGCTCTCTACTCAATAAAGAAGTTAAAGACTTTCTAGAATTCAATGAAAATAAAGGCACAACATACCCAAACTTATGGAATGCAAAGAAAGAAGTGCTAAGAGGAAAGTTCGTAGCACTAAGTGCCTTTACAAAGAAACTTGAGAGGTCTCATACTAGCAACTTAACAGCACACTTGAAATGAAAGGTCTAGAACAAAAAGAAGCAAACACACCCACACAGAGTAAATGGCAGGAAATAATAAAACACAGGGCTAAAATTGTTAAAATAGAAACAAAGAGAACATTACAAAAAATTAATGGAGCAAAAAGTTGGTTTGTAGACAATCAACAAGATAGAAAAATCCCTAGTCAAGCTAACTAAAAGGCACAGGGAGAATACCCAAATTAACAAAATGAGAAATGAAAAAAGTACATAATGAAAGATACCAAGGAAATTCAATGAATTATTAGTTCTTACTTCAAAAACCTGTACTCTACAAAATTGGAAAATCAAAATTAAGTAGACGATTTTCTTGATACACACCACTGACCAAATCTAAATCAAGTTCAGGTAAAAGAATCTAAATAGATCTATAACACCTAAGGAAATAGAAACAGTGGTTAAAAGTCTGCCAAACAAGAAAAAATAAACCTCAAAACCAGATGACTTTGGTACAGAATTCAACCAGTCTTTCAAAGAAGAGGTAATACCAATACTCTTCAAAATAGTCCACAAATAGAAACAGAAGTAACACTGCCAAATCCATTTTAGGAGGCCACACTTACCCTAATATCTAATTACATAAAGACTTAGCGATAAAAGAGAATTTCAGGGTAATCTCTCTTATGAACATTTATGTGAAAATACTCAACAAAATACTTGCTAACCAAATGCTCAAACACATTAAATCACTCACCGTGATCAAGTAGGCTTCATATCAGAGATGCAGGGATTGTTCAACATATGAATGCCCATCAGTGTAATCCACTTTATGAACAAAGTAAAAGAAAAAACTACCTGATCATCTCATTAGATGCTGAAAAGGCATTTGAGAAAATCCAACACCCTTTTATGATAAAATTCCTGGAGAGATCATGGATATAAAGCACATATCTGAATAAAATAAAGGCAATATACAGCAAGCCAATAGCCAACATCAAATTAAATGGAGAAAAACTTAAAGAAATTCCACTAAAATCAGGGACAAGACAAGGCTATCCACTCTCTCCATATTTATTCAATATAGTATAGTCCAAGTCCCAGTCAGAGCAATCAGACAACAAAAGGACGTCACAGGGATACACATTAGAAAGGAAGAAGTCAAAATATCACTGTTTACAGATGATATGATAGCATGCATAAGTAATCATAAAACCTACTAGGGAACTTTAACAGCTGATAAACACCTTCAGCAAAGTGGCTGGACACAAAACTAACTAAAAAATCAGTAGCCCTCCTATATACTAATGATAATCAAGGTGAGAAATAAATTAGGAAAACAGCACCCTTTGTAATAGCCACAAACAATATTAAATATCTTGGTGTAACTTTAACCAAGCAAGTGAAAGATCTATCTGACAAGAAGAAAATAATACTCAACTTCATATGGAGAAAAAGCCCAGGATATCTAAATCAGGCATGTACAATAAAAGTACTTCTGGAGGTTTCATCATCCTTGATTTCAAGCTGTACTACAGAACAATAGTAATAAAAACCACATGGTACTGGCATAAAAACAGACAAGTTTGTTAATGGAATTGAACCAAAGAACCAGAAGTAAATGCACATACCCATGGATACTTGATTTTTTTTACCAAGAAGCCAAACTTATAAAATGGGGAAAAGGCATCTTCAACAAATGGTACTGGTCTTACTTGATGCTGCATGTAAAAGAGTACTTATTACCCTGCACAAAAGTCAAGTCCAGGTAGATCAAAGACATAAACATAAAACCAGATAAATTAAATCTGATAGAAGAGAAAGGAGGAAATAGCTTTGAACACATCGGCACAGAAGACAGTTTCCTGAACAGAGCACCAACGGCTCAGGCAGTAAGATCAACAACTAATAAATGAGAACTCACAGAACTTAAAATCTTCTAAGGCAAGGATGCCTTCAATAGGAAAAAAAACAGCAGCCTAAAGAATGGGAAAAGATTTTCACCAACTCCACATCTGATGGAGGGCTGACATCCAAAATATATAAAGAACTAAAGAAACTAAACATAGACACACCAAGTAACCCAATTAAAAATGGGATACTAGAGCTAAACAAAGAATTCTTGACAGGGGAATCTTTAATGGCCAAGAAGTCTTTTAAAAATGTTAAACACCCTTAGCCATCAGGGAAATGCAAATCAAAATGACTCTGAGATTCCACCTCACACCCATTAGAATGTAGAAGAAAGGTAAGGGATGGGATAGCTGGGTTGTGTCTGGGGAAACCAGGAAAGGGAATAACATTTGAAATGTAAATAAAAATGTATCCAATAAAAGAAATAAAAAACTCAAGCAACAGTTCATGGTGCTGTGGATGTGGAGCAAGGGGAACACTACATTGCTGGTGGAAATGCAAGTTTGTACAACCATTTTGAAAGTCAATTTGGCAGTTTCTCAGCAAATTTGAAATACATACCTCAAGGCTCACTCCTTTGCATAAGCCCACAGGATTCTCTGCCATACCACAAGGACACTTGCTTAACCATGTTCATAGTAGCTTTATTCATAATAGCCAGAAACTGGAAACAACCCAGATGACCCTCAAGAGAAGAATGGATAAAGAAAATATGGTACATTTACACAATGGAGTATTAATCAGCCATTTAATAACGATGTCTTGCAAGTTGTCATCATATGAATGGAACTAGAAAAGATTATCCTGAGTGATGTAACCTAGACCCAGCCAGACAAATATGCTATGTACTCACTTGTAAGTGGATATTAGTCATAAAGTATAGGATAACTAAGATATAAACCACAGACCTGAAGAAGCTAAGTAAGAAGGAAGACACAAAAGGGGAAACTGAGATATGGAAATGCATTAGATGTCAGAGGTGGGTAGAAGGAGGGATCTGGGTGGGATGAGAATGGGAACAGAGGATGAAGTGTTGGAGCATGGAGGGAGAGAGTACAGAGAAAGACAACCGGGTGGGTGGGGCATCTTTGAACAAGTTAGAAACCTAGGACAGTGGCAACTCCCAGGAATCTATGAAGGTGTCCTACAAAACTTATACTCATAATTTATCCTCCCTACAAGATGTGCAGAGGTAAAATATGGAGCAAAACTTGAAGGAAGTGTCAACTAATTATTGGCTCACCTTGAAACCCATGGCCATGAATGCAACCCCACCCTTGACCCTATTAAGGATATTCTGATATAACTCCAGACAGAAGCCTAGCATAAATGTCATCTGAGAGGCTTCATCCATCAGTTGATAGAAACAGATGCAGAGACTCACAGCCAAACATTAGACAGAGCTCAGGAAGTCTTGTGGAAGGGGGGAAGGAAGGATTAAAACAGCCAGGGGGGTCAAGGACACCACAAGAACACTTACAGAATTAACTAACCTGGACCCATAGGGGCTCATAGAGATGAAACTGCTAACCAGAGAACATGCATGGGATAGAGCTACGCCCTCTGCCCATATGTAAGAGTTGTTCAGTTTGGTCTTCATCTGGGACTCCTAAAGCAGGAACAGAGGCTGTGTCTGACTACATTGCCTACCTTTAGATCCCTTTTAGCTAATTGGCCTGGGCTTCCTTGTCTAGCTTCAGTTGAAGATGCACCTTGTCTTACTGCAACTTGGTATCCCATGTCTGGTTGATATCCATGGGAGGCTTGCCCTTTTCTGGAGAGAAGTAGAGGAGGGGAGGATCGGGGGAAGTGGGGGAGAGAGAGGGAGTGAGAGGGGCAGAGGAAAGGGAAGTTGCAACAATAATTCAGATGTAAAGTAAACAAATAACCAAGAGAGAAAAAGAAAAAACTTAAATCCAATTAGACAACTGTTCGTTGCCACCGATGTGTAACCTATTGCTGAGAGGGCCCCTATTGCTGAAGATATTGCATGCTTAGGACTTAGGACTTGGATGATTCAAGCTGGATCTGATCTGAAAGCCTCTTTCCTGCAATCCAGCTTCCATGAGTCCAGAAAATGCCATGCAAGCTGCAAAGATTTGTGTATTGGGGAGGGGGAGAAATTAAAGTTATCTAATCATTTTGTGAAGGTCACAGATATTAGTACCATTGCAACTGATGTTGGGTTCCAATACACATTTGGGAACAGCTAATCAAACTGTACCACCTAACAAGTACTGATAATAATATTAAAAGGGAAAATTTTTGGTAGTTGACTTTTTATATCTATTTTTTTAATCACCATATCAAAATGAAAATTAAGCACAGCACTTCCTACCTCTTAAAATGTTTAAAGTATACCACTAATAATTTACATAATCATATGTGTATATGTAATATGTATATACACTGACAATTTACTTATATGTGTGTATATACATAATTGATGCTTGCTAACTTGGTCCTTTACTGAGCACTTGACAAAGAGTACCTGTAAAGAACATGAGTCATTACTTACACTAATCTCTGTCATTAAGCTTCTGACATTGCTAGGAAAGTAATATTGCTAAAAATAAATATAAAGTCATTACAGCTGCTCTGTGCTCAAATATTTTGTTCTTTATTATGTAAAACCCAGTATCTATTTATGTGTAATACATAGCTTTAAATACAAGAGTTTTTCTATAGGAAGAATTGCAGTATGTTAGGATCATCCATATGACTTAATGAATTGGTTTATTATGATTGATGATTTTTCATTAATACATTATTTTAACATCAGCATAGGAATAAGATATTAAATATTCCTAAAATACAGAATGCAGAATATGTATCTCTGTGAATAGATGAAAATATAATACCTGTATATATGTGTATACATATAGTGTGTATGTTTTCAAAGTTTAAAATTTGAACCTATGAATGTAAATGATTTCTTCAATTTTATCAACTTAAAACTATTGGATTTTGATGTTTTACTTAAAACAAGTTAGTGTATTTCACTATGTTAGGAAAAATCAAAGGAAATAATCATTTTTTGGCAAAAATCAATAGTGCAACTTGCAAAATTGGGTTTGCGGAGACTCTAACGAAAACTGAGCAAGATCTGGAACTTGCTCCTGTGATTGTGAAATTGATGTGAGTCGGGAAAGCTCAGGAAAATGAGCAGCAAGGTGCAGGATTAAGGAGGGAAAATAGAAGAGCAAATGAAAGGACTAGCTGGATTTTATGCACCCCAATTCCCAGGTGAATTACAGCGTGTCAAACAACATGAAACCCTGCCTCGAGTTCAGCGCCATGACTGCAGATTGCAGGTGAAATCAATGCTGAACCAACGCAAAGGCTTAAAGCAGAACTCGGCAAGTGCCGGACTTGTGTAGTAGCTGCATGATCTCAGCACCACAGGTTCCTTCTAGCTTTGCCATCTTTAGAATGTAACGCTTATTCTTCTGATCTACAAAAGACTGCTAGATCTCTCATCCCTTCAAATCTCAGGAAGAAAAAACAGGAAGGGTGCAGCAGCACATCTACTATGAGTCAGTTCCCTTTAAAAGCCTTCCCAGAAAGCCTACATACATAATAATAAAATGTACAAACTGTTCACCACAACCATGTCTTGTTAGTACTCTAGGGGTAGCTGTAATGCCTTTTATACAACCTTCGTACAAAAACCCTAAGTTTCATAATCTAAGCAAGTAATTGTGATGGGCTCACAAAAGTACCCAAATGAGATCAACAAAACCAACATTTTACATTTATTTTTATTACAATCCATCTTAAATTACAGCTACTCACTACATACTGTAAGACTCCACCTGAGTCTTAACTATTGGGAGACTCCCATGAATGAGATATGAGACCAGAGATTGATGCAAAAGCAAGAGGATTATTATTCCAGTGAGCTGGGGTCCACCTACATCGGGAAGAGAGGCGACCCCAAACAATCCGTTAGTACAGTCTTATACATTTTATAAAGGGCAGGTTACAGTGATGGTGATGGGGCATACAAGCATTGGTGGGCTTAATTGGCCTTCAGGTTCCTGATGACACGGGTAGCGTCCGGATCCTTGATCTACATTCCTCTGGATAAAGTTGGGACAACCCTGCTTGGGAGGAAAGGGCTGCCTGAAGTATTGGAGACATTCCAGGAACTGTGCCAGATAAGATTGGCACACTCCCTCTTGGATGGGAGGAACTGTTTGGCACCCTGAGGCTGGTGGAAAATTACAAGCCCTTTTCTTTCATTTCCGCTTTTTCCTTGTGAGTGTTTCAATCGTGAAATCCCCCAGTTTCTTCGGTCATGACAGCCTGGTACTGGTGTCTAAGCACCATTACTTACACTGTATTAATTTGGTCTTTAACAAAGGATACAAGGTGATTTAAAATGCAGGGCCCAAAGGTCAAAAGCAAAAGTAAAACAATTAAAAATCCCATCAGGGTAGAAAACACAGTGGTCAACTACGGGGAGATATTGAACCATGATTCAAACCAGCTCTGCGTTACATCTCTTTCTCTGTTTCTCTTGGCTAGTCCTTCTCGGATTTTGGCCATGTTGTCCCCTACTACTCCTGAATGGTCTATATAGAAAGCAACATTCTTCTCCTAGTGCCGCACATAGCCCTCCTTGTTGTAAGACTAGTAAGTCTAGACCTCTTTTATTTTGAAGGACCACCTCAGCTAAGGAAGTTGAGGGTTGTTGACTTTCCCAAGTGATGTCAGGATTAATCCCAAAAGGTGAGGCGCCCGTGGGGTTACTCCATCCCCCACAGCTGCTGCGTATTAGCCATTTGCCTATGGAGCCCCTCTTCATGGTTATTAAATCTCCTGAGGAATGGGGCTTCCAAAAGGTGTCTCCCATGGTTTCACATCCCCATGCACCACAAAAGTAGCCATCAGCCCCTCCACACCTGTGAGCCCAGGCCCTATTCTGTCCATTTCATGGGCACACCTTTTGGGGCAACGTGTAGTTCACTTCTCAGCTGAGGGTGCCTGCATCCTAATCCTCATCCCTCAGGCCACCCCCGGGGCGGGGCTTCTGGGAGCATGTGTGTTTTCCTTTGCATTCAGGTAGTCTCTTCCCTAGTTCCTGGGTGGGGATACCCCAGGTGTCCAATCTGGTGACCAATTTACATAGGTCAGAGGTCAAGGTGGGCGTCAGGTATAAGGGGAGCTTCTGTTGAGGTGGACCATATGGCATCCCCGGTGGCTGACAAAACCACCCAGGTGAGTCTAGTGAGGGAATGGGGGTTGGGTTTTTCTATAGTAGAGGGATAAAGTCAGGAGCCAAGATAGTCATAGCGGGTTCACGATTCTTTGACAATCTTGAGCTTTTCTTCATATGTGCTTACTGAAAAGAGACTTTCTGTCTAGAAAAAGAAGATGGACAACCCAGAGAATGAACACCAAAATATACCTCTGGCTCCCATATGCACATGTGCATGCATGTACACACATTCACACATGCATACACATGTGCAAGCACACACACATGAACACATACATATATGCACATACACAAAAGGTCCTCAATGAGACTAGTATATATTGAGACTCTTTTTTATTTTATTTTTATTGGTTATTTTATTTTATTAAATCTCCCACTATTTGTTACCAATAAAGGGTAAAATCATACTTGATATTATATCTGATATTTTAAAAATCTGTTTCTTTTTTCTATTTACCTATATAGGTATCAATACAGTAATTATTATAGTCTTATCTAATGGTACCTATCTTCCTATTTTACCAATATCCTTCAAGATAATTTAGTCTGGTTCTTGCACCTATAATTCCAAACAGATTTTAGAATATTACTGTCAAATTCTGCAAGAAAATTTATTTTTACTGTAATTTTATTGAATCTATGAATCAATTTGGAAACATTGATATTTATGTGTTTATAGACAAAGATATTTAATTTATAAAAATTTTCTTTAGGGCTGGAGAGATGACTCAGTGGTTAAGAGCACTGAGTTCAATTCCCAGCAACCACATGGTGGCTCACAACCATCTGTAATGAGATCTGATGCCCTCTTCATGTGTGTCTGAATACAACTACAGTGTACTTACATATAAATAAATAAATCTTTAAAAAATGTTCTTTAATGATTTGCTTTGTTAAATAAAGGTTTCACTTCCGATAAAATGTATTTTTAAACATTAGATAATTTTAGCAATATTATGACATCTTTTATTTGCCTATACATGTGAGCATGTGCATGAGTGTACACAAGTATGTGGTGGCCAGAGGTTAAACTTTGGGTGTGATTTTTCAGGTGACATCCAACCTGCTGCTTTGAGACAAAGTTTCTTGGGCTAGAACTCATCAAGTAGGCTGTTAGATGGTCAGTGAGTCCCAGAGATTTGCTTGTCTCTGCCTCCTCAGTGCTGAGCTGATAAATTCAGGCTGCCATACCCAGCTTTGGTTCATGTGAGTGCTGGGACAAACACTTCATTGATCAAGGTATTTCCTCAGTTCATCTTACGTTCTCCTTATGCTAATATAGAGAACCTTTGGGAAATATAATCAATGAAATTATTTTCAATGTTGATTACACACCCAACAAATTTGTTAGATTTTCCTAAATTATCTGTTGATATTTTTGTGTTCTCTATGTACACATGCTGATACTATTTGTGAGGAACACTTCAACTTTTTCCTTTTCAATCCATCCAAGATTGTCCTAAAATCCCATAGTTACAGTATATTTGTACACTCTTACAAATAATACTGAAATTTTATGTAAGCATTTATGGAGGACATTTATGTAGAGAATGCACAAATCTTAATTTTATAATGTTATTAAAACACTTCCATTTAAACATCATGCAAATCAGTGTAAAAGATCATTCCTTCCTTACCCATCAAAAGCTTTCCTCTGCACTCCCTACATTCCCTATCTCAAACTTATAAAAAATATTCAATATTCTGGTTTCTAACACTCTCACCTAATTTTGATTTTCTGCTTTCTCTCTTTTCAAATATCAATATGCATATTATGCATAGATATTAATTTCCATGATACACAGTATTCCATTTAATATACCACATTGATGACATTTTTGTAGTTTCCAAATTGGTATTAGTATGAACAAAGCTGTAAAGAGAACTCTCATGTGTACCTCTTGTTTGAAATATTTATGTGCTTTTGATCAATGATAGCAAGTAATATAAATGTTAGGTTAACAAGCTAAGTGATTAAAACGAGTGATGTTTCACATACATTAAAAATGTTATGAAATAATGACTGTAAGCACAGCAGGTATAGGTTTCAAAACATGTGTTGTTACTTATCTACAGAAAGAGTATCCCAAACATGTCTGGCTGCAGAGGTTATGCAGCTGCATTTATTCAAGTTGGACATGGTAGCAACAAAACCATGACATCAGAGTCATTCTTTACATAAATGTAATATAGAAATGGAAAGATGCTAAAGAAGGGGGGAAGTTGTAAACAGCAAAATGAATCAGAAGAGAAAGCCATGTTATTTTTAAAAGACATAAGAAAACATGGCATTTGAAAGTATCAACAAGATATTATTAATAAATGTTTAACAGATGATATATGCGATATTTGAGAAAGATAAAAATATATAATAAGTTTAAAAGTTATATAAATAATTCATAAATGTATATGTATATTGGAATTATAGACACTTATTATACAGATACAATTTCAGATACACAAAAAGATATATACTTGTTTGCAAGATATTATGGCTTGCAACATTTCTGTAATAGCAAGAGGACAGAAAAACATGCATGAGTATTATGATACAATCTTAGAGCACAATATCCTGTAATTTTTAAAGAGCACAAGGTAGAATCATATATAATGATAAGGGCACATGCAATGAATGATAGATGTTAAAGATATTACATGCTACTCATTTAGCTAATTATTTGTGCATCAATGTATTTGCATGATGATATAGCATGCATTGTCAATAGTTCTATGTGAGGTTAAGCTACTGTAGGAAATTTAGGATTTCTGCTTTGTGTGTTTACATGTTAATTTGTTGATTAAAATCAACATGACTTTTAGGTGTCAAAAAAGAGGGCTTTGAAAAAAAGAATTTCTTTACAGACCATTCTTTCAATCATTCATGAACATTTAAAAACATATCTCGCTTTACAACTGTACATAAATCAAGAATGCTGGCAGATATTCTTCTTGATCCACATCATTAGGTAGGATTTATTCACAGGATGAGTTCTACCCACTTTGGCTTTCTTCCAGTCAACCAGCATTGACTCCTTGGACTTCTTTGGAGTGCTGTAACATGCTCCTAGCTCATGCATTTCTCCAAACTGTACCCTATTCTATATCCCTTTCTGTACCCTATTCTGCTGTTTCACACTCTTCTTTTTGTCTACTGTTGTTACCTGACTGGTTGTAATTAGGAGTTCATGTTTATCCCTGCCCATGCATTTCTACTTCTCTAAGGTCTCAATGGTGATCAAATTGACAGGAATGTAACCAGTCAAGTGTATAAAATATCACCCCTGTGACTCAGACAGATATCACCAAATATTTATCTTTTCATGAATATTTTTAGTTTCCTTGTAATTATGTTAGAGTTGACTCATGTATTTGCAATGGACTGTGAATAGCTGTAGTTATTTATAGGGCACAGCAATTAGCTGCCACGACACTCTCAATATCCTTGCCCCTCTATTGTGACAACCCCAGACATTCAGTTGAGGGCACTATGGATGCTTAAGCTTTCTAGAGGATAACTTCCACGAGGAAACATCCTGTAGCTGGATATTTTATTTATGTTACTGAGATTTGGCTATAAAATTATTTTCTATACTATCAAAAATGTATGTAGTTCTCTTTCATACATGGAGGACACACTATCAAACAGACCTCCTGGTCCTCTGGCTCTTACAATACTTGCTCATACTTTTCCGTGATGTTCAGTGAGTATTAATTACAGAGGCCGTGTTGTAGATATATACATTGGTGCTGAATATTTCATGGTCATGTATCATCTCCATTTTGACCAGCTGCTTATTTCTGAAGTGGTCTCCATCTGTTACAAAAAGAAGCATCTTTGATGAGGGATGAGGGCTACGGCATTCATCTTAATAGCTCTTTGGGGTCCATGTTACCTTCATTATGGATGCAACAGAGAATAAAAGTTAAATACATAGGTCTGTCAACACACTGTTCAGGTTTTAAATCTGGCCCTACTATTATATTACTTGCTATACAAATTGCAAGTTTCTTGGCTTGATTATTTACTGCAGCTTTTTTTCTTACTTCTTGCACAGGAGTAATAGCAGTGTTCATATTGGGGTACCATGAGGACAAAAAGGGACATGGTATGTTAAACACTGAGAACAATGCCAAAATGTGAAAAAAACTGGATGACGTTTGAAATTATCACTGATCTTTCCACAGGTTTAATCAAAACTCACAAAATTGTACTTGAAGATTCCTTACTAAATTCAGTAGCAAAATCTCTAAGAATCTCCCTTTGTATCGTAGTGAGACATTGATACCCTTGACTAAATAAATGCTGGCCAGGAGACACTACTTTCTGACACAATTTACCAATCATTTGATATAATAAATGTTTCAGAAATGCTTCAAAACCGTTTCCTCAGTCATAATGAGGCACCAGGCTCAAAGAATGACCTTCCATCTCCCAAGCATACAGGCTTTCATTCCTCTGCGTCTCTATGTCTCCTGCTCGTGTTTATGATGTCCTCCATCCTTTTCCATCTAGAGGTAAGTGCTACTTATCCTTTATGACACTGGTTCCTCCAAGAAACCTTTGCTAATACACTGCTACACATTATGTCAAAACTACCGACCAGTCCTGTTGTAAACTGTGTAAACTAAGCTGTCACTGCCCTTCTTCTGGATTGCTATGTGCCCCCTTGTTATTTTCTTGTCTCCTTCCTTCATCAGCCCTACTGAATATTTCATTCAAGAGCTGTAACTTCCCTCTTTATCCTCTGTATCTCCACCAATAGTATCACAGAGCAAGGGGAAGTTCAAGAAACATTTGTGAATAAATGAACAAACATATGTGCAAGCACAACATCCTTTCATCATTTGGAATGTGTGCTGTGGAGCAAAGCGAGGAGGGCTAAAATATGATCAGTGAGTGAAAGAATGAGTAATCTAATTAAAACAACAGGA
Source organism: Rattus rattus (assembly GCF_011064425.1). Classification (NCBI taxonomy): domain Eukaryota; kingdom Metazoa; phylum Chordata; class Mammalia; order Rodentia; family Muridae; genus Rattus; species Rattus rattus. The sequence goes on along the minus strand of NC_046172.1, from coordinate 44,373,500 downwards.
CAGACATGCATGAAAATGTGTGAAAGGCAGTGTATCAGCAATTGCTGCAATAAACTACACCATAAGCAACTTCATAATCTTAATGATCTGAAGTAGCAAATCACTTTTCCACTCAATTCTTTTTGCTGTCTTACTCAGCTTTGGGCTTGGTTCCAGGCTGCATGTTTCCTTTCCAAGCAGTTTGCTAGGGCAACTTTCTCATGGTTCATCACTAGAACAAAATAGGCAAGCCAACCATGAATTCCCATTTAGCTTTCTGCTCACCTTCCACTGGTTGAGGCAAGTCCCACATGATGAAGAACACCACCAAAGGGAAAGGGAGTGTGCTGCCCCACAGTGGGGAAGGTAGGAAGTGAGTTTGTGTTAATGCTTAGATTATCACACAGCACTATCCATTTAAAGTGCTAGGGGATGCCACTAGGTTCCTTGAACAGAACAATGAGTTACAAACACTTCAATGAATAAGTGGAGTCTGAGAAAAGTCTTCAAATAAAACAACTCTCTAGCCATTCTATAGAAAATAAAAGGTATGGTTTGGCTAAAAAGGAAACTCAGTGACATTCCAGAGAGGAGAAAACAAAACAGGTGGCGACAAAGTAGGATGCAGAATGGAGTCTTCGGTAAACTAAAGAACAGGTGAATGTGCCTAAAAGGGTCAGAAGCCAGCCGTTTGTCTTTAAGCATTTATTTAGCTATTGGAGTGCTTGAAGCAACTGGGTGGCATGACTCTTGACTCAACTTATTTTCTGATTTTTCCCCCACATGGTTTCTCTGACCAAAAATAAAAATCACGTTTCCTAGTTGTAAGTAGAAGAGTCTAGCTCTGGATAGGTCAAATATAACACAGTAACAAAGAAATTTGCTAAACTGGGGAAATGGAAAAAGTCAGGGAGCCATGGACAGAGTCTCATACCTTCTTGTAGATTTCACAAGAGAGTCCTGGACAACTTACAAAATGGAAGTTTGGAGCTCATTCGGTGCCGAGAATGGTGGGGTAGCTCAGTGGTGGGGTGCGGAATGACAGCGTGGTCCATGCCTGTGTCTCTTGGTTTAATCCAAAGCCAGAGAGGCAGAGAGAGATAAAGTCATGCCATTAGCACTGAGACACTGTGGAATATAGGGACATAAGTATCAGTGCTTCTGTGTTCTCTCAACAGTTTTGCAACAGTCGGTTCAGCTTCAAGTGTTGCTTAATTGTAAAATGTAGTCTGGGCAGTGCTGCTATCCATGCACCTGCTCTGGAACTACCTAAACACTGAGATGAAGGAGCCTAACTGGTTGATCTGAAGTCACCATCCATATCTCGGCTACTGTGGCTGGTAGGAAAATAAGTATAAGCGACTTATTAGTATTTTAATGGTTAGTTATACTAAGAAATGGGCTGTTTACACTAATAAGAATAAAATAAATCCAAGAATTGACAGTAGATCAGTTGCTGGCAGTCAAAGCAGAACCAGTGCCTTTATTACTTTTTAATATATAAAACCCCAAAAACAAAAAAGGCAACACCCCAACTTCTGCTTTTTCTTTACAAGTCTCATACAAACTTCATACTTTCTTCCTCTGAAATCCCATCAGAATCTACTTTGGGACTATTCTTTTCAAACTTGTGTAACCATTTTTAACAACTCTCTTTTTTTTTTTATGATTGGGGAATGGAGTAGAAACTAGGGAAAAGGCTAACCAATAACAGGCCCAACTTGAGGCCCATTCCATGGACAAGCACCAATCCCTGATACTATTAGAGATACTTTGTTATGCTTGCAGACAGGAGTCTAGCATGGCTGTCCTCTGAGAGGCTCGACCCAGCAACTGACTTAGATGGGTATAGAGACCCACAGCCAAACAGTGGATGGAGCTTGGAGATTCTTATGGAATGGTTGGGGGAAGGATTGAGGGGTCTGAACAAAAGAGTAGGAACTCCACAGAAAGACCAACAGAGTCAACTAACCTGGACCCTTGGGGCCCTCGGGGTCTGAACTATCAACCAAAAACCATACACAGACTGGACCTATGTAACAGATGTGCAGCTTGATCTTCATGTGGGTCCTGATCAACTAGAGCCCGGGTATCCCAAAACCTGTTGCCTCATGTCTGTCCCCAGTAAAAGAGAATGTGTGTAGCCTAGCAGAGACTTGAAGTGCCTGGGTGGGAGGATACCTAGGGGGCCCTGACCCACACAGGGAAAAGGGGAGAGGGAATGGGGTAAGGATTGTGGGAGGGGCTAACCTGGGGGAAGTGGATGAGATGTAAAGTGAATAAGTAAAAAATAAAAATGAAAGTAAAAGTTAAAAAAAATTGAGTACATCATTACAGTCCTCAGACCCACCAGAAGAGGACATTGGATCCCAAAACAGATGGTTGTGAGCCACCATGTGGTTGCTGGGAATTGAACTCAGGACCTCTGGAAGAGAAGTCAGTGCTCTTAACCTCTGAGCCATCTCTCCAGCCCCTCATGTAATTTAATGTCCAGATGCATTAATTCATGCGGTGTGTAGAAACTGATCATAAATTGTGTTTCTGTGTATCCAAGGTATTTATTTCAAAGGAATGGCTATAGTGCTCTGATGCAATTTTAATATTGTTTTCATCATTGATTTTAATAAGTGATTGTTTGGCTGAGATGTGCCCCATAGTCTTAGGCATCCGAATACTTGGTCCTCAGTTGGCAATGCTGTTTGGAGAGGCTTGGGAGGTGCAGCATTGCTGGAGGAAGGATGTCACTAGGGATAGGCTTTAAGACTCTAAAGACCGTTCTGTTCTCTCTGCTCCATACTTATATTTAAAGAGGGGAGTTCTCAGCTTCTGCTCTTGCACCATGCTTGTGGCTTGCTGCCATGCTTCCCTCACCTTGAATGACTCTCAACCCTCTGGAACCGTAAGCCCAAATAAACTCTTCCTTCTATAAGATGCGTTATCGTGCTGTTTTAATCACACTGACAGAAAAGTAACTAAGACAGTAAACATATGAAATAGTGGGTGTCCTTCTGACATTTTCACACATGGCATAGTACTTTGCTCATATTTACATATCTCATCCCACAATAGGCCTTTTCCTAGTAATACGACTTTTTAACTGACTAATAAAAAGGAGAGATCAGAGAAGGCATGCAAGTTCTGAACAACATATATCATTCTAATATAATTTTTTTTAAAGGAAGTCATGAAACCCTAAAGTAGATGTTGAACTGAGACAGGAAAGACACAACCACCAAGTACGGCTTCTCTTGTGCACCTACTGCACATTTCTTCCTAAGACCGCCGGTGGTATTTCATTAGCACCTTAAATTGAATTGGCCATGGTAAGAATTTTGCTAAGGCTATGAATCTAGACGCTCTCTTGCCCTAGAGAAACAGCTGTTACACATTTTACTCATTTGTCATTGAAGGAAAAAGAAATACTTTCTATATTTCTTTCATTCCATCAAATTAATATTTAGCAATTTAAATGTTATTGCACATATGCTATCTATATTTCACATACGACTCTTTCCAATGTGGATTTTCAAATCAGAATAATGTAGCTAATGAGGAAATGGCAAAATGTATAAAAGAATAGAGAAGTTAATGTATGCATATATTTTAGCTTAGTTTTTGTTTTTAAAGACACAGCATATCTTCAAACGCCAGTCAAATGACAATTTAACAAAGTGTGATTTAGTTTTAGGAGATGAGATGATAGTGGAGAAGATAAACAGCTAAGGGAATGTTCCCATTCCATCATCCCCACCCCTTCAGTCCCACTCTACCCTACAACTTCCCATTATTAATGTGTACATTGTCACCTCAGAAGACTGAGACAATACTGTGGGCAAAGGACAACAGTGGCAGTGCACCTTCAAATGAACACTGGCACGACACAATGGAAAACACCCCCCTTCAAGTAGAAAACAATGCAAGCATCTCTTTCGGAACTGTTTGATTCTAGCCCAGCTTCATAACCTCCTCGATCAGATGTTAATGAACTGCTTTCCAGGGTCTACTCAGTAAAAGCTTTACTGCTAAATGGTTGCACGGCATCAGCTGTGTTATTCTCCCAGGGTTGTGTGGACTCTGCTGCAACGTGTCCATCAAAGGGAACAATGCAGTCAGGTCTCCAAAGGACTGCTTTGGCCAGTGTTAAGTGAAAGAATGACAGCGTTTCCCTTTGTGCATTGAAGGACATTTGCACTTAAAAGTCTTTAAGAACAGAAAATGCGGAGAGCCGTGTCTGTAAAACGGTAAAGTTAAATGTGTGCTTTTCCTTTATTGTAAAGCATCTGGTTTCTGTAGAATGAATCTTGTTGATGCCAGTTTCAAGGTTGCTGTTCTTTGTGCTTTTAAACCAAGGTCAAAATGAGAGGCAGCTCAGAGGCCTTGAGATTGTCATTGACAAGGAAAATAGAAGCTTTATAGCTGTAGCACTAATTAATCTCTTCAAGAAAACTAGAAAGAGGAAAAATATATGCATAAATACATGTACACACATGTGATTAACCCTGTCAACAGCTAATTGAAATTTACTTTATGATCTTATACATGTCATCATACATAGCCAAACACAAGATAGTTTTAAATATATGATCTGGAGTTGTATGAGCTTAGGGGAGAAATGTAGTTTCTTAGACAACATTTTTCCGAAATACTGTTGTAGGCAAGGATGGCCTTCAAGAAATCTACACTTTCTGTGTTCTTTCAGTTAAAATGTGAATCTGAGGTGTAGCTCAATGGTAATGAGCATGCTTGACATGTGCAAAACACTAGGTTCACTCTGTAATACAAGAAAAATAATTTGAATTTTTATTGTCAATGGATCCTCACATCTCATAAGTAACTTAAGAAACAAAATGCTTTTTCATAACATGCTTACCATTTTTACATTTATTTTTAAAATTTATATGCTATATATTTAACCATATCTGTACCCCTCCCTCAGCTTCTTCTAGATCCTTCTCACCTCCTTATCAACTCCACTTCATGTTCCTTCTCTCTCAAAACTAACCAAAAACCAAACCAAAAAAAGTCAAAGCCTGTTTTGCATTGGTTAACAACTGTGCGTGAAAACATAGTTTGTTTTGCATTGGTTAACTTCTCCTGTGCATGGGCCAACCCTAGATTGTTGCTGCTATACCTAGTGACTTTCCTTAGCAGTAAAATTATTTTCCTTTTCTCGGCAAGTATCCACTGCCATCAGCTTCTAGGATAGGGAATAGGACTTTGTATCTACTTTCCCAGCTCTGGGTTGAAATTTTTGCCTGGCTTGAACTTGTGGGGGTCTTGTGCAGGCTGTGCACGCCACTCAACCCACATTAGAAAGCTGCTTCTTGCATTAGATGGTAATCAGCACAGACAGCTACAGCTGAGCAATGTGCAGGGAGAGAGAATTTGCAGCACTCAGTTCTTTTTTTATAAAAGGGATGTCTCTATCAAGCCCTCCTCTCGGGGCTTATGTATCTATGCAGAAGAGGAGCCAGAAAGACTGTACGAGCCAGAAGTGATGGATGAGTCCAAGAAAACAGCGTGTACCCGGCACAATAGACTGACACTCCTACAGATGTGTTTACCTTGAAAAGCGAAAAGCAGCATCACAATGTCAAACCTAGAAAACAGTGCTCCAGGCCGTGTGCACGAAAATGAAGTTGTTTCGAAGTCACAGGATACTTATTCTGAGTTTTCTTTTTTTTTTTAAAGATTTATTTATTTATTTATTTTTCTATGTGTACACTGTAGCTGTCTTCAGACACACCAGAAGAGGGCATCGGATTGGATTACAGATGGTTCTAAGCCACCATGTGGTTGCTGGGAATTGAACTCAGGACCACTGGAAGAGCAGTCAGTGCTCTTAACCGCTGAGCCATCTCTCCAGCACTATTCTGAGTTTTCTACAGCAAGCATTTAATGAGCACTTCATACATATCAGTTTTGGGATGACTTTACAGCAGGCAAATGTATGTTTAGGATTTTTTTTTTTTTTTGAAGCAACCATTCGGAGCTTATTTGCAGTAGTCTCACAATGAACTCTTTGGGTTAACTTTTCATTTAAATATTTCACTGTTTGTGAAAAATTTTAAAGATGTTTCTACTCAACTGAAAATTAGAAGCTGTTTTTAAAAACTGTATTTAATATATTTGCATAAATAACATCATATTGCTATAGGAAAATGAACTATTCTAACTCCAAAAGAAAATGCTGGATGGAGAGGCACACACTTCCACCAGTCTGGAATCTGAGGCAATGATCATGACATTAGAGCCAGCCTGGGACATAAACCCTATTCAAAGTCAGCCTGGGCTACACAGCAAGGCTATGTCTCAAAAAGAAAGATGACTATTAACACAGTAGCATTTCACTCTTCTAGGATGTTAGGAAACTAAGATGTGTGTGTGTGTGTGTGTGTGTGTGTGTGTGTGTGTGTGTATGTGTGTGTGTGTGTGTGTATGTGTGTGTATGTGTGTGTATGTGTATGTGTGTGTATGTGTATATGTGAGTGAGTGTGTGTGTGTGTATGTATATGTGAGTATGTGTGTGTGCTTGTGTGTGTGTGTGTATGTGTGTGTATGTGTATATGTGAGTGAGTGTGTGTGTGTATATGTATATGTGAGTGCGCGTGTGCGCTTGTGTGTGTGTGTGTTTGTATGTGTGTGTATGTGTGTGTATGTGTATATGTGAGTGAGTGTGTGTGTGTATATGTATATGTGAGTGTGTGTGTGTGTGTGTGTGTATGTGTATATGTGGGGAGTGTGTGTGTATATGTACATGTGGTGCGTGTGTGCACTCATGTGTGTGTGTGTGTGTATGTGTGTGTGTGTGTGTGTGTGTGTGTTGCATCCTTTATTTTTGGTTCTTTTTTTTTTTTTTTCGGGGCTGGGGACCAAACCCAGGGCCTTGCGCTTCCTAGGTAAGCGGTCTACCTCTGAGCTAAATCCCCAGCCCCTATTTGCATCCTTTATTACACAAATACTTTCTGGAACCCAACCTCAAAGCCAAAATTGCTAAGGTTCTTTTTATTATTACAACATAATTCTCTCCCTCTGTCTCCTCTCCTCTCCTTCACCCCTCCTGTATGTGTGTGTGTGTGTGTGTGTGTGTGTGTGTGTGTGTGTGTGTGTGTCTATGGTGCACACATGTGGAAATCAGATGGCAGGTTGCAAAAAATTTTTTGTTCTTTCACCGTGAGGATCGGATGGACTAAATTCGGGTCATTCATCTTGTCAGCAAGCGCCTTTACCCACTGAGCCATCTTACCTGCTGGCCTATGTGTAAGCTTCTGAGGTTACAGCAATCACCAAATCTCCATTATTTCTCCATTGTCCCTCCCTCCCCCGTTGGAATCATAGATATCAAAGTAAGGGAGCACAATTACTTTTCTGACATAAGAAGATATGAAAAGGCTATACAACACAGAACTGGAGTTTAGGAAGGTTACTAGAGAAGGTAGCTTCTAAATCAGAACAGGAATGAAAGGAGAAGGATTAACCAAGCTATAGAAAACGAGTAGAATTACAAGAAGCAGGAAGTGCAATTGGTGAGGGGAACAAAGGGCCTTGGAAAGAGAAGAATTGGTCGAGTTGTGTCTAGGGTTTAACAGGTGAAGAAAAACTGAGATAGATGGCTCTAAAGACGAGCGGGAACAAATGCCAGGCCCTCGGCTCCATGTGAGTTGTGTTAAAGCTCTATGAACCACATGGCAGCTATCAATCACTGCTCAGCCCCAGTAGGGAATCAAGGAAATATTTGGAGCTTGAAATCACCACTCTGACCACTTACTAGAAAATGGAATGATTATCACAAAGACTGGAAGGAGGCCAACTAAACCTTCAGACTCCATTGTGTCGTGTTAATCACCTAAACTAAAATGATTATTGTGGTGGTAGAAATACTTCGATCTAGTATCAGAGGAGTTGCATTAACGGGACCAGTCAGACTGGTGATTGGTCATGCATGGAAAATAAGGGTAAGATAAGTCTGGGCTGGAGTTTTTTCTCCTTGGCAGTATTGTCATTTTGATCCACATCATTCTTGGAGAGCTGGCCTGTGCGTTGAGGACATTTAGCAGCACTGCTGGATTCCACTCACTAATTAACAGAAACATTCTTCTCATAATGACAACTGAAACTGTCTGCAAACATCTGCAAGAATCCTCTGAAGGAGTATAATCATCCCTTTTTGAGAATTACTGTTAACTCACATACAAGCCTTTCTGGCCTTAGCTCTGTATTAGAATACCTGAGCAACATTTAAATCATATTAGTGTTCCATATTCATCATCTGTTCACTAAGTCAGAATCTTAGAGAATAAAATCAAAGTTTTCTAAAATAATTCTATAGTGCACTTAAACTCGAGAGAACTGTGCATAGAGATCATATTTGATGATGCATGCCTTTAATTCCAGCACTTGGGAGGCAGAGGCAGATCTATGTTGGAGGCCAGCCTGGCCTACAGAGTGAGTTCCAGAACATTCAAGATTTCACAGAAAAACCCTGTCTTGAAAAACAAACAAACAAGTTCCAATAAACTAATATGCTTCCACAAATAGTACATCTTTTGTATGATTTCAAACATTTGAACCAAACTTTTAAGCATTCATTTATTTCAAAGTGAACATAATGATAATGTTCTCTTATGAGTCAGAACGATAACTATGAGCACTTGATACTCTTGATATATAATATGTAGAAATTGCTATTAGGCATCGTTACTATCTAGGGAGGTATGCAACTCTGTAGTATGACTTGTGGCTTATGCAGTACTTAGTTTTCAGATATTTATTTATTTATTTTTTATTTTTTTATTAAGTTGAGTATTTCTTATTTACATTTCGAGTGTTATTCCCTTTCCCGGTTTCCGGGCAAACATCCCCCTAATCCCTCCTACTCCCCTTCTATATGGTGTTCCCTCCACCCCTCCCCCCCATTACCACCTCCCCCCAACAATCCCGTTCACCGGGGGTTCACTCTTTGCAGACCCAAGGGCTTCCCTTCCACTGGTGCCCCTACTCGGCTACTCATTGCTACCTATGAGGTCAGGTCAGGGTCAGTCCATGTATAGTCTTTAGGTAGTGGCTTAGTCCTGGAAGCTCTTTTGCTTAGCATTTATTTGTTCATAAGGGTCTCAGGCCCCTTCAAGCTCTTCAGTTCTTTCTCTGATTCCTTCAACGGGGTCTGTTCTCAGTTCAGTGGTTTGCTGCTGGCATTTGCCTCTGTGTTTGCTGTATTCTGGCTGTGTCTCTCGGGAGAGATCTATATCCGGTTCCTGTCTGCCTGCACTTCTTTGCTTCATCCATCTTGTCTAATTGGGTGGCTGTATATGTATGGGCCACATGTGGGACAGGCTCTGAATGGGTGTTCCTTCTGTGTCTGTTTTAATCTTTGCCTCTCTATTCCCTGCCAAGGGTATTCTTGTTCCCCTTTTAAAGAAGGAGTGAAGCATTCACATTTTGATCATCCGTCTTGAGTTTCATTTGTTCTATGCATCTAGGGTAATTCAAGCATTTGGGCTAATAGCCACTTATCAGTGAGTGCATACCATGTATGTCTTTCTGTGATTGGGTTAGCTCACTCAGGATGATATTTTCCAGTTCCAACCATTTGCCTACGAATTTCATAAAGTCGTTGTTTTTGATAGCTGAGTAATATTCCATTGTGTAGATGTACCACATTTTTCTGTATCATTCCTCTGTTGAAGGGTATCTGGGGTCTTTCGAGCTTACTAGATATAGAATTTGGGCTCATTTCATATTCTTATCTGTCCTCTCTTCCTTGAAGCCATGCATATTCCTTACACTTCCTAGCCCATTCAAATTTGGGCTTTAATCAACTATAGAACAAGAAAATTTCTAAGCCATATTATACTAAATAAGAAAATAATAATAACAAACATCTTTCAAAAAGCTAAGAATTGAGAGACAGGAGAGAGGGCTCTGCAGTTAAGAGCATTTGGTGCTCATGTACAGGACCTGAGTTTAGTTCCTAGCACCTTACTTCGGGCAGAGCACAAAAAAACTGTTATTGTAGATACAGGGGATCTGAGTCCCTCTTCTGGCCACCATGGGTACTGCAGTCACATGCAGAAACACGTACTAAAAAATAAAATAAATTATAATAAAAAATAAATGAATATTAAGAATGAGTTTGATACAAGTATAATAATAATTAGTACATGGAAAGCTTCCCAACTCAATACATTCTAAGGACCTAGTATAAGATAAGCATGTAAGACCCGTGGATGGTGGGGGAGGCGGCAGGAACTCTCACATGTAAGGGGGCCTTGAGATCAGCCACACAGGAACAAGTGACATGCTGCAAGCTTGTCAGGAAGAGCAAAGTCAAGATGTTGTGCGCAAAGGCCAGAAGAGACTTGCTTAGAGGAGACAATCACAAGGAGAATGACCAGATGAGATAATTGTTACGGGGTTGGAGGCCAGCTTTGGAAGTGAGTTCCAGGTCAGCAACTGTTAGAGTAAGACATGCAAGCAAATGTTTATACACATAAAATTGAAACAATAAATCTTTTAAAAATCCGAAATAAATACATAAATCATAAGAAGCATTCTAAAGTATGGACATTAGGAGAGGCTCAGGAGCCTCCCACCACTAAGTGAAGAACCACAGACAGTTGATGGCTTCTGGGAGAGGGAGCATTGGGTTTTTCTTTAAGGGTGTGGTCCCTGGTAGCTTAGTCCCTCCAACAGATAACCTCCTTTCCTTGCTTATATGGGTAGCACTAATTATTCTTTGTGAATGGTTTAAAAAGAGGGGCTAGAGGTGGATATTACAGGAGTCAGGAGGAGAGGAAGGTGAATATGATCAAAATATATTTTTAAAAGAAGTTTTTTATTGGATATTTTATGTATTTACATTTCAAATGTTATCCTTTCCCTTTCTCTCCCATCCCCCATATCCTTGTTTCTATGAAGATTCTGCCCCCCCCCACACACACACATACACACACATACTCCCACCTCAATACCCTGGCATTCCCCCACACTGGGGAAACAAGCCTTCACAGGATCAAAGTCTTCTCCTCCCATTGGTGCCCAATAAGGCCATCCTCTGCTACATATGTGACTAGAGCCATGGTTCTCCCCATGTGTACTCTTTGTTTGGTGGTTTAATCGCTGGGTGCTCTAGGGGGTGTAGCTGGTTGATATTGTTGTTCTTCCTATAGGTTGCAAACCACTTTAGCTTCTTCAGTTCTTTCTCTAACTCCTCCATTGGGGTCCCTGTGCTCACTCCAATGTTTAGCTGCAAGCATCCTCATCTGTATCAGTAAGGCTCTGGCAGAGCCTCTCAGGGGACATCCATATCAGTCTCCTGTCAGCAAGCAGACAATACTGTCTGGGTTTGGTGATTATATATAGGACGGATCCCCAGTTGAGGCAGTCTCTGGATGGCCTTTCCTTCAGTCTCTGCTCTGCACTTTGTCTCCATATCTCCTCCTATGAATATTTTTGTTCCCCCTTCTAAAAAGGACTGAAGCATCTGCACTTTGGTCTTCCTTCTTCTTGAGCTTCATGTTGTCTGTGAGTTGTATCTTGGGTAATCCGAGCTTTTGGGCTAATATCTACTTATCAGTGAATACATACCCTGTGTGTTTTTTGTGATTGGGTTACCTCACTCAAGATGATATTTTATAATTCCATCTATTTGTCTGCAAATTTCATGAAGTCAATATTTTAATAACTGAGTAGTACTCTATTGTGTAAATGTACCACAATTTCTCTATTCATTCCTCCATTGAAGAACATCTGGGTTCTTTCCACCTTCTGGCTGTTATAAATAAGGCACTATGAACATAGTGGAGCATGTGTCCTTTTATATGTTGGAGCATCTTTTGGGTATATACCCAAGAGAGGTCCTCAGATAGTATAATGTCCAATTTTCTGAGGAACCTCCAGACTGATTTCCAGAGTGGTTGTACCAGTTTGCAATACCACCAACAATGGAAGAGTGTTCCTCTTTCTCCACATCCTCACCAGCATCTGCTGTCAGCATTTTCAACAAATGGTGCTGGTTCTACTGGAGGTCAGCATGTAGAAGAATGCAAATCAATCCATTTTTATCTCCTTGTACAAAGCTCAAGTCCAAGTGGATCAAAGATCTCCACATAAAATCAGATACACTGAAAGTAATAGAAGAAAAAGTGGTGAAGAGCCTTGAAGACATAAGAACAGAAGACATTTTCCTGAATAGAACACCAATGGCTTATGCTTTTTGCTAAACAATCAACAAATGGGACCTCATAAAACTACACAGCTTCTATAAGGCAAAGGACACTATCAATAGGACAAAACGGCAACCATCAGATTGGGAAATTTTTACCAATCCTACATCTGATAGAAGGCTAATATCCAATATATACAAAGAATTCAAGAAGTTAGACTAAGAGAATCAAATAACCCTATTGAAAAATGTGATACAGAGGTAAACAAAGAATTGTCAGCTGAGGAATATCAAATGGCTGAGAAGCACCTAAAGAAATGTTCAGTCATCAGGGAAATGCAAATCAAAACAACCCTGAGATTCCACCTTACACCAGTCAGAATGGCTAAGATTAACAGAAATTCTTAAGGAAAAAATAAATATTTTATTTTAAATATATGCTAAGTTGGACAATCCAGTCAGTATGGTGACATATGCAGACAATTCTATGACTTTGAGCAGCTGTTTGGCATAAGTGGTAAGGTCCTTGAAACCAACTACCTCTTTTATGGGGGATTAAGTAGGCTCTGATTTCTATAGAACTGAAAAGTTCCTCCTCAGGTTGAAGCATAAAGGTACCTAAGCTCACCCCATCACCCTGATCCAGGGCAGCTATGAGAACCAACTCAGTGATCTCTTTCCTATGATGCATATTTGTGCAAATTATGTCTCTGTGAAGTGTGACACTACTGCACTCAGTGCTTAAACTGCCTAAGCTTAGTGAACTAGATCCAGAATAGTGGCTAAAAGCAAGATGTGTTGTAAGAGGGACTCTATAAGTCACTGAAGTGACCTGACCTGAAAAACAAAACAGCCTGGGTGCTGAGCTACAGTGGAGTTCAGCTGCCAATTTATCAGTGGCATGGTGGCCTTGTTCAAATCAGACAATGACGTTGACATGATCTGCTGAACTTAGCAGTTGGGGTCAGAAGGGTATGTACCAGTTCTACTAGGGCCATGTTCACTGTGTGGTCAGCACCCAACTACTGCCCCAGCTATAGGAATGTGGCAATCATCTTGGAGCTAGACCAAGGTTTCATTGCCTTTGAGGACTTGCCCCAAGAGACATTCTTCAAAAATACTTCCCCAAAGTCTTTAGCTCACTACTTCATGTAGTAATATCCCTTCTCCTGTTCAAGGCATTGTTATTCCACTTAGGGGGTGAGGAGCAGCCCCAACCACTTGCCCTCAGGGTTACTACTTACTTGGAGAGGTTAGAGTCTTAGCTACAGCCCTACTCCCCCTAACGTTTTCCCCACTTGATCCATGAGTTTTCCAATCATTTTTCAGTTTTCTCCATTTTTTTTTATTTTTAGATAAAATAGTTAAGAAAAAAGAAAAATCTAATAAAATTAAAAAATGATTCAAAAGAATGAAAACTTGGAATTTTCCTATTTAGGAACATCAGTCATGATTAACTATGATACATCCATAGCACCGAATACTGGAAAGCCATAATTAGTTATTTAGGTGAAAGAGAAACACAGTGCTATGATGGAGATAGATTTCAAACATACAGTTTACAAACACAAAAATCGGATTTTGTTTCATTTGTTACCCTTCGTTTGGCCTGCTTCCCCCACTCTCTTATCAGTTTTCCCCAGAAAAGTTCCTTAGTACATCAGCCAGGCAGTAATACACATCAAAAGGTCTGTGTCCAGGTGAGTCAACCTAAGAGACTCCAGCTATGGCATGGCATGAAGAAGGGAAGTCTTCACACCAGACCAATAAAGGCTCCTCAACAGAACCTGCTCATTTCCTCTACAGACAAATTTGCCAAAAGGAAAATGACTCAAGCTGTCTAAGAGGTTGTACAGCAAGTAGCCATAATGTAGCTCTCCCTAGGAATTAAGAAGGAACGGTGAAGCCATATTTTTACTTATTTTAGCAATATTTGATTAATTCTTTGAGAATTTCATGCACTGTAATTTTATAACTACTCCCACTGCTCCCCCTTATTCCTCCCAGATCTGCTCCTACTTACTTATCACCCCCAACTTTGTGTCCTTTTTAAAAGAGTTATAACCCATGAACTCAAATTTGTGTTGCTTTTGTACTTCCAGGAGCATCAAATCCTGAGAGACCTGCTGGAACTAATAACTGCGCTGGATCACGGTGGTCCGGAAGGATAGGCACCTTATGTTTCAACCTGAGACTCTTTCTAACATGCTGTAAAAAGCAGAATCCACTGAGTCACCCATAAAGAAGTGATTATTTTCAAGGACTTTGTCACCTACCTAAACAGCTGGCTGTAGTCACAGTATTATCTATGTCACCATATAGATCTTCTGCCTCGGCATATTTCTTTTTTTTTTTTTTTACTTTTTTTTTTATTAACTTGAATATTTCTTATATACATTTCGAGTGTTATTCCCTTTCCCGGTTTCCGGGCAAACATCCCCCTCCCCCCTCCCCTTCCTTATGGGTGTTCCCCTCCCCACCCTCCCCCCATTGCCGCCCTCCCCGCAACAGTCTAGTTCACTGGGGGTTCAGTATTAGCAGGACCCAGGGCTTCCCCTTCCACTGGTGCTCTTACTAGGATATTCATTGCTACCTATGAGGTCAGAGTCCAGGGTCAGTCCATGTATAGTCTTTAGGTAGTGGCTTAGTCCCTGGAAGCTCTGGTTGCTTGGCATTGTTGTACATATGGGGTCTCGAGCCCCTTCAAGCTCTTCCAGTTCTTTCTCTGATTCCTTCAACGGGGGGTCCCTATTCTCAGTTCAGTGGTTTGCTGCTGGCATTCACCTATGTATTTGTTGTATTCTGGCTGTGTCTCTCTAGGGAGCGATCTACACTTCTGCACTTCTTTGCTTCATCCATTTTGTCTAATTGGGTGGCTGTATATATATGGGCCACATGTGGGGCAGGCTCTGAATGGGTGTCCCTTCAGTCTCTGTTTTAATCTTTGCTCTCTCTTCCCTGCCAAGGTATTGTATTCCCCTTTTAAAGAAGGAGAAGCATTCACATTTTTGATCATCCGTCTGGTTTCATTTTGTTCTAGGCATCTAGGGTAATTCAAGCATTTTTGGGCTGTACTTATCAATGAGTGCATACCATGTATGTCTTTCTGTGATTAGGTTAGCTCACTCAGGATGATATTTTCCAGTTCAACCATTTGTCTACAAATTTCATAAACTCGTTGTTTTGATAGCTGAGTAATATTCCATTGTGTAGATGTACCACATTTTCTGTATCCATTCCTCTGTTGAAGGGCATCTGGGTTCTTTCCAGCTTCTGGCTATTATAAATAAGGCTCGATGAACATAGTGGAGCGTGTCTTTTTATATGTTGGGGCATCTTTTTATATTATAGCTGGATCCCCAGGCATTCAATGTCCAATTTTCTGAGGAACCCAGACTGATTTCCAGAATGGTTGTAGCAGTCTGCAACCCCACCAACAATGGAGGAGGTTCCCCTTTTCCACATCCTGATTTTGTCACCTGATTTTTTGAGCTTGACTAAAGATGTTTGAGGTGACTAAAATTTCTTTAGGGTTGTTTTGATTTGCATTTCCTGTGAATTCTTTGTAAAGCCTCTGAACCCCATTTTTAATAGGGTTATTTGTCTCCTGTGGTCTAACTTTTGAGTTCTTTGTATATTTTGGATATAAGGCCTCTATCTGTTGTAGGATTGGTAAAGATCTTTTCCCAATCTGTTGGTTGCCGCTTTGTCCTAACCACAGTGTCCTTTGCCTTACAGAAGCTTTGCAGTTTTATGAGATCCCATTTTGTCGATTCTTGATCTTAGAGCATAAGCCATTGGTGTTTTGTTCAGGAAATTTTTTTTCCAGTGCCCATGTGTTCCAGATGCTTCCCTAGTTTTTCTTTCTATTAGTTTGAGTGTGTCTGGTTTGATGTGGAGGTCCTTGATCCACTTGTACTTAAGCTTTGTACAGGGTGATAAGCATGGATCGATCTGCATTCTTCTACATGTTGACCTCCAGTTGAACCAGCACCATTTGCTGAAAATGCTATCTTTTTTCCATTGGATGGTTTTGGCTCCTTTGTCAAAAATCAAGTGCCCATAGGTGTGTGGGTTCATTTCTGGGTTTTCAATTCTATTTCAGAATGGGCCCAGAACAGCATGGTGGCTGCTTGCCCGCCCTGTCTTTATGGAAGCCTCCTCAGGTGCT
Source organism: Rattus rattus (assembly GCF_011064425.1). Lineage (NCBI taxonomy): Eukaryota > Metazoa > Chordata > Mammalia > Rodentia > Muridae > Rattus > Rattus rattus. Next base: position 44,357,187 of record NC_046172.1, on the reverse strand, counting down.
AACATCCTGGCACCTCCCCATAGTGCCAGTGGGATGGTTGGCTACTCTAGAGATCCTGTCCATTCCCACTCATCTGAAAGCTATATAAAAAGACTTCCTTGCTGCACAATACAGTAAGCAGATCTGTACCTCAGGCTGGTCTCCAGAGTCTGTTTTCAGGGTTTGTGATTCTGCTTCCCTTACTCCCTCCTGGGATATTGACTCCCATATTAAAGGAAAGTTTGATGATTTGTCTGTTTGGCAAAATGTTAGTCCTAGATTCACTCCTGGAGTCAGTAAGATCCCTACCCATGAGTTATTGGCCACACTTGGAGTACAAGGCATATGTATCCTCCTGTGGAAAAGACCTTAAATCCAACCGGAGAGTAGATTTATCATACTTGTAATTGCACTCAGAGACATATTTGGCTATCGCCATCCTTATTACCGTTCACATGATTCAGAGTTTGTAAGACTGTTGACGCCCTCCTAAGTTCCTACAGTGGCCTGCATTGTACCTGGACACTAATATGAGAGTTATCCACAGCAGAGAGGAAGCTTTGGTTTAGTATCAGATTGATTTCTTCATGTCCTGTGACCAATGTGTGTGGTATCTTCAGAAATAGGCTCTACAATTAAATTCTGGTGGGCAACCAAGAACAATAGCAATAACTTGGATTTTGAGAAGGTCTCAGGGACACTGATAATCAATAACTTGGGAGCTCTTCCAGACCGGACAGTGGGCATTTTGTTTAGAAACCTATAGCTTCTGGAATAAGCATGACCTTCTTAGTAGGAATCTATGTATATGTACAAGTTTATATGCATATGATGTATTTGTATATATAGTTGATTTGGAGTCACTACCATGGCAGGTGAGATTCTGGCCAACCTCACAGTTGTCTTGTACTTAGTTCTTTGTCTGCATGGGATGGATATACCTCCCACCCACGTATCAGCACAGAGTCAATCATTAACTCCCTTCTCACAGTAAAGACAAAAAGGACCTGTGGCCAGATGGAGTATATTAGCAACAAGGGACAGTTTTGATTTATTCTGCCATCTTCCTATCTTCATAGACAACCTTCATCCATCTATCACTTAGCCCCAAACTCTGGAGTCACTGATTGCTCCCTCTCACGCTGTCTTGCCAAAGCCCCTGTAGTGAAGACATGCAACAGTGATTAGAGGAGGAGCCTTTACAAAAATGATGGGACCATGAGGGCTCTGGCTTTTCCCAGCAAGCTTTTTTGTTCCCTGGCTGCCACAAAATGAACATTTTTTCCTCTACCATATTCTCTCACCATGAGGCAAATTACCTTGGGTGGACCTAAAAGCAATTGGGCCAGGTGACTGTCCACAGAAACCTCTAGACCATGAGCCATGATAGACTGTTTTCTTTGAGTCCTATTATTTTTGCCCCAGTCATGTAAGATTAATCTGTCAGAAAGCCTTACTGGCTACCTTCAGATCACACCTGGATTGTGATCCTCTCTCAACCAGACAGAGCCTGAGGCTACTTCCCTTGTGGCTTCGCACTCCTAGCTTGTCACTTGCAGCAGTAGAGGGGTCAAATCTTGTCACTCCTCTTTGGAGCCCTCTCTGTCACACTCATAATCAAAGTCCTTACCCTTGAAATGCTTTGCAGAATCTGACTTCTCTGTGGACCTACTTCAGCCCCACTGACTGAGAGGTTGGCCCTTCCTCAAGGCCTCTACAAATACACACTTGCCCCACAGACATGCTCACAATTCCACTTTCTAGTTTCCTCATGCCTCTTTATGTGATGGCACTTTCTAATTTGTTATTGTCCATTTGTCCAGAGTTTGGCTGGGATCCTGCTTTTTATACCTTGGATCTTAGGAGTTCTATCGGTTGATTGGTTGGTTGGTTGGTTGGTTTCTTAACAGAGCCTCACTATGGAGCTGAATCTGGCCTTGAACAGTGGTCCTTCTTTCTGCTTTGGCCTCCCAGTCCTGAGATTATAGTGAGCTACTTAAATAATTACTATCATTGTGTTTCTTATAGAAAACACAAATTGAGTATTTGCTTCCTACTAGCCCTGAGTATAGAGGGCCCTTCAGGAGCCAGACCCTTGCTAAAGGAAGAGTGCTTAGGTACACACAAACCCAGCTGCCTAATAGGTATAAGGGAGCTTGTGTAGTAGGTCTGTCTTTGATAGACTAATGTTAAACATGGCCCTCACCGTCCTCTCAAAAAATGATTGTGTGTGTGTGTGTGTTTGTGTATCTGTGTATCTGTGTGTGTGTGTATCTTCTGTGTGTGTGTGTGTGTGTGAAGTTTATAAACTTGTAGGTTTCCATATGGTTTTTCAAATATCCTCAAAGTTAGTTATCCATCCTACAATCCTATCTTGTGAACTATTCTTTTCTGCCTGTCCCCATTTAAGCCTCTCTTCCTGTTATCTCCCTTTTCCTTTTTTTTTTTTTTTTTGTTTTGGATTTTTTATTGGTTATTTTATTTATTTACATTTCAAATGTTGTCTCCCCATCCCAATTTCCCCTCTGCAAGTCTCCTATTCCACTTCCCTCCCCCTGCCTCTATAAGGATGCTCCCCCACCCAGTCCCCATCCAGTCCCTCCCACCTCCCCATCCAGTCCCTCCCACCTCCGCACCCTAGCATCCCCCCTACACTGGGGCATCGGGCCTCCATAGGATCAAGGGCCTCCCCTCCCATTGATGCCAGACAAGTCCATCCTCTGCTACATGTGCAGCTGGAGCCATGGGGTCCGTTTCATTTTAATAGTTTTATATTGTCTGGATTTTTCATGGTAAGCATGATTTCCAATATTGCAAGTGTGCTTTAAAAATTTGCAAATTTGTTGCATGGCTTTGATAGTACATTTTATCTGCATGGTAATTGCTAAAAGGGGTTTGAATCTGAAAACATGCAATGTGTTCCCACCGAACTTTAACAAAATCTATGTTGATAATCTCAACCTCTATGAATGTACTGTTCTTTAAAATTGATTCTACTGACCCTTACTCTACCTGCCTTTGCAAAATCTAACTTTTGTTGCTTTATTTATCCATCCAAACTATTACTATAGTATATTTCCCCAGAGCATTAAAGCCTCTGTGGTGCCCAAAACAGAATAATTAGACATATTAGTTTTGCTCTTGGGGAAATAAACGAGTTTAATGGCTAAGTAACAAATCCATTATTGTGACAGGTAATTTCCAGTTTTTGCATTCAACAAAATGGTAGGATATAAACCTCATATGAACTCTAACTTTTCACAGCATCTCAATAAGAACTTATCCAGAAATATTTTTTTAAAAAATCAGAAAAAATAATTTGTAGCTATTACATTCATTTGAATTTTGGATGAGAATATAGCTCAGTGATAGAGTATGTGCCTAGAATGCTCAAGGCCCTTGGTTCCATTCCCAGCATTAACAAAAAATTCACTTTTAGTCAATTCTATTTTATATTTATTGTGTGTGCATTTGGATGTGTGTGAGCACAGGGGTGAGATGATGTGTGTTGTGGAGGACAGAAGCCAGTTTTGGGGGGTGAGCTCTTCAGAACTAACATGGTAACTCTAAATTATGGTAATAAGGCTTAGCAACAGGCAACTTTCATCTGCCAAGCTTGGTCCCATTTTTAATCAACTCTTTAATTATAATTTTTGTGATCTATTTTCATTTCGGTTATCTATGGCATAATAATAATTATACCATAATGGAAAAGATGGAAAAGAACAAAACATTTTCCTTATAAAAGTTTCTGTTTATGTAGGCCAGGATATTATGGATTTCATATATATATATATATATATATATATGTGTGTGTGTGTGTGTGTGTGTGTGTATGTATGTATGTATGTATGTATATGGCATCAAAATCCTAATATATCACCACATCTAACTTAGAAGAAAAATATTTAAACCTAAGGATGATGGGGCAAAAGCAAATTTTATTTTCATATGCCTTTTTTTAAAAGGTCTAATTTTTATTTGGGTTCATTCTTCTCCAGCATTTAATATGTTTGGGCTTCCGTGACATGCAGGGTCAACTCAAGGAACAAGAGCAAAGCATTCTAATGTGGAAAGGATTTTCTCATTTCTCTTACGGAGAATCCTCTCAGGTAAGCCCATTTCATTTTGGAAGGTAATCACCAGGTAATTGTGGTTTTAGGATCAAATCCCACCATATCTGAAATATATTTTTCTGTTGTGGCATAATGTCCCTTGTTATCATATTTTCAAGTATCTTAATTAGTCATCTTACATTTCAATCCTATTAGGTTAAACAAAACATCTTAAGGATTACCAAGAAAATATGTTAATTTTCTATATATAGCATATCATAAATGTTCAGTAAGTGTTTAAGAAGTTATAAATATTCTGTACACATATAAAGTATGTACCTATGTACATACAATACATGTCTTATGAATTATCACTTTAAGGAACTTCGAGTCCAATTAGCACATTGAAATCCTTGCCATTTTTTAAAGGAAAGCCTTTACATTAGCAGTGGAAACAGGGCTGAGCTAGAGGAGTTGAAAGAGACATCTCAAACACAGTTCTGTGTCCACTCCCTGTTTAAAGCTTGGCTTTCTGCAAGCTTGTGCTTCACAGCCAGGTGCTTCTTAATATGGAGGGCTGTTAAGACTCAGGTATTGCCTTACAACCTTTATTTTTTGTCAAATGTGTTCAAGAGAATGATATATATTTCAGGAGGATTCTATAGTAGTGGATTTCCTTGTGGGTTTTCAACAGACCTTTAGAATCAGCTGCCCTTCTCTGTGTCCCATCTTTTTCCTTTCTCCCCCATCTTCCTTCCTATTTAATCCTCCTACTTTTCCCTTTATTTCTCCATAACACTGCATTCTCTTTCCAAAGACTGGATCCAAATAATTGTATAAGTAAGGAGTGGACTGGATCCTTTGTAAATAAAGAAATGGGCATTTAACATGGTTTAGATGAAAAGGAAACAATTCTCAGGAGGAGTCCACAGTACCAGGAAGGATTCAGCTAAGTTCTTTCTGCTTTGCCATCCTAACCAGTGTACGTTCATCTCAAATATTAGGATGGCGTCGGAAGCTGTAGACAGCCCATCTGCATTTGGACCAATGGAAGTAGAAAGTAGAGCAGAGGGTAAAGAAGTCCTTCTACCAAGCTAATTCCTCCTCTCATTTATCCTGAAATTACCTTACAGTAGAGAAAAGCATCATCAACCTGAACCACTGAATTTGAATGCAGTGTCTGATAAATATGTGAGGCAAAGCAGTGCCTGTTATTTTGACTGGCTCAGAATTTCAGAACTTATACATCTTCCAATGCATCTTGTTGTAAATGGTAAATACTGTAGTATTTTGTCAATTAAAATAAAATAAGGGAGTGTTAACAATGTTTTTCAAGGTGACACAGAAGTGGGCATGATGGTATGGGGGCTAAAGACATCTGCCACCAACCTTGAAGAGGAGTTCAAATTCCTGGATACACACAGTGGAAGGAAAGATCCACCTCTTGCAAGTTGTCGTCTGATATGGTGTTGTTCTGTGCTCTGTCTACCACTCCTCCGCCACACACACACATACAAAGAAAGAGAGAGACAAAGGGAGAAAGAGAAAGGGAGAGACAGACAGAAAAAAGACAGAAGAAAGAATAAACAAAGAAAATATATGAAAATATATTAAAGAATTAGAGGCATATAATAACAACCTGTTGTATCTATACAGATTACCTAATGATATGCAGTGTGTTTTTATAACAATAAGTGTGATTCTATGTTTAACTAGAGCAGTATTCTGGATGTGTTCTGGATGACGAGTGGGTCCTTGCAAGCTAAAACCACTATAGGATTGAAGCTTTAAGGAGAGATTCATCAAATTATTTTAGTCAGCATCAAGTAAGGAACAGTTTCTTCCAGGTTAGGGCCTGTTCAATAGACAGGTTGTGGTACCAAGGTGACCCTGCTTAGCTAGGTTTGAAGTAGCAGATTGGAGTAGCAAAGGGGCAGGAAATAGCTGAACAGGTTAGGGAGAAACATCTTCATAGAACATTCTGTTCTGGAAACCATCAAAGGAGTCTGCTTTCTCTGACCAATTACTCCTGACCTTTACAATCTGCTTCTCAGAATTCTGCTGTCTTCCATTGTGTGTTGTGAACCCACTATTCGGTTAACTTCTGAGAAGACTGTTACTAATACTTGATATAGTTTTGAAATGTTGCCCTATATTGAAATACTTTCATGTCTATTTAAATAACAATTTCAAGAAACCCAAATAGAAATTCCCATGTGAATCAAAAATAAAAATAATAATAATTGCCACTCTGGTTCACTTGATACCCAACCAGAAGGGAAATTTCTCTCTAAAAGCCATTTGCAACAACATTGGGAAATTAAACAACAACAAAAAATTAGACACACTCAATGGGCTCATTCACTTTTATAATTATTAATATATTTTCTGAGTGAACAAGGCTAATTATTTTGCATAAAAATATATTAATCTTCATAACAAGAATCCTGAGACAGCAGGGTTCCCATAAATTTAAAGCTAGCCAATGCTACATAGTAAGAGCTTATCTTAAAGCAACGATGAAAATAAAACTCGTTATAACAACTCCATGTGGTAGGTACAATGTTATCATGACTTTATTAATGAGGAAATAAAACCAGGAGAGTAAAACAACTTGCTCCAAGTCATGCAGCATCAAGAGTCAGAACCTTAGTTTTGTTCTAGATGGTGAATATGGGATTTGAACAGAGGCGTTTGCCATGTCTCAGTGGTCAAAACAAGTTGTTTCCATTACAAAGTCTCTACTAGCACCTGCCAGATAATGGATTTTATAAACCTGTGCTCTAAATTTCATAATTAGATTTATATTACAGTATTATTGTGGAGAATGTTTGCATGGGGAAAATGGTAAGCCAAACCTTGTGTTGTACAATGTTTACTTTCACATGTGTAGTTCTTCAAGGTAATAGTCTGTCTCTCCTGCCTTTGTATTCTGCATGTATTCAAGTGAGTGTGCATGTGCCACAGAGTGTGTGTAGAAGTTATAGGACAACTAACTTAGTGGACTCAGTTACCTCCTTTCACCTTTATATGGGTTCCAAAGATCCAACTTAGGTGTACTCAGGTTTGCCTAGCAAATGCTATACTCCTACTCTTCTTACTGCTCCTGTCCTTTCTGTTCCTCATTTGTCCTTATATTGTTGCCTGGTCATTTTATTTCTTGTTGCTATTACAAAATGGGTGTCCTTATAATGTCTTTACACAGGTGTATTTTTTTTTCCTCAGATTCTCCTTCTTCTTGGTCTCACTACTCCTAGTTTCCTCTCCATCAGTGAGGTTCCCTTCTCCTTTTATATCTAAGCATTTTAGTATAAAATGAAACAATTGATCTGAGATGCCTTCACAATGCAATTTGTAAGTATTTAAGAATTTATTGGAAAGGGTAAATGAGGACTACGCCAAACTTATACCCTCAGGGGGGAAATAACTCACAACTCTTCCAATCTAATTTCTAAATTGTCATGAACAAAGAAAGCCAAGAATTAGTTACGATAACTTTAATAAGGTTTATCAAGCATTGGTCCTAGCAGCAATAGAGAAAATATGCACAGTCCATTCAAAACTCTCACATTTTGTGGACTTGTTATTGTCAATGTTTGTTTAAGCTAATGTTTGTCTGTATCCCTAGCTTTCAGGACAATATACTGTACATAGGTGCATTTCGGTGTGTGTGTGTGTGTGTGTGTGTGTGTGTGTGTGTGTGTGTAAAATTAATATCTATTAAGCATGAGTCCTTCATGCTTGCCACTTTCTGCCATTCTAGAGCAAGGTAGATATGAAATGAGGAAGTGGTACTAAAGAGTCAATCTCTAGCAACTCTCCCGCCACTATATCTTACTTGCTCATGGTTTGGTCTCTAGACTGGCAATGGCATGTGACATTCTTTCTAATTGGCTGTTTGGTTTTGATAGTCTCTGAAAAGATTATATACAAAATTGGAGCAAGACCTAGGAACTCACTGTTATTGTGATTTTCAAATCCATCAGACCTTGATAAACTAAGATTTGTGAAAACAATCTTACTTTTCTTTGGAAACAGGGTCAATATTAGAAATGGTGAGTGTTGTTTCAACCTATTTTTTATGACTTGCATAGGAGGAAAGTTATCTGTTGCAAAACATAAACTTATACCATTTTCACCATAAACTTGAACAATTCTATCTCTCAACTCCTTTCAGTATTGAAGACTTGTGTTAACCAAGAGAGCCTTATTAAGTCCAAATATATACATTGGAAATCTTGTTCACAACACTAACTTCTGGTATTTTTAACATTTAAATTATTATCTACCCAAATGTTTCAATGATCCATGATTTCTGTCTACTAAACAGTACTTCGTTTTATTTTGTTTTGAGTAGTACTACAGACTGAAACCAGGAACTGACACCTGGGTGACCAAGGATGCTGCTATAATTTTAATATAAAATATTCCCACAGATCCATGTGTGTGAATAGCTGGCCCTCTGACAGTAGTATTGTTTTAGGGGCTTATGGGTTCTGGATGGAAGAGGTGGGCCATTCAAGACAGACATTTGAAAATATATCCCATGCCTTGCCTAGCCACCATAGAAGATGTGAAGCACCCAGTCCTACTGCAACTTGATATGCCAAGGTGGCTTGGCATCCATGGGAGGCCTCCCCTTCTCTGAGGTGAAAGGGAGAACTGGGATATGGGAATGAGAGGAGGTGAGAGTGAGGCACTGGAGTGAGGGGAAGTTGCAATGGGGATGTAAAGTAAATAAATTAATTAAAAAAGAGAGAAAATATAGCTTAGTCACAGTTCTGTTATGTCTCTGTTTAATGACCCTCTAAGATGTGAGAAACAGAAGCCTCGATGTCCATGTTCTTCAGTGTAAACCAACAGTTGACTTATTCTTCTTGCCCTGATGGCTAGACTTCCTAAAAGCATGAGCCAAAGTAAACTTCTCTCTTACTCTTCTCTGTAAGATATTTTATCACAACAGTGAGAAAACCAGTTTGCACCACTAATTTATGACACTCTTCTCTTGGGCTATTTTAGCATCATAAAAGAGAATGAAGACTACAGAAATGATGCCAAGGATGCCTGAGAAGAGCTTTGCAAAACAGTAATGTGGTTTCCAGTGTTGGTAGCTGGAATATGTCAATGGCAAAGCTAATAATCTGCTGCTGTCTGTCAATCCCCATATGTTGCCATGGCCCCATGATTTCCAACTGCTGAATCACAGTTGTCTTGGGCAGTACTGGAGATTGAAGCTAGGGCTTCTTTATGCTAAGCATACACTCTAAAACTGAAGCCTCTTGTCCAATACTTGAATTCTGGTATTTTAGCTTGTCTTTATATAAAACTTGATCAGTATATCAATTCTAGCCAGTTGTTTAGTGTGGTACATGATATTTTTTTTTGGTTCATTAAAAATACTGTTGATATATCATTAGCTTTAAACATTTCCATTTTATCAGCCAGTTAACACCCAAAATGTAACACAACATATTCAGTGGCATCGAGCAACAATTATTTCTCTCTGCTCACACATTTGCAAATTGACTGAACATTCAATCATCTGTAATAGGTTCTAACAGGCTTGGTGCCAAGTGGCAGATTTTTTTCTAGGGGAGTTATGTGCATATTTAATCTTCTGTTACCAATCAGGCGTGATGATGCATGGCTATACTCTCATCACTTGGGAAGCAGAAGCAGGAGGATTTTCAGAAGTTCATGTCCAATCTAGAAAATATAACAAACACAGGGTTCCATGGGAAGATAATGTCTCCGAAAATGTTTTCCATGATAGAGAAGCATATGAGGATAAGAAAATGTACATGAAGTCTCTTAAAGCTTCAGCCGAAAACTCCCACTGGCATTTCTGCCTACATTTCAAAGGCTAATGCACATGTGATGGCAAAGTCGAATACATCGAGCAGACGTAACTTTAAGGTTTCAAATAAAAGGGAATGGATATGGGAAGGAACAGAAAATTGAAAATGCATATCCATGAAGAATATGACTATAAACCATTTTCATGAGGACCAGAACTATGCCTGATAAGCTCCTATTGCCATTTCCCAGGCAAACGGACTCTTAAAACTTAGTGAAATAGAGCAGTGATCATTTGTTAGTTTCAGAAGACTAACTGGAATTTTAGACTTGACTGAGCAGGTTTGTATCCTGGCAGGATCAAAAGCCACTCATAGAGTTGCAGTTAGCTGATGGTCTTGGTAGAGAGTGGGTGGTCCAACAGAGCCTTGTTCACATGCCTCACAGCTGATAGTAAAGTGCTGGTTGAGAGAGAGAGAGAGAGAGAGAGAGAGAGAGAGAGAGAGAGAGAGAGAGAGAGGAGAGAGGAAAGGAAGGAGACTCTGTGTGTGTGTGTGTGTGTGTGTATGTGTGTGTGTGTGTGATCATTATCATGGAATTTCAGCCCGCTAGCACTTGTAAATCACACTTCTACCCTTTCCTGCATTTCTAGATGATTGCTCAGTAACAGATGCTGTAGTGTAGACCTATAATAATACCTAAAAACCCATAAGTTAAATTCTTAACCTCCAGCTTGCACCTATTAGAGGCTAGTAGAAACCTTAAAATGCAAAGTCAAATAGGAGGTCTATAGGTCACCAAGGCCATGCCCTCAAAAGACACTGTGAGCCTACAATCTCTTTTTTATTTTGCTTGCCCCCTGGTCAGGAGGAAAGCAGCTTTGTCCCACCGCACACTTCTTCCTCATCATGGGCACAAAGAGACAGACTCAGTTGATCATAGACTGAATCCTCTAAAATAAACGTGATTGTAGGGAGACAAAAATATCCTTTTTCTCTTTTTAAGTTATTTATTGCTTATGGCAATGAAAAGCTAATAGAAAGCCCTAAAGTCACACACAAGTAAAATGGAATACCCAGCAAGGCGAGAGTTGCACTCGCTGACAGTATTCATGATGACATCTCTTAGAGATTTGTCACATATATAATGTGCAATAAGGCTTATCTAGTGTTGTGTATGTTATGTATCTGATTCAAGGTTACATCTGGTGCCTTGAATGTATATGGAGGTGAGGGCACAGATTTGGGGATGGACAGTTACTTGAAACAGGAAAAGATAACTCTATTTTAACTGACACATGAATTAATTAGAAAAAAATGTGAAGTGTACCAAACTGAATAGAAATCTAAGCCAAGGTTATTTTTTACTAGAAAATGAATTACTGACAAATATAGCCAGTGAGAACCACAAATTGTTTTCAAATAATGAAAATGAAACTAGACATTTTCTATTTTAATTATTTTTCTGCACAAATGTTATTGCTAACGTACTCATGAACACGCTCTATCATTCCAGGAAATGCATGAGTTTTTTTGTCTTCTTTCAATACAGTAATTTTTTATCCTTTTATTACTGATAGAGGCAAACATTTATGTACAATTTCTAAAACCGTTATTATCCTTCCACTAATTAATTCTATTTCTGTGGCTATGGTTTGTAAAATACTGCTTTTTATATCTTGAAGAACAAACAAAGCTGTCTCTGTTTTTAACATTCCCTGTGATGTTAACACAAAGAATAAAATAAATAAGTTCTGTTCACTGTCAAGATTTATCTGTTTCAAATTTTTCTAAAGCACAAAACATTATTAATGAAGCACTTAACATTAAACTTCCATCAGCCTGGTATAAAACAACAATAATCCAGTAGATAAAGAGAAACATGGGAAACGTTTTTAGTAGGAGCCAGGAGAGGATTTATGTACTCTTAATGGAACTTTATAGGTTCCGGGTTCCATTATTTTGTCAGAGATATAAAGAAAGGAAAATTGAGCAATCATTTTAATTGATTCTAAAGAGTTTAGAAAGCTATTGGGTAGATCTGGAGATGACTAAGAGTTAGAGTAAGTGAAAGAAATTTTTCTTATTAAATTTATAAGCAGAACCCTGGAGATCTAAATAAGTATAGCAATAAAAATAATACAAAGACACCATCATGCTCCCTATTGGGACAGTTGCAAGAAATAAAGAAGCCAAGCTCAGGGAAGAGGGCTGTCAGTGCACTCAAATTTAAGAACCCATTGGATAATATATGTTAGCAGAAGAGAGGAAGAAATGTGTCAAGGATAATCCAGTGGGAGCTGAGTTTGTGCCCAAACCCACTGGAAGCTGAATTTCAAGACGATAATCAAAGTTTTTCCATTCAATAGGCTAAAAGAAGCTAGGGGAGTGGCCTTTGTGAACAAAAATAAAATAAATAGCAGGGGTTCTTTGATATATGTGATATTAGAAACATTTTAAGTTTCTCAAAGATCAAATATGATGTTGATATTGTTGCTCATCACATAGGTCATCATATAGATTATGCAACAAATTCATCTATTTATGGAACATTTATCGAGAGATGTAAATCTTTAGAGGTGGAATAGTCCAAGGATAACCAAATGACCAAACCTTAGAACCAAGAGCTGCTATGGATGAAATGATTGGATGTAGGTTAAAAATAACACACTTTCACACGAAGAGTGATTTCCCCACTTATGAGAATATTGGCTTCTCTAAAAATCACGAAGTTAATATACATTTAAGTCATATAGTGCTCCTCAAAGAATCTCCCATTTCAATCATCATCGATCTCTACAAATGACTTTTCTTTCCACAAAGATTAAATATTTATTTGATTTATTATAAAAATAAACTTGCAAAGAAATAAAAACATTGCATACTAAAATTAACTAGACACAGAACACACTAATTAAGCAAACCTCGAGTTTATCCAACTCAATGGATTTCTAGCCAATTAGATGGGTAGGTCCAGGGGGACCAGAAACGTCTTCTGACTTCCAAGGGTACATACACAGGATCTGAATGTATACACATAGATAGACACACAGATACAAATAAAATAGGTCTTTTAAAAGGTTAACACTTTTAGCCTAATCACACTGTCTTCTCTGATTCTAGATCCTATGAGCAGGTCCTCTTCTCATCACCTGAACACCTAGAAATAGTGACATTCAGTAGTTATTACTGCTGAAGTGCCACAGCCCACTATGATTTTCCTACATTCTAATCACTTGTTTGAAAATCTCAAATGACAGAGTTTGGTAGTAGTATCTTGATACTAAATGATTTACACACAGCATATTTTTCTAATGTTAAAAAAGCTAAGAGCGTCAGTACTATTCAGCTTGCTCTAAGAAATTACTATTGACTGGGTAACTTAAGAAGCATAAATTTATTTTGCTTTTTTGTATTTATATTATTTATTGTATTATGATATTTATTGTAGTCCAGAATGCTGTCTGAAATCGATGTGCTAGTTGACCTGATATCAATCAGGAAGTAGGGGGAGTCCCACTTCCTGATTTAAACAGGCTATCCTCTCATCATATCCTCACGTGGCAGAGACAGACAAAGCAAACACTCATGTATATTTTTATTAGAACACCAATCCCATTGATAGGAGTTCTTTCCTCACGGTCTAAACCAAACACTTCACCTCTTTTATTTATTTATTTTTTTATTAACTTGAGTATTTCTTATTTATATTTCAAATGTTATTCCCTTTCCCGGTTTCCGGGCCAACATCCCCCTAACCCCTCCCCTTCTATATGGGTGTTCCCCTCCCCATCTTCCCCCCATTGCCGCCCTCCCCCCAACAATCACATTCACTGAGGGTTCAGTCTTAGCAGGACCCAGGGCTTCCCCTTCCACCTGTGCTCTTACTAGGCTATTCATTGCTACCTATGAGGTCAGAGTCCAGGGTCAGTCCATGTATAGTCTTTAGGTAGTGGCTTAGTCCCTGAAAGCTCTGGTTGGTTGGCATTGCTGTACATATAGGGTCTCGAGCCCCTTCAAGCTCTTCCAGTCCTTTCTCTGATTCCTTCAACGGGGGTCCCATTCTCACCTCTTAATGATATCACCTTAACACGAGTTTTGAAGGGACACAAACGTTCCATTCATCACACAGTCCACAAAAAGAGAAACTTTTAGATGTGCTTCTTCTTTTCAGTTATCATAAAAGTAAAAGCTAATATTTACTGAAAGTTTACTCTATTCTAGAACTATTCTGATTATTTTAAATGCTAATTCCTATGACCTGAAATTTAATCCTATGAAGATGAGGTAATTATGCAAAACTGCAGAGGAAGGTTAAATGACTTGCTCAAAGTCACACTGAAAATAAGAGTCAGGGTTGCTATGCAAACTAAAGAAGTCTGACTTCTGAGTCCCAGTTGCTTATACAGATTAAATAGTATCTTTATATACAAAATAGAAAGAAACTATTTCATAAAAATATGCAGTAAATATGAAAAGTATATTAAATGCAATTTCCAGAATATATAGAGTTGCTTAAAAAAACTAAACATACTTGTTTTAATATCAGCAGAAAAATGTTATAGAATACAATGCTATGCATGGAAAATCAGATCAAGAAGCACCACTTTAGAAAAAGTATATTGAAAAAGAGGTTAGTGTTTATTAAACACCAGTTAGTTAGGCATTCTATTCCCTCAAACCCAATACCCCAGTCTCATTCTAGCAGTATAATAGAACTCAATCTGTGGCCTTTTCTCACTCCTCTGCGCATCTTCTGCGAATCCCACAAACCATCTGCTCCTATCTCCCTTGTTCTCATTGCTGCATCCCAGCCTCCGACTACAGGAGGCACCCCCTTTTAGCCACAGACCAGTTTTGCCAGAAAACCAGTCTCTTCTTTATTCCTCTAGACCCAATACCCCAGCCTCATACTAGCACTGCCACAGAACACTTGCTGCAGCCTTTTCTTATCTCCTGTTGACCCCACAGACCAACCTTTTCTTATCTCCCTTCCCCAACTTGTTGATTTTGTCCCAGATCCCACTCCAGCAGACATCCACTAAGCCAATAGCAGCTCCTCCCAGGAAAACAAGCTCCTGAGATCCAATCCTCTGCCATCAGTCTCATCCCCAGCATGGTAGCTGGAAACCTACCAGAGAACACATTCTCCCTTTCCTCTATGACCCCATCTATAACAATTATCAAGACCTTGTTTTCCCCAAAACTTTCATTCTTAAATTCATCCCTCAGCTCATTTTAATCCCAATTCTTCCCAACCTCCAACATCAGTGAGTATTCTCTGTGAGGAGAACAGCTGAACATGCTGGGAAAGCAGCCAACACACAGTCCAAGGAGAAACATAAACCAAGGAGCAACACACCCACCCAACAAAGACGCATCTGGAAATCAGTACCTAGATCTTTAATCATCCCAAACCCAGATACGTAGACACAAGCATAAAAACCAGCCAGGCTAATATGTTTCCACTAGAGCCCAGCTATCCTACCACAGCAGGCCCTGAATATTTCAACATAGCAAAAGTACAAGGAAAAGTCCTTAAAGCCAACTCTATGAAGATGATAGATATCTTTAAATAGTAAGTGAATAAATCCTTTAAAGAAATTCAAGAAAACACAAATAATTATAGAAAATGAATTAATCTCTTAAGCAAATCCAAAATAGGAAAACACACACAAAAAAATGAAAACAGAATGAAAAGAAACAAATAAAACTGGTCAAGACATGAAAACAGAAACAGAATCACTAAAGAAAACCCAAACTGAAGGAATTCTGAAAATGAAAAATTCAGGATTTTGAACAGGAACCACAGACGCAAGCTTCCCCAGCTGAATACGACAGATAGAAGAACCTCTGGCATCGAAGATACTATAGAAAAAATAAATGCCTTGGTCAAAGAAAATGTTAAATCTAAAAAAATTCCTGACACAAAGCTTCCAGGAAATCTGAGACACTATGAGAAGACCAAACCTAAGAATAATAGCTGTAGAGAAAACAGAAGAATCGCAGCTCAAAGACCCAGTAAATGTACTCAATAAAATCATAGAAGAAAATCTTTTTGACCTAATGAAGAAGATGCCTATAAACATACCAAATGCAATCAGAACACCAATTAGAGTGGACCAGAGAAGAAAATCCTCCTGCCACATAATTATCAAAACATTAAATAAAAGGAACAAAGAAAGAATATTGAAAGTTGTAAAAGAACAAGACCAAGTAACATATAAAGTCAGACCTATTACAATTATACTTAACGTCTCAATGGAGACTCAAAACACCAAAAGGGCCTGGGAAAATGTGCTGCAGACTCTAAGAGACCACAGATGCCAACACATACTACTATACCCAGCAAAAATTTCAGTCTCCATAGACAGAGAAAATAAGATAGTCCATAAGAAATAAGCAATATTTGTCTGTGAATATAGTCCTATAGAGGGTACTAGAAGGAAAACTCCAACCTATGAAAGTTATCTACAACCATGAAAATATAGGGATTACAAAAATCACACACTACAAAAATCAAATGAAGAAACACACACACACACACACACACACACACACACACACACACACACACCATCATTATCACTAACAACAATAACATAGCAGGAATTAACAATCACAAGATATTGGTATTGCTCTATTCTCCAATAAAAAAAAAAGACACAGAAGGCTAACAGAATGGATGCAAAACACAAGATCCATGTTTCTGTTACATCTAGGAAACACACTTTAACATCAGGGATAAACATTTCCAATCTCAGAGTAGAGGGTTTGAAAAAGATATTCTATACAAATGTACTGAAGAACAAGCTGGTGTAGCCATTTTAATATCTAACAAAATAGACTACATAAAATTTGGAGAGGGGGTTGGAGAGACTTTCAGGAGTAGTGGGAGAGAAAAATGCAGTTTGGGATGCATTGTATGATAGAAGAATAAAAAAGAAAGGGCTTGTACTAGCAACTTAAAGAATACCAGAAAGCTCTAGAACAAAAAGAAGGAATCATGGCCAAGAGGAGTATATGACAAAAATAATCAAACTGAGGGCTGAAATCAATAAAATAGAAACAAATAGGACAATACAAAGAATCAATGAAACAAAGAATTGGTTCTTAGAGAAAACAAAATCTAAAAATTTTTATCCAAACTAACAAAAAGAGAGGATATCCAAATTAACAAAATCAGAAATGAAAAAGAGGATGTAGCAAGAGACACTGAGGGAATCCAGAGTAATTAGGTCAAACTTTAAAAGCTTGTACTCCTACAATTTGTAAAATATCTAAGGAATGGATAATTTTCTCAAGAGTTATCAATGGTTTCTCAATAGTTAAATCAAGATCACATAAACAATAACTCCTAGTGAAAGAGAAGCAGTCACTAAAAGTCTTTCAACAACAACAATAGCAACAAAAAGTCTCAGGGCCAGAAGGTTTTAGCACAGAATTCTACCAGACTTTCAATGAAAGTAACACCAATACTTCCCAAACACTCCACAAAATAGAAACAGAAGGAACACTGTACAGTTATTTTATGAGGACATGGTACCCTGATAGCTAAACTAAATAAATATTCAACAAAGAAAGAGAATTACATACCAATTTTCCTTATGAACATAGATGCAAAGATACTCAATACAATACTTGCAAATTAAATTCAGGAACACATCAGAAAGATCACCCAGAATGATGAAGTAGGTTTTATCCCAGACATGCAGGGATGGTTCAATACAGGAACACCAGTAAATGTAATGCACCATCTAAAACAAACTGAAAGAAAAGCCACGTGACCATCTCTAATAGATGCTGAGAAACGCCTTTTAACAAAATTAAATATCCCTTCATGATAAAAGTCCTGGAGAAGTGGAAGGGGAAGCCCTGGGTCCTGCTAAGGCTGAACCCCCAGTGAACTAGACTGTTGGGGGGAGGGCGGCAATGGGGGGAGGGTGGGGAGGGGAACACCCATAAGGAAGGGGAGGAGGGAGGGGGATGTTTGCCTGGAAACCGGGAAAGGTAATAACACTCGAAATGTATATAAGAAATACTCAAGTTAATAAAAAAAAAAGAAAGAAAGAACATGAATGAAATTCAGTAATTTCTCCCCTTTTGCCATTACTGTATTCATTTTTCACAATCAAATTAACAAAGAAATTATTAATATAAATATGGCATGTCTATGATAAATTTAAATAAAATTTAAAGAGCTGTAAGGCACAAATTTAAAAAAAAAGTCCTGGAGAAATTAGGGATAAAAAGAACATATCTAAACATAATAAAGGCAATTCACAGCAAGCCTATAGCCAACATCAAGTAAAATAGAGTGAAACTCAAAGCAAACTAAAATCCAGAACAAGACAAGTTTGTCCACTCTCTCCACATCTATTCAAAATAGTACTTGAGGTTTTAGCTAGAGCAGTAAGACAGTGAAAGGAGACCAAGGGATAAAAACTAAAAAGAAAAAAATGTATTGCTATTTAGCTGAGAAGCACTTGGCTATTAGGGAAATGAAAGTCAAAACCACCTTAAGATTTCATATTACACCTGTCAGAATAACTAAGATCAATAACTCAAGTGACAGCTCATGCTGTGAGCAGGGAGAACACTTCTCAATGGCAGTGGGAGTGCAAACTTGTAAAGCCACTTTGGAATCAATATGGTAGTTCTTCAGCTAGTCAAGAATTAACCCACCTCAAAACCCAGCTATGCTACTCTTGGGCATATACCAAAAGGATGCTCCACCCTACCACAAGGACACTTGCTCACCCATGTTCATTGTGGCATTTTGCATAGTAGCCAGAAAATGACTGTAACCTAGATGTTCTTCAGTAGAAGAATAGATAAGGAAAATGTGGTACGTTTACACAATGGTATATTACGTCTCTGTTAAGAAAAAAAAGGACACCATGAAATTTATAGGTAAATAGATAGAAGTAGGAAAAATCCTGAGTGAGGTAACTCAGACTCAGAAAGACAAACATGGTATGCAATCCCTTAATATGTGGAGAGAAAGCATTAAGTAAATGATAATAAGAACAAGCTAGCCAGAGAGATTGGGTAAAGTGGAGCAGTCTGGGGGTGCACAGAGAGATCTCCCTGCGAGGGGAAAAGAATATATTTACAGGCAGATGGGGAGCAAATGGGAATGGGATCAGGGGGTAGATCAGATGGAGGCAAGGGCAGAGATGGGGTGGAGGGAAAGAGTGACAGGAGAGATGGCTGGAACTGGGAGGGCATTTGGGTGGTGGTGTGGAAATCTAGTGGAAACTTCCTGGAATGTATGAGTCTGTTCCTAAGGAGGATTCCTAGTAATGGGGGATATGTAGTTTAACCTGTTATCTCTTGCAGCTAGTTGTGGCTTCAGGTGGGGGAACTAGGATGTATTCAATTGAATTATTGTCCAAGGGGCTCCCACTGACATCTGCAGACAATCCAAGCTGCTGCTAAGACAAAAGGCTGCTCTTAGCCAACTGACAACAGGGCTCCATGGCTGAGGGACAACACACAAGTCTTGACAGGAGAAGTCCCTAACCTGGTGCCTGCACGGAACACTTCCACAATTTCTATGTTATAGCTTTTTGGTGTTGAAAGTTACCACGGACTCCTTGAAAGAGAAATGAACACCAATCTCAGCCACATAACCTTTGACTGGTTGAATCTGTCTTGTTAGCAAAATATGCTAGAAAATGGTGGCCCAGAACATGTGGGAGAAGCCAATGAATGTCTGATTTGATTTAAGGTCTACTCTGTGAGGAGGAGTTCATACTGAACACTGTTTAGGTAACCAAGAACCACCAACTAGATAGCCCAGAGATCTAGGGTAAACCCATACATAAAGAGTCTATAATGGAGGTGTCATTTGGTTCCATCCCCACAGAGGTCAGAGAATCCCATGGAAGTGGGGGGTGGAAAGATTATAAAAGCTACAGGGAATGGAGGACAATTAGGAACAAGGCCCCTGAACCAGCTTGAGCAGGAGAAAGGAGCTCACAGAGACTGAATCGAAGTGAGATAAATTTTTTATGGTCTTCACCCAGGTCCGCTGTATTTACATATTAAATGTGAACCCATTTTGCAATATTTTGCTTGGTTCTTGTAGCATTTGCCATCTTCAGTCATCTAAATTACTTTTTCTGTCAGAAGCATAAATCACGTAAGGCTCCTTTGTTTGTTCAATGAGTATTAGCTTTGCTAATACAGCTTATATCTTCAATCGGCAATTTTACACACTCATTATATAGTGCAATTTAAATAGCAACTACATGTTGTCGCCTAAAATACAGTTTAAACATCGGATAACCAAAGCCTTCTGACTGAGCAACCTGCTACTGATGCGTTGTATTTCTTTAGCTCTTCTCAACTCTGTTCTTAATAACAAATTGGCAAATAACACCTTTGGAAATCATTAACTCAATGTACTGGTAGACCTGGTAACAGAGGAAGTTCGATCTAGTTGTAGCTAAAATGAAACTGTAGGCTCCCTTGTTAGAAATTGCTAACAATTTCAAGAAGGCTAGAGCAAAACATTAAAGGAAGCCTCACAGGATATCATGAAGCTGCACGGGCTGCAGCTGCACAGTTGAAGCCAGTTCTGCCAGCCACGTTCTAGATACATTTCTAGGAATCCCCGAATTGCAGGAGGTCAAGAAAGTGGGGTCCTGAGTTTCAGACCAGCTTGAGCTGCACAGTAAAATCATGCCTCAAAAACAAAGCAAAACAACAACAACAACAAATATTGTACTGCAATTTGGGGGGTTTGTTCATTTATAGGTGCT
The DNA here is from genome assembly GCF_011064425.1 of Rattus rattus. Taxonomy (NCBI): domain Eukaryota; kingdom Metazoa; phylum Chordata; class Mammalia; order Rodentia; family Muridae; genus Rattus; species Rattus rattus. The sequence continues at coordinate 44,336,589 of NC_046172.1, read as the reverse complement.
TCGCTGTCAGAAAGACATGAATCTCAGGACTTCAGCTTCACATAAACACTTCCTAAAGGTCTCGTCTCTGGGTACTGTAATGTGGGATGTAAGGGTTTCAATACGAAGATTTTTTGAAAAAACACAATTCAGCCCACAGTACCATTGTTGAAAGCCTGGTCTTTCAACTTGACACTTACAAAATAAAGAAGGCAACCTTATTAGTAAAACTTTTATTGTAGTCTGTAAATGGGATAAGAGCTTTAGCAAATTATTTTATTCAATAGAGTATATTATATTTTCAAGCTCAAAGAGACAAAAAAAAAAATTTACTCCAAATCATGAACCTAGTAAAGTGTTAAGAGATGCAACTTTATTAGACTCTACCACCTAGTCTTTCGAGACTCATAGAGCCTTCTAATATTTACTGGCGAAGTTTATTTAAGGTTATTAAACCTCCCCAAGACAGTGAATATCTCCAAGGTCACATGAAACCACTTTGAATCTCGAAATCTGTGGGTTTTCTTTATCAGCTATCGTTGCTTTAAAAGAATACATTTGTGCTTGTGTTTTTAATCCATAAGAACTCTGGAAATTGAATTTTTTTTTGAAAAACACTTAGTTAACATGAATTCAGGGAAAAGGGAATTGGATAGCCTGTGAAGATTTCGATACTGACTGTCACTTAGCATTCTTATGCTGTTGGCTGTGTGATTTTTCATGTCTGTAGCATCAATATCTTCTAGCATAGGTGTTAAGGGCTATCAGCTTAAATTACTATGTACAGCCAAGCATAGTAGGAAAAGTGACTGAATAACTGATCATTACGTAGAGATAGCATTTGGTACATCTTTGAAATTTCATACTCAGAATGTGCAAACGTCCTTCCCTATGGTTGACACGGGGAGGATTATAGCTGGAGCACGGAGGATGAAGCTTTCCAGAGCTTCATGTTTCCATCACCTTGACCAGGTATTCGGTATTACAGTTCAGCTTTCCATATAAAAAACATCCCACCTTAGCATACAGAGATGGCAGTTTAGTTTTCTGTAAAGGTCAAACTAGGAAATACTTGTACCTGTTCAAGCTCTCAGTGGTCTCGGTGAGTTAAGTTGACATGAAAATTAATCAACGTAGATGATAGCACCGGCTCACATCTGCTTCTTCCCTTCAGGGTAGCCAGGCTGCTTGCACAGAACCTGGACTGGAGGGAAAGAAGCTTAGCTGGTTGTGTAGGTGCAGGCAGGACCTTAGTCAACAGTAAGTGCACAGGCAAAGGACTCATACCCAGGAATAACTTTAGAGAACTGATTCTGTTTTGGGGGCAGGGGGACAAAAACTATTTAAACCTTTGAGGGGTGAGGAGGAACTATTGGGATGTGTGCATCATTGACAAAGGCCAAGGTCCTGGAGATGCCTCGTTTGCATGAGGATAAATTCCAGGTGGTGCTGGAATCCTTATAATGGCAAAGGAATTTTAACCTGGCTACCAATTATCTTAACTACTCTGATGAGGTAAAGATGGAGAGGGCAGGGCTATGTGCACTGGGACATAATGCTCCTGCCGATCTCAGGATGAGTTTCCCCAGTTTTGGACATGCTTCAATCCCATTCTTACGCCGGGCCTGCTCCTTCCCATTCCACAGCTCCCTTGCCCCACAAGATAGATAGATAGATAGATAGATAGATAGATAGATAGATAGATAGATAGATAGATAGATAGATAGATATTCGATAGATGGTAGAGTTACATAGAGTTAGAGACAAAGATATCATTAAGTAAATTTATTCTCATAGCTATGAAGCTAACAAAACAAAAGTTTCTCTAGTCTATAATCAAGAACACGATGTAAGTCTGTGCTCAGTTTGGTCTGAAGCATCGTTTTGGTACTTTTCCATGTTGATACATTAATTTATATTTTTATTGTTGACTACAGTTTCATACAGTGATTGTACCAGTTTCCAGGATAATACTGGGAATCCCAGTAATCTTTTGACAAAATGAGTTGAGCAGTCTGCTTTAGAAAAGAGTATTTTACTCTATGTAAATTCTACATTAATACAAACATTTTAAAACACATTTATAGTTTTTTTTTCAGACTGTTTTTCTATGAAAGGCTTACCTCAAACTTCTGTGTAGCTCAGAACGGACTTGAACTCATGACCCTCCTGCTTCAATTTTCAGTTTATAGGTGTTCACTACTGAACATGGCTCCAATTTGTTTTGTTGTTGCTGTTGTTGAGATGGGGCTTCTCTACATAGCCCTAGTTGTTCTGGAACTTGATCTGTCATCCAGACTAGCCTTGAACTCAGAGATCCCCCTGCCTCTGCCTCCCAAGCACCTGGATTTAAGGCATGTGCTATCTATCATTCCTGGCTTTTTTAAGCTTATTTTTTAAGTTTATTTGCCTGGAATTTTAAAGCTCCAAAATGGGACGCAGAATAGACTCAGCTTGCAGCATTTGTCTGGCAGGCAGAAGTCCCATGGTTTGCTCCCCAGAGCTATAAAACAAAACAGAAGTTCCAATATGACTGCTAGAGTAACATCTGTCACATCTGTCTTCTGGGCAGTGAAAATAAAAACTAATGAAAAAGCTAAGAGGATACGGCGCAGGCTTTCCCTGTGAAATCCCTCAAGGAGAAATCAAATCTTGTCAACATGTGGCTGAAGAGACAGCTCAGCTGTTAAAAGCACAAGCTAGGTTTGATTCCCAGCACCCACACAACAGCTCACACTGTCTATCACACCGGTCCCAGATGACCTGCCATCTTCTTGCCTCTGTAAGAACCAGGAGCAGCAAGGAAGAAAACATAAACACAAATAAAAAAATTAATTATTTAAAACACCTTAGACTTACATTACACTGGGCACCCTTGCTAGAAAGCAGAGAAATAGGCACAGTGCACGATTTAGTCAAGCATGTCCCAGACAAAATGCTATGTTTGTAGTAACAAGAAAACCAAGCGGACAGTTATTGGTCCTCCATTGATAGACTCAATCACACAAAGAAGTGTGCATACACACCATTATTTACAGGACATTCACGGTCACTCGCTGAATCTCAATTTGCCTAAATTCTATATTAAATACTACTAAGTATTTAAAGCATAGCTGTTTCTAAACACTGCTAATAAAAATATGCGAAGGACCCATTTCATTATAATAGGCTTCCTTCAAAAGACAAGTTTGGGTAGAGTATATGTCATACTCTTCCAAGTGGAATAAGTGAGGTTGCCTGTGTCTCCCAGAGACTGCAATTCTTTAAGTGGCCTGTTTATAATTGAGCAGTATTCAATTCTGCTGACATCTTAAATTTCCCATATGTGACTGTTAGAAGACAGGCCACTTCACTTAAGTGTACATTCTACTTACACACTTGATTTGATGGCATTAGTTTGCAGGTGTCTCTCCTTCAATTAATTGGGTACTGGTGAAATGCATAATTTAAACTCAGTGTAAAGTTGAAGTATTCAAATGATAGTCTCTTCAATGTAATTATTCCACATAAGGTGGAGTGCTGACAAAATGGTGTCCTTTATTTTTTTTAAATAATAGCTTCAAGTACGTTCAAGATTAGATAATAGGAAAATGTCAACAACATTTGACAAATATGAAGTGAAAATAATGAGATTAAGATTGGCTTTATCTAATTTTCCTCCACAGACTCACAGGATTTTTCTGTATGAAACCCCCAGCGTCCTTCCATTTTTTTCAGCCTGATCTGAAAAACAAGGGAAAGTGACTTAAGAAAAACATATGTACGTAGAGACATGGTCTTTTGTTGATCAGTAGGCTAAATGTTGATCTGGGAAAAGTAAATGTTGATCTGGAAAAGTATGTCAACTTATTTTTATTGTAATAGCAGAGAGACAAAATAATGAATTCAAAAGAAATGCACAGCTTAGTCTACACATTGTATCTGAATACTGACTTACGTGTTCTGTAATTGGAGCCTTGTCAGAGTGTATACTGAAAGCTAAGAGTGCAGCCCAGTGTTAGAGTGGCTGGCTAGAATACAGGGAGATGTGGCTTGAATCCCCAGCACTGTATCTTAAAGCTTATTCGGTCAGAGGAATTTCAATGGGCATCAATCAATACAGAGACTCACAGTTGGTCAAAATGCTGAGCATGAATGGCTTTTGAGTGCCCAGCTCTCGATGTGACATCTGTATCATGAAGTCACAGCAGCCACGGTTACCTGCACAGGATCAATCTAGTCAACATCGTAGTACAGACGGGAGAGACAATAACAACACCCCCTCCTTAGCTGAGGAGGTATTGGTAAGCGGTGGCCAGTGGTGGAGGAGCATATTGCCTTGGAGAATGGGGCTTCTGGCAGCTCCTGTAACTCCAGTGCATGGCCCCAAGCACACAAGCATACTGGCAACACTAACTGAACTAGGTGTGCTATGCAAAGGAAGGAAGGGGGAAAAGTCGAGGTGGGAATGGGTGGGGTTCCTGGAGAAGTGAAGAGGTCAAGTGGAAATGATAAAGATATATTACATAGATGGATGAAACTGTCAGAGAATACATTTAAAAGTCGTTAAGTTTCCCTGAAAATTGAATGCAAGTGACTTCCACAGAACCCAAATATGTCATTTTATTCTTGAGTCATTCGCTGACACAGCATCATGTTGTCAAATTAGCATTTGAGGTTTTATCATAACATTTCACGTTCCATCATATCATAGCTCTATCTATTGATCATGGGCTCAGAGGTGAGGCATACACTACATCATCACTGCAGGAGGTTAGACAATTGCTCTTTCGTGCCTCATTCTTGAAAATGGCACACGGTCCTTGTTGTGGTGAAGGGGGCCATTGCAGATTTGATTAACTTCAGGAAACTGAGCTAAGTAGATTAACTTGGGTTATCCTGGTGGATCTCAGTTCGATCAAAAAAGGGTCCTTGTAAGACAAAAATAGATGAAACCATGGAACCAGGGAAAAGTCAAGGTGCTTTGCTGCTTGTTTAAGTAGGAAAGAAGTGCCTGTGAGTCGGAAAAGACAATTCAAGCAACCTCTAGAGCTGAAAGAGACAAGGGACAAAGTCTTTCCTAAGGCGTTCTGAAGGAAAAAGCCAGGCAGACTTATTGAAACCTATTCTGGAGGTCTCGCCTCCTAATCTGTAAGAGAATCACTTTATGTTATTTGAAGGCACATGTGTGCTAGTTACATTAACAATATGGCATTAACACAATTTCTAATTCCGCATGTAGGGTGAAGCATGTGCATTTGCTTATTAGACAAACACTGAGACAGGAAAAGAACTAAAAACATGGACTAGGTGAGTGTGTGGAACTATAGTCGAATTGAGCATCTAGGTTGCCGTAACGCTCACAGACAGCTCTCTGAAATCATAGTGGTTTGTGCGGACCATCCAAGTTCATTTTACCATGGAGTAAGTGTTCCTCCTGTTTATAAATAAAAAGAACCAGATCAAACTCTTTCATTTAGGGGCCGTTTGGGGCAATGAGAGGGGTCTTCAGGATGAGGTCAAAGAGGAATGGGCAAATATGAGCAAAGTACAGTATTATATACACATGAAAGTGTCATAAGAAACTTGTTATTTTAAAGGTAATAAAAACATCCCTTTTTCATTTCAAAAGAAAAAATATTTGTTCTATACACCATTTTTTTTAATTTTGGGGGTGACCAAGTTCTGTAACTTTAGACATGTTAGGCAAACTCTGTGTCCAAGCTATCTTTTTCTGAACAGTGTTTACTGAATCAGATACTCTAGGGGCCTAATATGTTTCCTTTTTGTTCATTTGTTCTATGTTTTGTTTTGGTTACGGTTTTTGTTTGTTTGTTTGTTTTTTCGAGACAAGGTCTATGTAGCCCTAGCTGTCCTGGAACTCGCACTGTAGATCAGTCTAGACTGAAACTTATAGAGATCCTCCTGCCTCTGCCTTCTGAGTGCTAGGATTAAAGCCATGAGTCACCACCACCAACCCCTACTCTGTTTCTTTAAGGAGGCTTTTGTATCAGAAAATTAAGCTGTTTTATTTTTATAAGAGTATTCTGTGTTTATGTATGTGTGTATGCCTGGCAAGGACGGTCAATTCACTCTCACTCTAAAGGTTTACTTTTTCTATGAAGTTTCTTAGTAATAGAAATCTGATATGCTCCCCACATAGTCTCTATAAATATCTGACTGCCAGGGAAATTAACAATTAAAAGGAATTTTCCAGATATTTGTCATTTGAGGTTATTATAAAGTTTTAGAAGTTTTCTATTTAAAGTGGTTTGAGAAGTGCTAAAACATAGTTTATATGAAATAATTAAATAAGAACTATTGTAGTTAGTCTTCACACTTGTGTTTGCCCAATATTTAATGGGGCTGGGATGGGTCATTATTTCAAAATCCCTGCGACAAAGGATAATAAATGGTAAAGCCCAACATAAGGAGGCAAGCTACACCCTAGAAAAAGCAAGAAACGAATCGTCTTGGCAAAATCCCTGGTAGGTTCTGGAATCCCTGGGAAATGATCAGATCTTTTGTAATTTGAACTTTATACTTGTAAAATGTGACTATTTGCACCATTAAATGTTGACAACTTAAGTGGATGTTTGTCGGTAACTTTTTTTTTGAGACATCGGCAAAGAAAATTTGAAGCTTTTGCAAGCAACTATTTAATATTAGTCTGGTATATACTGACATCTAGTGGCCATTATTCATAATTGCAGTCCTTGAAGTTAGAAAATGTCAAGATAGGGAAAATAAATTGCATAGAAGAAACATTAATAAATTTGTAAATTTGGGGATAAAATTTTATATTTTCTCATTTTAGAGTTTGGCTGTGAGAAGAAAATCTGAGTTTCTCCATTGTTATACATTCATTATGCCAATAAGAATAAAGGAGTTTAGTTTGAAAAAAAAAAAAAACCCTCATGGAAACAAAACAAAGCCTTGGAAACTTTTCATTACAACAATTTATTATTTAGAACAAACTAGTTTGTTTGAAATATGAAATTACGAAAGGTTTATTTATTTTGTTTTATTTTCAAATAAAATAAAGAAGCATTGTGCCCTCGGAAAATGCCCTTTGGGATTTTACCCACACTCCCTCTGCTGACTCTAGAACTCTTGCTGCTTGAGTGGACAACTACACATCGCCTGCCTTCCTTCTACCTCAGGGCTACATCTGGCTACAGCAATGATTCCTGCCAATAAAGGGCAGATGAGAAATGCCTTGAAGTTAGAGATACTATCAACAAGAGAAAGAAACATAGAGATAATTGGCTCCCTGTCCCAGTGGTGGCACAATTGTGTGATGTTTTCTGCATGACCGCTCTGTCTAGAACATCTCAGGAATATGGGAGTCCATTGTGTGCAGCAGCAACTTGCACCATGTGTCCTCTCTTTCTGTATTCCTGACTCTTGGATGTGACTTCTGGTGTCACATTCGATAAACGATGTGTTCCGCGACCACTCCATGCTGGATAGGACCACCAGGTTCCACAGGACGGCTTCTAACTGCCCCTTGCTTCATTATGTTCCCTCTCTATATGATTACTCTCGCAAAATTGTTTTCTCTCTTCATACATCCAATATTCTGTCACATCATGAAATTTTCTATATAAGGGGTTCTTAAGGAGGAAAGATTCTGGGGAAATACCAACCAATTCCTGAAATAGGCTACCTCCCACCCCCGTCTCAACTTATATAGAATTCTCTCCTCTATTAAAGTGTAACCATTACAAAAAGTTATTCAAAATCCCAGCAACATGCATCTCTCTCTTAATAAACATCAATTCTGATTCATTAAAAAAAATGAACCCAAATCATTGCCCAAGTCAGCTTTCAATGGGATCTCAATAAAAAACAATGATATACCCAGATATATCTATGCTGTACACATGCATACATGTTTGTGTAATTCGGGATAAAGTGGGGTTTAAGCACTTGCATTAATTTCATTAGCAATATATCAGAATGAACGGTGCAAAGGCAAGTCTAGGGTGGTTTTGGATTTACTGCAATGATAACGTTATTACAACTGCCTCTAGCCCTGCTTGCACTCCCTTGCGGGCTTTCTCTTTATGAAATGTAAGTTCATCAGAGGAAAATTGTTACCATCAGGAAAAAGGCCACTTCCTCTCCAGGGACTTTATGCATTTTAAAATTTCTGCAGGAAGACTTTAACTGGGAACTGAGAGTTGGTTGCTTAATTGGTTAGTAAACCCTATGTGAACATGCATGTGTGAAGACATGAAATCTAACACAGACTTGACAAAATGCACTTACCGCAAGTCAGTGCTTTTATCTATCTTAACAATGAAGTTAACAAACTGGTTTTCTTCACTCTCGAGGGCACATAAGAGGCAGAAAGAACTGTGACGGTCTCGATATTTTACACAAAATAGACCCAGCTTAGGAAGTAATATCTAAGCAGAGGAGGTACAGGCAGCCAGTGCTTTGACCATCAATCACATGGAAATTTCAACCTTTGGCCACAACTTTATATTGAGTCAATTTATTCTGACCTGATGGCATGGGGTGGAAGGAAGCTGTTTTCTATTGACATGTGGAAAATTACAAAATAAATCTCATATTCATTTACCCCAAAACTGGTCACAAATAAGTCAGACATGCAAACTACAGTATATGCCTAATTGCAATATATAATCCAAGGGATGAAAGTAATTTTCATTTCTTTTAAAAGGAAAAACATTTCCAAGCCAATTACATATCTTCCCCCAAGCAGTGTATTTATGACGTTCAACAGCCTTTAAGCTAAATAGACAAGATGTATGGGCTCTGAGTTCCCTTTTAAGTCATCATAGACTCTAAAATGGAATCCTTATCTTGAACTTTATGAATGTCTCGAATCTCATTGGGTTTCTAGGCCCCAAGGTAGCATTGCATCTATAAGTATAGGAATAGTATTAAAGAAAATCCTGCCTAACACTGTTCATATGACATTGTATTGCATTCTATAGCACTGTTAATTGTTATGATTATATGGTTACACATATGTATATGATTCTGATCACACATGCTGATACTGAATCTTTAGGTGAGTTGCTGAAATCCAAATCTATCTGACTGAAAACTCAAACTCTTACACATGATATAAACAATTTCTATACAGTAAGTAAGTGGGAAGTATCAATGAGAAATAATCCTAGACATATATATTCCTCACACATCTATTGAAAGCTGAAAAGTCTGAGCTTGGTGAGCTCAGGGGGTTAACTCAAGGTTTGGGGAAGAATCTGCTCTGCCCTACATGTTTTCTAATCTCCTCGGATCAGTAGACTAGCTATGCCGTGGAAATTTTACATTGAAGATTGGGATACAAAGTGTAAGTGAAACATTCATAAAGCTTCAGCTCAAATCTAAGTTGCTGGGGCTTATATCCTGTGGAGCAGAGCATGCCAGGTCTGTAGTGTAAAGTCAGACAGTAAGGAAACACACTCCTCTTTTAGTAATGGAGCACGGAGAGTTACTTGGCAAAAGGCATGTGTATACCAACCGGTGAAATAAAGGGAAACAGTCACTCAGCATACACAGCTCTTCGTTATTGGAATCCATGGTGTTATAATCTATTGTATATAATGTGAGGTGAATGGTTTTGTAATGAGAAAATGACAATACATAATTCTGATATATTCATGAATACTGCAAAAAATGTAAGTAAAATCTATGGGCTAGAAAGATGCCTCTGGAGTTAAAAGTGCTGCCTGCTCTTCCAGTAGGCCCACGTTCAATTCCTAGCATCTACTTGGCAGCTAACAACTGTATTTGATTGCAGTCCCTGGATTTTAAATGGCTTCCTTTGGCCTCCTTGGATACTGCATACAAATAGAACATTCACAAAAACATTATGCACTTAAATATAAATAAAATCTCAAAAAACATTTAAAGATCCAATCTGATCTATGAAATAAGTCAAATGAGATATGACAGCCGCTCCTATAATTGTAACACTTAGGAGATGGAGGAACAAGGATCTCCAGTTTGAGGCCAGCCTGCATCATATACAGAGTTCCAGGGAAGCCTGAACTATAAAAGAAAATGTTGTCTAAAAATAAATAAATGCAAATAGATGTAATAAACAAATGCAGGGAGGACAACAGCTCAGAGGATGCTCTGTAGCTCGGCTGTCTGCAGAAGCTTTTGGAGATTTGGAACTATATATGATCATGATTGAAATGGCCTTCTTGCAGCATTATTTGAACACGGTGGGCAGTACAACTGTCAAAGCAGACATAAGACTTTGTCAATCCATCAGTCACTAGCCACTCAGATAGATCAAATAAAGTGTGGAATTTGATGACAGAAGAAATTTTTCTTTCTGATGACCTCAGAAACTCAGGAGATAGATACAAGCAAGTTTTTTCCTCTGAAACAAGGGGTAGGGGTGGGAAGAAGAAGAAAAGACAGTTACTTGCTCACATATATTCCCTGAGACACTCTGATAATCGTTGTGATACCAAGACCTGTTGTCTCTAAATACTAAAAGGAACTGCAGTCTTGACAGACAAAGATTTCCATTCTCCATAGGAACATAACTCCATATTATCTTTCATGGAAATCCTTCTATATTAGCTGACTTCCTGGCATGGCTAAAAGAAGCTTGAATTAGCATTTGTCTTTAAGTGTCTTAATATTAGACACACACACACACACACACACACACAAACACGACAGGATCTTACTATATAGCTTGGAACTTGCTATGTAGACCAGTCTGGGCTCAAATTCTCAGAGATCCACCTGTTTCTGCCTCCCCAGTGCTAGAATTAAGACATTCACCACACCACGCCCAAACGTTTTTGGAAATTATTTTGTCATGTATGTACCATGCAAAAGATTGTTATCCAAAAAAGTGGACCTGTTCTAGACAGTATGTGGAGGTGGTCATACAACTACAGATGTTAAGGAAGCAGTTAAGAATGAACTAGTGAAGCTGCAATGATTACACGGCAGTTAAGAGCATGAGCTGATCTTCTAAAGGAATGGCGTTCAATTCTCATCAATGATATGGTGGCTCACAGCCATCTGTAACTCCAGTTCTAGAGGATCCGCACTTTGGACCCTACTGGCAGAAGGCACACAAGGGATTCACAGACACACACACACAGACAAATCCCTCTACCCAACACACAAAATAAATTAACATTAAAAAGAAAAATATTGAGCAGTTAGTACAGAATGACCATGCTGTAGGTCTTTCTACTTTGGGCTATGTAATTTCATTTTTCTCCTTTCACTGTCTCTGTCTCTGTCTCTCTGTCTCTTTGTCTCCCCCCACCACTACCAAGCATGTTTTCCTTAACACTGAGCTATACTCTTCCTCTTCCGTTCTCCTCCCACCCCATGACTGCTAACACACCCTGGGGCAGACTTCTATTCTAGTTTAACTCAAACAACATGGATTTTTTCTCCTCCATTTTTCTCCTCAGTCCAGCTGCAGAGATTTATATCTTGTGTGCCCTGGGATTTTTCTTTTAAAAGCTAATAAAGGTGTCCTCAAGCTTAAAACATAAAATAAAAAGAATGAACTGCTTGAATGTCAGCCCCTAAAAATCTCTTCCTGGTGTAGAATAAGTACACAGATGGTGTTTAATTGATTAGTCAATTGCTTAGAAAAGGTAAAGATGTCAAGAAATCAACGACTTCCAGTGATCATTATCCCTGTAATGGCAGCAAAATAATAACGACCTTCCTCTTGTAGTTGCAAATAACAACATAACAAATTCTTTTGCCATATTCTTTTGCATTTTAATCTTCTCTAGTTCAAACAAGTTATATAGCTCATTAGAATTGGGTACATGTTTTAATTTTAAAATATGAATTAACTTTTGCCCTTTCTTGTGCCTTAATGGAGAAAATGATCTTTAATGAATAAGTAAAATGTGGAATTATATTCATACATTCCAAATAAAATAAGGAAAAAAAGAATCTAGAAGCTATGCTAAGTCACAGTACATGTTTATGAACATTAGTATACCTTCTGTTAATTCTGCTATACTCATGGATCAGTGTATTGTCCACTCGACACCAGAAAGGCTACCTCCAGCAACAGATGGAGGAGGGTGCAAAGACCCACAGCCAAATACTATACAGAGAGAGAGAGAGAGTCTAAATTGAAGGTCTCCACTAAGTTCCTATCTTTGGAGACCAGGAAGCCCCATGAGAGAGGGTAAGGAAAGATTGTAGGAGCCAGGGGGACTAAGGCTACCAGAGAACATGAACATGACTCACTCGATTAACTAAACAGGACTCACATGAGGTCACAGAGACTGAAGTGGCAACCATGGGGCCTACATATGTCTGTGTTAGGTCCTCTGCATATTTGTTATGGATGTTAGCTTGGTGTTTTTGTGGGACTCCTAAGAGTGGACATGTGTGTATCTCTGACTCTTTTGCCTGCTTTTGGGACTTTTCCTCCTATTGTGTTGTTGTGCCCAGACTCAATATGAGGGCTATACCTTGTCTTACTGTATCTTGATTTGTTTTGTTTAGTTGTTGTCTCTTGGAAGTCTGCTGTTTTCACAAGAAGAAACAGAGTGGGGTGAATCTGGGGGAACAGAGGTGAGAGAGCTAGGAGGAGTGAAGGGAAGGAAAACTGTGGTAGGGATGAGAGAAGCGTCTATTTTCAATTTAAAACAAAATAAAAACTTCAATGTACATATATGTGTGTGTATGTCTGTGTGTGTGTGTGTGTGTGTGTGTGTGTGTGTGTGTGAGAGAGAGAGAGAGAGAGAGAGAGAGAGTCTTCTTTTAAGTAACAGTACATAGTTTTATCAATACAAAGAAAGCTGAATTCCAGAATACTCCAAAACGAAAATAAAAATGCGAGCCAATATTTCAAAACTTAGTGAACATTTTTATGACCCATCAATTGTATCATTGCAAGTCATCAGAGAGAAGATTTTGATGAACATCAATTTAAAACATCAAGAAAAATAAATGATCCTTCATTTCTTTCCTTCTCTTTGTTCTCACCTTCAAGTTGTTAAAGTCTTTGAGAAGAATAAAAGATGACGCTTCAGGAGCTCACAAATCAGACCTAACTGTTCCCATGTCAGTTCGAGTTTAGAAAAGATTACTTTCATCTAACAGCCCTCTCAGATACAGTAGTACGGCTGGGTACTATGTCACCTCCAGAAATGATTTATACTGCATCCATCTAAAATTTAAAGTATTAGAGAACTCTGCCTTCTATCTGTCTCCATACTTCTAAAACAGCTCCCAACAGTGCCTCGGTATCAAAAAGAAGAAAAAAAATGACATTTTCCTATTATTTAATTCTCTAACTACTTTACAGTGAAGTTGTGTTTATATTAAGGTTCAGAATAGAGGTCAAAATATCACCCTCATAAAACTATTTCCCATCTTTCTGGTCAAATCAGGCTCAAAGTTTGTTCAGTTTTCATTGCATAAAAAGTGAAGTTGCATGTAAGGTCCCTTATGAGAAAGATTAGTGTGGGTAATCATTTTTCTCAATAAACTCCCACTCTGTCAAGCATGCTAAGAGATGGCACATGTTTACGATCTGCAGAATAAGATGATGATGATTACAGAAAGGCAGTGCTGGTGCTCTCAGCAAAAGGAAATGACTTCAAAACTAACCAAAGCTGGGAATACAACAATGTTCTAATTTGGATAAATCTGGGGATCATCAAGGAAACATAAAGAGTTTTATATATAGGGGAAGGAGGAGGAGTTGTAAGCTTTTACACAAAGAATAATAGGATAATAACTAAGAATAATAATAATAGTAAGAATAATAGGATAGTAACTCCTAATGCCTGGACCAGGAGTACAGATTTTATAAGATAATTGGTGCAAACACACAACCCAGTGTGATATCAGCTGCTCTTTAGAAGTGATGCAGAGATAACATGAGGGAGCTCTCTTTCCGGTGAATGCTAACAAAATGTCTCTTACAATACACGGTCCTGTAATGAGACCTCAAGCCAATGGCAAAAACTGTCCAAGGTGAAAACAGCCAAGGAGGTGTAATCCCCACAACAGCACATATGCTATGATATGAACGCTATGTAGAGGGAGAAATAGGAATTACTTAGGAGGTTTGTATGACTAGGAGGGAGAAGTGTTGTGGCATTAACACACTGTGGCAGCCCAAAAGAAGCATATATGGGAAAGTGAGAGATAATCAGTCCAGATGGGAAATATGTTGAAGTTTGAAGCCCTCTGAGAGCAATGAGCCAGGAAGTTGTGCTTCACTGGAACCTTTGGTAGTCCCTTTCAGTACTGTGATGTCATCTCGGGTGTTAACAGAAAATAGAGACAGTAAGGTTTATCACAAGCTACATAGTGCTGGGCACTACTGGCTAGGTGGTAAAAAGAGGATGCACATCTCACAGCATTGGCAACTGCGGTGTTGAAAGGACAGTTCCTAGAGCAGAGGCGCCCTAGTTTATTACCCTGCATCAACTTCCTTTCATTCCCTTCATCTCTCTTTTTCCTTGCCTGTTATGTAAAATTGCTCTGTTTCATTTGCCTTTTTGAGATGGGATCGCACTATGTTGCCCAAGCCTCTCCTTCCCATATGCTGGTATTACAGATGTGTGCCACTAAAGCCCAGCTGCACTTTTTATGTGGCAAATTTTATTGTATCCAATTAAAGTATACAATATGATGCTCTAAGGTTTATATAAAGTAAAGATGTTACTACAGTGAAACAAATTAACATCCATCACCTCCTGTAATTACCCCTTTTCCTATAAGAAAGTCATTTAGCAAAAATCTTGAGTAAACTCATGCTACTAGTAACTATAGTCCACATGACACACATTAGATCTTACATATTTGCTACTACACATCTTTTGCCCATCTTTTACTTCAAGATTTTCAGCTCCACTGTAATCTTGCACTTGACCGTGAGCCATTTTAGATCAAATATACTCACAGTACAGTATAACTGAACTGGTATTTCCAACATGTAGTGCTTAAATGAGCTTTAGAAAAAGTTACCTTGGACTAATTTCCAATATATACAAAGAACTCAAGAAGATAGACTCCAAAGAACCAAATACCCCTATAAAACTGGGGTACAGAGCTAAACAAAGAATTCTCAGCTGAGGACTATCAAATGGCTGAGATGTATCTAAAGAAATGTTCAACATCCTTAGTCATCAGGGAAATGCAAATCAAAACAACCCTGAGATTCCACATCACGCCAGTCAGAATGGCTAAGATAAAAAACTCAGGTGAGAGCAGATGCTGGCTAGGATATGGAGAAAGAGGAACACTCCTCCATTGTTGGTGGGATTGCAAGCTGGTACAACTACTCTGGAAATCAGTTTGGTGATTCCTCAGAAAATTGGATATTGCACTACCTGAGGACCCAGCTATAACAGCCCTGAGCATATACCCAAAAAATGCTCCAACATGCATCAAAGACCATGTTCCACTATGTTCATAGTGGTCTTATTTATAATAGCCAAAAGCTGGAAAGAACTCAGGTTCCCTTCAACAGAAGAATGGATACAGAAAATGTGGTACATCTACACAATGGAATATTACTCAGCTATCAAAAACAAGACTCCATGAAATTCATAGGCAAATGAATGGCACTAGAAAATATGCTGGATGAGGCAACCCAATCACAAAAAAAGCACACATGTTATGCATGTTTGGGATATTAGCCCAAAAGCTTGGAATACCCAAGATACAATCCACAGACCACATGAAGCTCAAGAAGAAGGAAGACCAAAGTGTGGATGCCTCAGTCCTTCTTAGAAGGGAACAAGGGAAGAAATACAGAGACAAAGTGCAGAGCACAGACTGAAGAAAAGGGCCCCCAAGACACCTGGGAATCCATCCCATACACAGACACCAAACCCAGACACTATTGCTGATGCCAAGAAGTGCTTGCTGACAGGAACCTGATAAAGCTGTCTCCTGAGAGGCTCTGCCAGAGCCTGACAAATACAGAGGCAGATGCTCACAGCCAACCACTGGACTGAGCATGGAGTCCCCGATGGAGGAGTTAGAGAAAGAACTAAAGGAACTGAAGGGGTTTGCAATCTCATAGGAAGAGCCACAATATCAAACAATCACACCCCCCAGAACTCCCAGGGACTAAACCACCATCCAAAGAGTACACATGGAGCAACCCATGGCTCCAGCTGAATATGTAGCAGAGGATGGCCTTGTCAGGCACCAATGAGAGGAGAAGCCCTTGGTATTGTGATGCCCCAGTGTAGGGGAATGCCAGGGCAGGAAGACAGAAGTGGCTGGGTTGAGGGTTGGGGCACCCTCATAGAAGTAGATGGCGGGAAGATGGGATAGGGGGTTTCCGGAAGGGAAACTGGGAAAGGAGATACATTTGAAGTGTAAATAAATAAAATACCCAATTACAAAAAAAAACACACACACAAAAACCTAAAAACAAACAAACAAAGGAGAAAAAGGGAAAGAAAAAATTACCTTAGCTGTGTCAAGAAATTATATAAATCCTTGTCCAATCAGGCAAAGCAAAATTTTCCTTCCACTCAATCTCCAAGACAGAAAGAAAAAAATGAGTTGGGAATAAAATAGGCAATGACAGTGAAAGAAATAGGAAGGAGAGAAAGAATAGAGAGGAAGAGAAGAAAATGAATGCATGAGAGCGCTGTAGAATCACATAAACATGGTTTCTTAAAATATTGAAGTCAAACAAGGGCAAAAATAAAAATTTATTTGCCCCCAATATTCATTAATGTGACAAAGCAGGTAATTTATGAATTCAGCTTCACTTCAGATACATAGACAGTACTTAAATCTATCAGGTATTTAAAGGTGGAACCTAGACAGGATCACTAGTCCAAGTCTCCCACATTAATCCCAGCTTGGCTTGTATCAAGTACTTCAACTCAGCCAGTGCACTCACATTTTAGCTCTAATTCTCTCAGGAATAGAATATTTATCAATAACACTGTCCTTTAGTGCTATGTTGAATTAAATAAAAGAATGGATGAATGGGGGGATGGGGTGTTTGAGACCCTCACTATTCTTCTTCACATAGTATCCATAAGTTCTATTTCACTCTCTGTTTGTTAGAATGAAATGTAATGAGATCCGTTGGCACCTGGAAAACAGTAGATTAACTCTCAGCAAACTTACACACTAAAAACGGTGTCTGAAAAAAAAATAGCTTTAGATATGTACACAGCTATATCCTGTTACTTTTTAAGTCATTGTTGAGAACTTATTTAATTGAGCAATGCCTTGTGTTCTCATTGAATTTCTGTATATTCTACATGCTAAAATAAAACTGTGCTGCATTTACTGGGGTATTTTCAATCACTCCCAAACACCATCTTACTGCATGTTGTTTTTAGACGCAAGCCATATTTGACTTTGAAACTCAGCTAAGAGAGAAAATACAGTGTTGATTAGCCATCAAATCTCTCCTCAGTCCTCGAGATAACTGAACCCAACTCCACATCTTAGTTGCATAAATTTTGGCTCTAATTTTAGTGCACATGACCTTGAAATTTAGGTTAAGGTGGTACAAAACCTATGGATGTTTGACATTTGCTAGTCGTTAATTGCATAAAGACAGGGTATATACATACACAGAATGTTAATTTTACAAAAAATAATATGGCTCACAAATATTGTGCTAATGTTTTAAATATAATGTCTGTTATAATTAACAAAGTGCAGCAGCGTTACAAAACATGTATGGTCTTTCCTCTAGTTTTGCGTGTTTGTTTTCTGGTGATACTAGAAATCTAACTGGGAGCCATGAGGCTGTAAGGCCAGGGGTTCTCAATCTGTGGGTCATGACAGTTTTGGGAACACATGTACAGTATCTTGTATATCAGATATTTATATTACAATTCTTAGCAGTAGCAAAGTTACAGTTATTAAGCAGTAACTAAATAATTTTGTGGTTGAGTTTGCAGCATTAGGAAGGGTGAAAACCTCTGCTGTAAGCCATTGCTCGACTACTAAGTTAGACCTCCATGGCTAGTACAGAAAATATTGGTGTTATAAACAACTAACATCTAACAGAAACACCGTGCAAACCAAAAATAAAGTTTATGAGTTCATGTATTTAAGAAGAACATGGATAAGTCCAGGAGTGTGCAAATTCGGTAACTCAAACTATGAAAATGGGATCCGCGTTTTTAAATATCTCAGCTGCCTACCTGTGAGCCTTATTCTCAAGCATAAATATCGTCTTCAGTTGCTAATGGTCTGCACAATCCCTGCTGGTCCAGAACAGAAGGTACTGCCAATTTGCAACCATCCCAGGGAGGATTTGACTGTCTTGGATTTAATTATGCTGGTCATGGGTATGGAATACTTTGAGAAGCCAGGACATCTATAGTGGTAGCATGCTCAACACGCCTGATTTCATTTAATAGGACAGGCCTGAGATACGTGTGTGAACTCGGTGGAGTCAGAATCGTGCAATATCCAAGGACTGGGCGTATACAGGGGGGAATGGCTCACCTTAGAAAAATTGCATTGGTGGCACTTTGTTAAAGGAAAGGGGTGCCAAGTAGAACAAAATAGGGTGGCCATAAGAACACAGTGGAGAATGGAACAATAATAAGCAGAAGCGCATTTTCTTACCGTAAGTGGCTGTTCAAAAGTTCTCTTCAACAGAGGATTTCCAAATTGGAAAATAGTAATAATCACTGACCATTTTTTCTTTATAAGTGTATTTATGCTAGCCAGGAGATGTATCTCACTGGACAGAGTGCCTACCTAGCCTACCAGAGGCTCTGGATTTGATCCCCAGTATTTCCAAACCCAGATGGTGGCTCATAGGCCCTTAATACAGTCCCAACTGCTTCACAAGTAGAAGCAAGAAGATCAAAAGTTCAAGGTCATTTCCATACTTAATCAGCTCTTGGCCCACCTCAGCTACATAAAGCCTTGTCTCCTAAACAGAAAAGGTAAATCTTTGGGACTTGAGATGTACTTCAGTGCCAGAGTACTTGTCTCCCATGTGTGCAGCCCAAGGTTCAATCCTCATCATTCTCCTCCCCCCCAAAATAAATGTGGACTGATTTAGATCAAGTACCCAAACAAAGGCCTGAAATTTGTGCCTTCCATTTAGATCAGTGTAGAGAACATTATGCTGGAGTATCTATTTTAGAAATTCACCGGGCTGTACATCAATAGCTCCGTGAGTTTTCCTGGCCCATTAAGTAACTTCACAAAGCATTGCTATCTCTAGGGAGGAGAAATTGCCATGAAAAGAAAATAGAAAGCAAGTGCATTTTCTTCAGCAAGAATGTTCTTTAAGTTTAGCTCATTTCTCAGTCACCTAGTTCAGAATGTGATTATGGCTTCCTCCTGTGCTAATTTTAACTTCGTTATTGTACTTATGAAGGTCTTCTCTCTTAACATTTTCCTCCATCAGATAACTTAGCACAAAGTAATTTTATATGGGAGATTATTACAGTGCACTCTAATGAGCACAGTTGTTGGAATTATTAGGTATTCATGACTGGTAACCACCCCACCCCTTCCACTTCTGTGCCCATTCTAAATGAATGTTTATCTTTCCCTAGAAGAAAATGCAATGGTGACATTAATGAGCACTTCACAATGACAGGGGATCCAACATCCTCTTCTTGTCTTCACAGGACATCCAAACATAGATGCCACCCTCTTCACGATAACCAAGAAATGGAAACAAAGGACTGGATTCCAGTACCAGGCATGATTTCCCTCCTGTCGAATGAACGTTAAGTTTGTTAGACAGTTGTTGGTTGCCAGTCACATGTGAATGACATTTATTTCACCGTTATGCATATTTTGCCATGAAGGTCAGTGTCGTGGCTCATAGATATTGCAGCTGGGTAAGACTGTTTATTTGCTTTCATATAGTAGTTTCTGGAACCATGGAAGTTAGGTCACAGGAAAAAGTTTTAAAAGCCAGATCCAGCTCAAATAATCTAAGTTCTAAAAGAGCCCACTCTCAACATCTGGGAGACAAGTGAAGGCTACACAAATAGATTATATTGATTTGGGAGTAACTTGTAATATCCTCAGCCACTGGATCTCATGCTCATACTGGGGATGTCGTAAGTCTATGGAGAGAGTCATAGATAGCATTGTCAGCCCAAGTGGTTTAATCTCCCTGCAGGCTCGCCCCTCTTTCTGTCTCTCTGTGTGTCTAATTTTAAATATAAGTTAGTATGCGTTCTCAAGGCATTGTCAGACAAACTTTGGTGCTATTTGTCATTTGTCCCTCCTCCTTCTGTATCAACTTCCTTCATCCACCCAATTGGAGCCCTCTTTCCATTATTCCATTGTCTGTTTCTTATCACCTGTATCCTGTTAGTATCCTCCCAACCCTTCCCATGGGGTCCTTTCGTACTTTCCTAGCTGCTGTTTACTCACATCTGAGGACGTGGAGTTAGGGATCACAGATGAGAGTGAACATGCAGCATTTGTATTTCTCGGTCTGGATTTCCTCACTCCATACAATCTTTTATAGGACAATCATTCATTTACCTTCATATTATATTATTTCACTTTTCCTTACACCTTAATAGTATTGTTAATACTATTATCTGTTGATTTATTGAACACAACTACAACACTTATGAACCACAATAGTAGACAGCATGGCAACATATGCTTAAAGGTGCAAGAAGTGGGCTCACATGCGAGTGACGACCAGCAACTGTCTAATGGGCTAAAGACCATTCAACAGGAGAGAAATAGTGCCTGTTATTGAAAACCAGCTTTCCATACTTAGTAATCGTAGAAAAGAATCTACTACCATTACATTATTATTATTATTATTATTATTAGTAGTAGTAGTAGTAGTAGTAGTAGTAGTAGTAGTAGTAGTAGTAGAGTAGTACTAGTATATGTATACTGTTAAATGAGTTTTGCCTCTCATGTACATTTAACAGTATGTATATGTATGCATATAAAAGTATGTCTGACCCTTCATAATAGATCCAAATAATATAAAGTACCTCGGTGTGACTTTAACCAAGCAAGGGAAAGATCTGTACAATAAGAACTTCAAGACTCTGAAGAAAGAAATTGAAGAAGATCTCAGAAGATGGAAAGATCTCCCATGCTCATGGATTGGCAGGATTAATATAGTAAAAATGGCCATTCTACCAAAAGCGATCTACAGATTCAATGCAATCCCCATCAAAATACCAATCCAATTCTTCAAAGAGTTAGACAAAACAATTTGCAAATTCATCTGGAATAACAAAAAACCCAGGATAGCTAAAACTATCCTCAACAATAAAAGGACTTCAGGGGGAATCACTATCCCAGAACTCAAGCAGTATTACAGAGCAATAGTGATAAAAACTGCATGGTATTGGTACAGAGACAGACAGATAGACCAATGGAACAGAATTGAAGACCCAGAAATGAACCCACACACCTATGGGCACTTGATTTTTGACAAAGGAGCCAAAACCATCCAATGGAAAAAAGATAGCATTTTCAGCAAATGGTGCTGGTTCAACTGGAGGTCAACATGTAGAAGAATGCAGATCGATCCATGCTTATCACCCTGTACAAAGCTTAAGTCCAAGTGGATCAAGGACCTCCACATCAAACCAGATACACTCAAACTAATAGAAGAAAAACTAGGGAAGCATTTGGAACACATGGGCACTGGAAAAAAATTTCCTGAACAAAACACCAATGGCTTATGTCTAAGATCAAGAATCGACAAATGGGATCTCATAAAACTGCAAAGCTTCTGTAAAGGCAAAGGACACTGTGGTTAGGACAACGGCAACCAACAGATTGGGGAAAAGATCTTTACCAATCCTACAACAGATAGAGGCTTATATCCAAAATATACAAAGAACTCAAGAAGTTGACCAAGAGGGGAGACAAATAACCCTATTAAAAAATGGGGTTCAGAGCTAAACAAAAGAATTCACAGCTGAGGAATGCCAAATGGCGAGAAACACCTAAAGAAATGTTCAACATCGTTAGTCATAAGGAAATGCAAATCAAAACAACCCTGAGATTTCACCTCACACCAGTGAGAATGGCTAAGATCAAAAACTCAGGTGACAGCAAATGCTGGCGAGGATGTGGAGAAAGGGGAACACTCCTCCATTGTTGGTGGGGTTGCAGACTGCTACAACCATTCTGGAAATCAGTCTGGAGGTTCCTCAGAAAATTGGACATTGAACTGCCTGAGGATCCAGCTATACCTCTCCTGGGCATATACCCAAAAGATGCCCCAACATATAAAAAAGACACGTGCTCCACTATGTTCATCGCAGCCTTATTTATAATAGCCAGAAGCTGGAAAAGAACCAGATGCCCTTCAATGAAGGAATGGATACAGAAAATGTGGTACATCTCATAATGGAATATTACTCAGCTATCAAAAACAATGACTTTATGAAATTAGTAGGCAAATGGTTGGAACTGGAAAATATCATCCTGAGTGAGCTAACCCAATCACAGAAAGACACACATGGTATGTACTCATTGATAAGTGGCTAATAGCCCAAATGCTTGAATTACCCTAGATGCCTAGAACAAATGAAACTCAAGACGGATGATCAAAATGTGAATGCATATCGCTCCTGAGAGACACAGCCAGAATACAGCAAATACAGAGGCGTATGCCAGCAGGAAACCACTGAACTGAGAACAGGTCCCCCGTTGAAGGACTCAGAGAAAGAACTGGAAGAGCTTGAAGGGGCTTGAGACCCCATATGTACAACAATGCCAAGCAACCAGAGCTTCCAGGGACTAAGCCACTACCCAAAGACTATATATTGACTGACCCTGGACTCTGACCTCATAGGTAGCAATGAATATCCTAGTAAGAGCACCAGTGGAAGGGGAAGCCCTGGGTCCTGCTAAGACTGAACCCCCAGTGAACTAGACTGTTGGGGAGAGGGCAGCAAGGGGGGGAGGGATGGGAGGGGAACACCCATAAGGAAGGGAAGGGGGGAGGGGGATGTTTGCCCGGAAACCGGGAAAGGGAATAACACTCGAAATGTATATAAGAAATACTCAAGTTAATAATAATAATAATAATAATAATAATAATAATAATAATAAAAGTATGTCTGTAAACTACATATATGCAGTACCCAGAAAGGCCAGAAGAGGGCACTAGAGTCCCTGAAACCATGTTGGGATACCATGTGGGTGTTATGAATCACAACAGAGGAATGGCTGAGAAGCATCCAAAGAAATGTTCAAGCTCCTTAGTGATCAGAGAAATGCAAATCAAAACGACCCTAGTATTACACCTTATATCAATCAGAATGGCTTAGATCAAATCCTCAGGTGACAGCACATGTTGACAAGGATATGGAGAAAGAGGAACACTCCTTCATTGTTGGTGGGATTGCAAACTGGCACAACCACTCTGGAAATCAACTTAGAGGTTCCTCAGGAAAATGGAAATAAACCTAGCATTATCACCCTTGGGAATATAACCAAAAGATGGCCTACCATGCCACAAGGGCATGTGTTCCACTATGTTCATAGCAGCCTTGTTTGTGTTATCCAGAAGCTAAAAATAACCCGGATGTCCCACGACATAAGAATGGATACAGAAAATGTGGCTCATTTACACAGTGGAATACTACACAGCTAAGAACTAAGAAATCCTGAGTTTTGCAAGCAAATGGATAGAACTAGAAAATATCATCCTAAGTGAGGTAACTCAGACCCAAAAGGACATGCACGGTACATGCACACTAATAAGTGGATATTAGCACCCCCCCCCAAAGTACAGAATACCCAAGATACAGTCCACAGAACTCAAAAAGGTCAACAAGGTGAAGGGCCCAAGTGAGGATGCCTCAGTCCTACTTGGGAGGGAGAAGAAAGCAGCCACAAGAGGGGAGGGAGGGAGGGAAAGGGGATCGGGGAGAGATGGGACCATGATCTGGTATTGGGCGGGGGAAAAGGCCTGAAGCCCTGAGGGCCAGCAGAAAGAATGGTAACAGGCGACCTTGGGAGGAAGGAGGTTGGGAGGATGCTCGAGAATGTACCAGAGACCTGGGAAGTGAAAGACTCTCAGAACTCAAAGGCGGGGGAACCCTAGATGAAATGTCCTTCAATGGGGAGAGGGAACTTGTTGAGCCCACCTCCAGCAGAAAGACAGGGCATCAAGTGAGAGTTGGGGTTGCTATCCCACAGTCAAAGCTCTGACCTATAATTGCTCCTGTCTGAAAGAACTGCAGGGGTGGAAATGGAGGAAAAGAAGGTCCAGCGACAGGCCCAAAGTGGGATCCAGCTCATGGAGAGGCCCCAAGGCCTGACACCAATACTGAGACTATGGGGCACTCACAAAAAGAGACCTATCATGACTGCCTTCCGAAAGACCCAACAAGCAGCTGAAAGAGTCAAATGCAGATGTGTGACTCAACCAATGAACAGAAGCTGCTGACCCCTCTGGTTGAATTAGAGAAAAGCTAGAGGAAGCTGAGGAGGAGGGCAACCCCGTAGGAGGAAGACCGGCCGTCTCAATTAACCTGAACCCTGAGATCTCTCAGACACTGGATCACCAACCAGGCAGCATACACCAGCTGAGATGAGGCCCCCAACACATAAAGCAGAGGACTGCTGGGTCTGGGTTCTGTCAGAGAAGATGCACCTAACCCTCAAGAGACTGCAGGCCCCAGGAAGTTTAGAGTCTGGTGGGGTGGGTGGGGTGGGGACATCCTTGTGGAGACAGAGGGGGTGGGGAGGAGATATGGGATGTGGAACAGTCAGAGGGTGGACCAGGAGGGGAATTAAACTTGGAGTGTAAAAACAAACAAATAAAATCATAGTCCTCTGGAAGAAAAGCTAGTGTTTCTAACTGTTGAGCCATATCTCTAGCCACAAACGCTTCCTCTTTTCAAACATCTATTTTTACTTGATTTTACATTGCGTGTTTATGTATGTCTGTGTGTGGATCTGTGTAGTGTCCATTGGCCAGAAGAGGACATTGTACCCATGGGATACAGTGGAGTTCCAGGCAGCAGTAAACTTCCTAATATGGATGCTGAGAATTGAACTGGGTCCTCTGAAGGAGCCTCATGAAGTCCTAACTGCTAAGCTTTACTCTCCACCCCAACCTCTTTCCTAAGTAACAACGTTCTTGCAACTTTTACACTATTATGTTTGTTTGCATCTTATGATTTTATTTGAAAATAAAAAGTAATATATCCTCCCCGTCACCAGTTAAAGCAGTCTCCCAAATGTACTTTTCTCATTCCTCCCAATACACTTCAATGCATCATATCTAACATTATTTGGGCATGTTTGTTCATACTTCCATCTAACATTGTAAGTCTGACGTTTGAGTCTTACTTATAGCTTTGCAGTTAAAAGATATTTGTCTCTGACTACTAGTACTTTCTCTATCGATAGTATGGAGGTCATCCTCTTGTACTGTTCAGAAGAGCTCGTGAGTGATATGATAGTATATGTGTATAACCCCAACACTCGGTAAACTGAAAGGGATTACTAGGATTACTAGTAGAAGGCCATCCTGAAGCACATAGTAAGATGCTGTCTCGAAAAAGGCTTCCTCGGGCTGGAGAGATGACTCAGTGATTAAGAGCAATTATTGCTCTTCCTGAGGGCCCAGGTTCGAGTCCTAGCACCAATACGGCAGCTCACAAACATCTGTAATTCCAGTTCCACGAGATTTGATGCCATCTTCTGGCCTCTTTAAGTACCAAGCCAACATGCCATGCACAGACATGCATGCAGGCTAAACACTCATACATATCAAATAAGAACATTTTTAAAGGGAGGTTTTTGTCATGATCTCATATCCTTGCTGCCATGGGCAGGAGCTCAGAATATTATTATGCTTTTTCTACCATGAAACCATGTGCTAAAATAAACCCTTCTTTCTCCAAGTTGCTTCTGTCTGATATTTTTGTTCCATAACAAGAAAGAGCAGCTGATACAGAAAAATAATAGCAAGGAAGGGAACTATGTTCCTATGAAAAACCTGGCTGTTTCAATCACAGGCTTTTGGAAATACGTTCTGGGACAAATGTGAGTTTGAAGATGTGGGCCATGGAAACCTCACTATTGTTGGTAGAAGTTACTGGACCATTCTTGTGTAATTAAAGCCACAACAACAACAACAACAACAACAACAACAACAACAATAATAATAATAAATTTCTTACTCTCAAAAGGAAAGGAGGAGCAAAGCTCATAACCATACCTCCATATCTTCATATATCAACAACACCATGACTAACTATAAAAATGCTTCACGTAGCCAAGTATGGTGGTGAACTTTTATAACTTCAGCGCTTGGGAGGTAGAGGCAGGAGATTCAGAAATTCAAGGTCATCTTCAACTACATAACAGTTTTGAGGTCAGGTAAACAACAATAAACAAAATTTCTTGACCTCATCTCTTATTTCATGAGTATTTTAGGAAGTGCTCTACTCTGTGCTGCCTTATATAAATACAATGGAGAGATTTGAAGCAGCCTAAGGGACTTGATGAGCTTTTTCCCAGAGATGTTGTCTATGGAATCGTTATTTGTAAGGTCAAATAATTTTATTACGATATGCTTAGACTATACTGAGTCATTTTCCTGAGAAAATAGTCCAACAACTATCTTTTGTTTAAAGTTTTTAATTGCATAGTTAAATATTTGACACAGTCTTTGTTTTATTTTCTCACTAAATGATTTCCCTTGTGTGTTTTTGGATATCCTTTGGATGTACAACTATACTTTCTCCAATCTTCTGCTGTTGTCATTGTGTGTGTGTGTGTGTGTGTGTGTGTGTGTGTGTGTATGTGTGTGTGTGTGTGTAATATCAATTATTAATATTTGGTCATGAAATATTTAGTCAATATCATAGGCTGAGTTTTCTAAGAAGGGTGCTCTCAGAGAAGGGTGTAAAGACAAGTTCATTACTTGGGATGTGATCCCAGAAAATATTGGTCTGTGTTTGGCAAATCAAGACAAGGAAGGGAGAACAGCCATTGGAAACCATATTTATGAGCAGGTTACTGCTGTGGACAATTAGATGTGCTAAGTCTACTGAAGTCGTCTAGAAAATCATTTTTACCAGAGATTCTCAAACTTGGATATACCTAAAAGCTAGCTGGCATTCTATGTTTCTGTTCAGAATCTGGTAGTCTGGTAGTGTTTAGGGCGTTTTTTAAATATACCTTCATTCCTTTGTTTGTTTTAATTTTTTGATACAATGTCTTCCTATGTAACCCAGGCTGTCCTCAAATTTATCTAGGTCTTACTACCTTACCTTCTTAAATGCTGAGATCACAGGTATGCAGCACCATGCCCTACTTAAGATTGTAAATTTCTAACAAAATTTCAAGGGATTTAAGTAATAAAGATTTGGTACATATATCAACACTGACCCTCATGTTTTTAAAGGTAGGTAGCCCCTATATGTTGTTATTTGAGAACTGTTTCTGAGGAAGTAAATTCCCTGGCACTTCTGGTTTACCCTGTCAAAAATGTAGTCAGAGAAATTTGTCTTGGATAAGTAAAAAGGTCTTGAAGAATATGTCGAGAAGTTTTGAGCTCAAAGGAATGGAGCAGAGAAACAGAAAATATGTTGTGTCTCTTAGTCATAATTTTCATTAATTCAAAGGCAAACTTACTGGTTCGTATTCTTAACCCAGATTTACTGCCATATTATAATTTTTTCATGTAGTGGTTTTGCCTTTTTGGTTTAATATAATGAGTAATGTATTTTGTTATGACCCTTTCGTGTGTGTGTTTGTGTGTGTGTGTGTGTGTGTGTGTGTGTGTGTGTGTGTCCATACATTCTTCTCCCTCCCTACTTGTTCCTATTTGTCCAACTTTGCTATTCTGTTACTGTAATAAAAAATCATTAAAACCAACTTGGGATTCTAGGGTTTTCACTTTGTATACTACAATCCATCATCATGAGAAGTCAGGGCAGGGTCTCAAGGCAAGAATCTGGAGGCAAGGCAAGAACTGAAGTAGAGACCGTGGAGAAGTGAAACTTATTACTTTGCTTTTCACAGCATTTGCAACCTACTTTCTTATACAACCCAGCACCACCTGCCCAGAAGAGGCATTGCACATGGTGAGCTGTGGCCTTGCATATCCGTCATTAACCAGGAATATAGCACACAAGCTTGTCTACAGGTCAACCTGATAGAAACATTTTTTTCAGTTGAAGTTCCTTCCTCCTGAAGGACCCCAGGTTATGTCGTTGACAAACAGTTAACCATCCCACTATTCTATTACGCATCATTAAAAACTTTATGCTTTCTAGAGTCAGCTGTTTTCCTGTTCCCTGGTGTTTCCGCTGTGAGTAATCTCACAATCCGAAGGTTTAGTCTGTGCTATCACAGAGAGAAATTGCTTCCTATGTATATGACTCCCTTGTATAATCCTTTGCATAGCTCCAAGTCTTCTACATCTGTCTGTGAACTGAACTGGTATTCGGGAAGTTTTTGCCACCATACCAGTTAACTTAGTTCCTGCACATAAACAATGGGCATAACTTTAGTGCATCCAAATGAGCCCACCTTCTAGAAGAGAGTTTCTCTTGGATTCTCTCAGTCCTTCCCTTAGCCTACTCATTCTTCTCACTCCTGTCCGTACAGCTTATATTGAGTCTTGGCTTCCTTTGTTCACCTTATATAGTTACATTTAAATATGATCCCTATATCCATCATAAGTGTTTTGGAGTTTGAGGATGAACTGATTTTAGTCAAAATAGAATTTATCTGATCGTTGCCTATAACCATCCCCTATTAGTATCACTTAACCATGGAAAGACTTCCAGTGGAGAGATCGGAACACCATCCCCCAGTCACAAAAACTTCCACCCGAAATTTGTCCTGCCTACAAGATGTACTAGGGTAACCATGGCACAGTAATTGTGGGAATAGCCAACCAATGATTGTCCCAGCTTGAGACCCAGGCTGTGAGATGGAGCCCACCACTGACACTGCCTGGAATGCTGGGAGCCAGAGACTGAAGAACTCATTATAGAACCAAACGTGAATGGAAAAAAATCATTGAAATGATTCCAAATAAGACCAACAGTGTCAAGTAAACTGGGCCCAGAGACTAAGCCACCAACCAAAAAGCATGCGTGGGCTGGTCTGAAGCCTCCAACACATATGTAGCAGTGGACTGACTACCTTGTCTGGCCTTAGTGGGAGACAATGAAGAGTCTTGATGCCCCACGGTGGGGGGATGTCTGGGGGAAGCACCCTCTCAGAGGCAAAGGAGAGGAGGGATGATGTGAAGAATTCTGGGAGGGGGAACCAGGAGGGGGCAACATTTGGGATGTAAATAAATAAGATAATTTACTTTAAAAAAGAAATGATTCCTAATGATATTCTTCTATACTCATAGATTGCCGTGTAGCCCAATTATCATCAGAGACTTTACCCATAAACTAATGGAAACAGATGCAAAGGCACACAGCCAAACTTTAAGCAGAGCATGGAGAATCCTGTAGAAGAGGGGGAGGAAGGAGCCAGAGTGATCAAGGACACCACAGAAAAACCCACAGAATCAACCAACCTGATCACAAAGGAGCTCACGTGGACTATCTGCCAACCAAGGAGCCAGCATGGGACTGACCTAGGCCCTCCATACACATGTTACCGTTGTGTAGCTTGGACTTCTGGGACTCCTAACAGTGGGATTGGAGGCTGTCTCTTACTCTGTTATCTGTCTTTTGGACCCTTTCCCATGACTGGGTGGCCTTGTTTATCAGTATTAAAAGAGGAAGTGCTGAGTCTTACCGCAACCAAGAGAGACTTGACTTTTGACGAAAATTTTATTGTTGCCTTAGATGTTTAAGTCCATGTGCCTCTGGATGGTATACAATATGATTAGGTAGAAAGAAGACCCTCATAAAAACTTAGCCATTTCATTCTCATGCTATGTGATAGGATTTTTAAAATTATTTTACAGATTCATAACGTGGGAAAGAAATACTGTCTTAGAATTAAGTAAGTATAGTTTCCCTGCCATGTATCTCAAAAGCCCTCAATTACAGTATCTATAAAAGTAAACAATTCAGGAAAAAGAACAAGTATTCTTTTTGCTTGCTTGTTACAGACAAGTTATCTGTCTAAATTAGAAGAGACTGCAGTAGTTACATTAAGGGAGAATGTTTTAAAATTTTAAAGATACTATAGGTTACTTGGAAGTTTTTCTGGAGAAATGGCTTGACAATTCTGTGAGTTTTTTTTGATCTGGTCTTGCCTGAAGACATGAACTGGATTTTTTTTCCCAAAATTTCCCAATGGTTGTGTGAGCTTGTTGTAACATAAAGGTGTACCTCTTTTGCTTCATAGGATCTTCTATATACCCCTGTTTTACAAACAGTTCTACTGAATTATAACTGACATTGTATAAGTTGCAAGTATTAAAGATGGACAGTTTGACAAATTTTAACACAGGCTGATGAAATCGTGACCACACTAAATTGTGTGTGTGTGTGTGTGTGTGTGTGTGTGTGTGTGTATATATATATATATATATATATATATATATATATATATATACCAATGGTTAGTCCTGCTAGAAAGACAGATTTTTTTCATTCAGCTGAAATAATTTTTAATAACCAAATATAATGGGAAAACAACAGGAACCACAAAAAACCCCACAAATTTATTGCCATTTGTGATGTTCAATGAAATAGGACTTTTTAATTAGTCAATGTTGCTGAAATACATGCATGTATACATTCTCTCTTTTGTCTTCCTCCTCTTCCATTTTGTCCTCTTTGTGTATGCATGCATGCATGCGGCTTTTCCTGTCATTTTCTTGTCCTCTTATTTTATCTATAATGGCTTCAATAACCTTGATCAAGAAAAAAAATCACATCAAAGTGATAATAAACCAGGAGTAGTGACTCATGCATGCAATTTCAAATGAGGGTCAGGAAAATGGTGCAGATCTGAGACCAGTCTGGGTAACATAATAATTTCCAGGACAACCTGGAATACACTGCAATATTCTGTATTAACAATAAGATGAGCTAGTAATACCTCACTTGTGGGTTTTAGTGAACATCAAGTTAGCACATAGATTGGAAATCCATGTGTGAATCACAAAGCCCCTATACACATGTGAGTATCACCATCCTAAAGTTCTATTCCACAGAAGCAGGAACAGCCGGAGTGACTGCATTCTTGGCATCAGATCAAAACCAATCAGGAATAGAGACTTGTCTGGCTAATTGTTAAAACAGGTGGCTTGAAGTTTATTGTATAAAAGACTGCGAAGAGCAGAAAAAAATCCTCATTTTGAGGCTAGAATGTAACACAGTAACAAAAGAGCAGAGATGACTAATGGGTTGCAGCAGGCAGAGACTATAGAAAGCTAAAGTGAATTGTGAAGATCTGCCCTAATGTGGTAGCACATGCTACCTCTAATCCCAGCACTCGGGAGAAGGAAGCGGTGGGATGAGGAACTGAAGGTCATGTTTCATCCTACATAAGACCTTGCTTCAAAACAAACAAATCACGAAGCTCTCCAAGTCACACCAGAAGCTGTGATCATTGAAAGTGACAAAGTGACAGCAGTCATTTTAACTTTTCCCTTTAGCACAAAGACTCCTGGGTCTTTAATTAGAAAAGGCATCTATAACACAAATCTACATGGCTGCTTTTAGGCTGGAGCACAGGGAGAGCATCTGAGCCATGTTTGAACACTCCTCTACAAAAGACAACACACAAAATGGGGAGTCACAGATCATGAAGAGTTATTGACCTGTTAAATTTCCACAAATATATGGAGAGTTCTTGCAATAATAACAAGGCTCCTAATAAAAAGGGTGCCTAAATCAACTAGTCTATACATCAACTTGGAAGATGGAATTCACATATAGCAATAAATGAGAATAAATAAACAAAACCAATTAAAGCAAGTTATTACTTGGGAGTGGCTGCTCATGCCTGTAATCCCAGCACTTAAGAGGCTGAGGCAGAATGATAGCTATTAGATTGAGTTCAGCCTGGACTACATGGTACATCAATAAACAGCCTGAGTAATGATGTTTCCTTATTTAAAAACGAAAACAAGAAAGGTAAAGGTGAGATGCTGCTCCTTTGATGTATTTATTCTTTGTCTAATATACATAACCCCCTGGGTTTGAGCCCTAGCATCATACAACTGAGCATCATAGCACCTGCCTGTAATGCTAGCTACTTGGGAGGACTGTACATGAAGATAAGAAGTACAACGTCATTTTCAGCTGCATGGCAAGTTCAAAGGTGTCCTGGAGTTTGTGAGGTCCTGCTGGCAATACCAGTTTGTTTATAAAAATACCTTAAGCTTGTGCCAAAAACGTTTACATAAACTATTTAAACTTTTTCACTACAAACAAACCACAAACAATTTGATCAGTATTCATTTTGATAATAAGTTATCTTGTTCTTGCATGTACACACACACACATACACACACACACACACACACACACACACACACACACACACACACACCTGTAAATTGTGCTGAATTTTGAGGAATTTGTGCCTGAGAGCCATAGGTTTTCCAAATTTTCCATCCTTGGTATCAAGAAAAATGAAAATAATTGACTTTTTCTATCAATCAAATTCCCTCTAGAATGTTTCTAATTTACATAGTCAGTAATTAAAATTTTACAATTTTTAAGGCACACTTCCAGAGTCCCACATTGTGTTTTCAGAATCCTGTTAAATCAGAAACTTCCAAAACATAGGAGACAATTAAACGCAAAGCTTGATCGTTGATATTCTGGAGTGTAGTTTTGAGATTTTTTACGTTGTTTTGTTTTTGAGACTGTGTCAGTATATAGCCCTGGCTGGCCTAGAGCTTTTGGAAATTCTCCTGCTTCAGCTTTCTGAAGGCTTATATTACAGTCTACACCTCCACTCTGGATATCTTATATATCTTTTATATGACTTTCTTTCTTTTTATTAGATTTTTTGTTTACATTTCAAATGTTATTCCCTTTCCCAGTTTCCAGGACATAAGTCCTCAAACCCAACCCCTTCCCCTTCTTCTATAGGGTGTTCCCTCTTCCCAACCACTCCTTCCAGCCCCACAACATTCCCCTACAATGGTGGTCCAACCTTGGCAGGACCAAGGGCTTCCCCTTCCACTGGTGCCCTTACTAGACTATTCATTGCTACCTATGAGGTGGGAGCCATCCTCTGCTACATATGCAGTTGGAGCCCAGGGTCAGTCCATGTATAGTCTTTGGGTAGTGGCTTATTTCTGGAAGCTCTGGTTGGTTGGCATTGCTGTTCTTATGTGGTCACAAGCACCTTCAGCTCTTATAACCCTTTCTGTAATTGCTCCAATGGTGGTCTTGCTCTCAGTTCAGTGGTTTGCTGCTAACATTCCCATATGTATTTGTCAGGCTCTTGCTGTGCCTTTCAGGAGTCAGCTATATCAGGCTCCTGTCAGCATGCACTTCTTAGCTTCATCAATATTATCTAATTTTGGTGGCTGTATATATAAGGTCTGTACAACTATTTGGGGCAGGTTCTGAATGGCCATTCCTTCAGTCTCTGCTCCAAACTTTGCCTCCATGTCCCCTTCTATGGATATTTTTGTTCCCCCTTTTAAGGACTGAAGCATCACACTTTGGTCATCCATATCTTGAGCTTCATGTGATCTGTGGATTGTACCTTGGGTATTACAAGCTTTTGGGCTAATATACACTTATCAGTGAGTGCATACCAAGTGTGTTTTTCTGTGACTGGGTTAACTCACTCAGGATGATATTTTGTAATTCATTCCATTTGCCTATATGTTTTATGAAGTCATTGTTTTTGACAGCTGAGTAGTACTCCATTGTGTAGATGTACCACATTTTCTGTATCCATTCCTCTGTTGAAGGGCATCTGGGTTCTTTCCAGCTTCTGGTATTATAAATAAGGCTGCTATGAACATAGTGAAGCATGTGTCTTTGTTGTATGTTGGAGCATCTTTTGGGTATATGCCCAGGAGCGGTATAGTTGGGTCCTCAGGTCGTGCAATGTCCAATTTTCTGAGGAACCTCCAGACTGATTTCCAGAGTCGTTGTACCGGTCTGCAATCCCACCAACAATGGAGGAGTGTTCCTCTTTCTCCGCATCCTCGCCAGCATCTGCTGTCACCTCAGTATTTTATCTTAGTCATTCTGACTGGTGTGAGGTGAAATCCCAAGCTTGTTTTGGCTTGCATTTTCCTGATGATTAAGGATGTTGAACATTTCTTTCTGTACTTCTCAGCCATTTGATATTCCTCAGCTGAGAATTCTTTTGTTTAGATCTGAACCCCATTCTTTAATAGGGTTATTTGGCTGTCTGGAGTCTAACTTCTTGAGATTTTTGTATATTTTGGATATTAGCCCTCTATCAGATGTAGGATTAGTAAAGATCTTTTCCCATTCTGTTGGTTGCCATTTTGTCCTAATGAGAGTGTCCTTTGCCTTACAGAAGTGTGCAGTTTTATGAGGTCCCATTTGTTGATTCTTGATCTTAGAGCATAAGCCATTGGTGTTTTGTTCAGAAAATTTGCCCCACTGCCCATGTGTTTGAGTCACTTCCCCACTTATTCTTCTATTAGTTTCAATGTATTTGGTTTTATGTGGAAGTCCTTGATCCAGTTGGACTTATGCTTTATACAGGATGATAAGAATGGATCAATTTGAATTCTAGTCCACTGATCTACCTGCCTGTCTCTGTACAAATACCATACAGTTTTTATCATTATTGCTCTGAAATACTGCTTGAGATCAGGGATTGTGAGTCCCCCAGAATTTCTTTTATTGTTGAAGATAGTTTTTCCTATCCTAGGTTTTTTGTTATTCCAAATGAATTTGCAAATTGCTCTTTCTAACTCTATGAAGAATTGAGTTAGAATTTTGATGGGGATTGCATTAAATATGTAAATTGCTTTTCGCAAAATGGCCATTTTTACTATATTAACACTGTCAATCCATGAGCATGGGAGGTCTTTCCATCTTCTGAGATCTTCTTCAATGTCTTTCTTCAGAGACTTGAAGTTTGTGTCATACAGATCTTTCACTTGCTTGGTTAAAGTCACACCAAGATAATTTATATTATTTTGGGACTATTGTGAATGGTGTCATTTCCATAATTTCTTTCTCAGCCTGTTTGTCCTTAGAGTAGAGGAAGAATACTGATTTTTTTTTTAGTTAATTTTATACCCAGCCACATTTCTGAAGTTGGTTATCAGGCTTAGTAATTCTCTGGTGGAACTTTTGTGGGTCACTTAAGTATACTATCATATCGTCTACAAATAGTGATACTTTAACTTCTTCCTTTCCAATTTGTATCCCTTTGACCTCCTTTTGTTGTCTGATTGCTCTGGCTAGGACTTCGAGTACTATATTGAATAAGTAGGGAGAGAATGGGCATCCTTGTCTAGTCCCTGATTTTAATGGAATTGTTTCAAGTTTCTCTCCCTTTAAATTAATGTTGGCTACTGGTTTGCTGTATATGACTTTTACTCTGTTTAGGTGTGGGCCTTGAATTCCTGATCTTTCCAGAACTTTTATCATGATGGGGTGTTGAATATTGTCAAGTGCTTTATCAACATCTAATGAAATGATCATGTGCTTTTTTTTTCTTTGAGTTTGTCTACATAGTGGATTATGTTGATGGATTTCCATAAATTGAACTATCCCTTCATCCCTAGGATGAAGCCTACTTGATCATGACGGATGATCATTTTGATGTGTTCTTGGATTCCATTTGCAAGAATTTTATTGAATATTTTTTGTCGATATTCATAAGGGAAATTGGTCTGAAGTTCTCTTTCTTTGTTGGGTCTTTGTATGGTTTAGGAGTAAGTGTAATTGTGTCTTCATAGAAGGAATTGGGTAGAGCTCCTTCTGTTTCTAATTTGTGGAATAGTTTGGACAGTATTGGTATGAGGTGTTCTATGAAGGTCTGATAGAATTCTTCAATAAACCCACCTGATCCTGACCTCCTTTTGGCTGGGAGTCTTTTAATAACTGAAATTTCTTTAGGAGTTATGGGATTGTTTCTATGGTTTATCTGATCCTGGTTTAACTTCGGTACCTGGTATCTGTCTAGGAAATTGTCCATTTCCTGCAGATTTTCAAGTTTTGTTGAATATAGGCTTTTGTAGTAGGATCTGATGATTTTTTTTAATTTCCTCTGATTCTGTAGTTATGTCTCCCTTTTCATTTCTGATTTTGTTAATTTTGATACCCTCTCTGTGCCCTCTGGTTAGTCTCGCTAAGGGTTTATTTATCTTGTTGGTTTTCTCAAAGAACTAGCTCCTGGTTTTGTTGATTCTTTGTATATTTTTGTTTCTACTTCGTTGATTTCAGCCCTGAGTTTGATTACTTCCTGCCTTCTACTCCTCTTGGGTGTATTTGCTTCTTTCTGTTCTAGAGCTTTTAGGTGTGCTGTCAAGTTGCTAATGTATGCTCTCTCTCCTGTTTCTTTTTGCAGGCACTCAGAGCTATGAGTTTTCCTCTTAGCACTGCTTTCATTGTGTCCCATAAGTTTGGGTGTGTTGGGCCTCCATTTTCATTAAATTCTAAAAAGTCTTTAATTTTCGGGATTCCCCATTGTTAAACATACATAAGCCAACAATGGGTAGGTCTATCAAGAGGAAAGAAAAGTCTGTCTTGGAGGAACTGAAAGTCATATAAACTGCACCCAAATCCCATGGGGGAGAGAACTGGACTCTCAGAAATGTGGACAATCCTGCTCAGGAGACACCGCCACTTCTGCTCACATTCCTGGCCCAAGTTACTTCTTCCTTGACCAAGTTATAATTGAGTAGAGCATTGTTCAACTTCCACGTATATGTAGGCTTTCTGTCATTATTGTTGTTATTGAAGACTAGCCTTAGTCCGTGGTGATCTGATAGGATGCATGGGATTATTTCTATCTTCTTATATCTGTTGAGGCCTGTTTTGTGACTAATTATATGGTCAACTTTGGAGAAGGTACCATGAGGTGCTGAGAAAAAGATATATCCTTTTGTTTTAAGATGGAATGTTCTATAAATATCTGTTATGTCCATTTGGTTCATAACTTCTGTTAGTTTTTCTATGTCTCTGCTTAATTTCTGTTTCCATGATCTGTCCCTTGATGAGAGTGGGGCACTGAAATCTCCTACTATTATTGTGTAAGGTACAATGTGTGATTTGAGCTTTAGTAAGGTTTCTTTTATGAATGTAGGTGCCCTTGCATTTGAAGCATATGTGTTTAGGATTGAGAGTTCATCTTGGTGGATTTTTCCTTTGATGAATATGAAGTGTCCTTCCTTATCTTTTTTGATAACTTTTGGTTGAAAGTTGATTTTATTCGATATTAGAATGGCTACTCCAGCTTTCCTTTGGATCATTTGTTTGGAAAGTTATTTTCCAGCCGTTTACTCTGAGGTAGTTTCTGTCTTTGTCTCTGAGGTGTGTTTCCTGTATGCAGCAATGTGGTGGGTCCTCTTTACATATCCAATCTGATAGTCTGTCTTTTCATTGGGGAGTTGAGTCTATTTATGTTAAGCGATATTAAGGAATTGTGATTGTTGTATCCTGTTATTTTTGTTGTTAGAGATGGAATTATGTTTGTGTGTCTCTCTTCTTTTGGTTTCATTGCAATATTACTTTCTTGCTTTTTCTAGGGTGCAGTTTCCCTTCTTGTGTTAGAGTTTTCCATCTATTATCCTTTGGAGGGCTGAATTTCTAAAAAGATATTGTGTGAATTTGGTTTTGCCCTGGAATATCTTGGTTTCTCCATCTATGTTAATTGTGAGTTTTGTTGGATACAGTAACCTGGGCTGGCATTTGTGTTCTCTTAGGGTCTGTATGACATCTTCCCAGGATCTTCTGGCTCTCATTGTCTCTGTTGAGAAGTCTGGTGTATATCTGATAGGTCTGCCTTTATATGTTACTTGACCTTTTTCACGTACTGCTTTTAATACTCTTTCTTTGTTTTTGTTTTGGTGTTTTGACTATTATGTGACAGGAGGAATTTCTTTTCTGGTCCAATCTACTTGGAATTCTGTAGGTTTCTTTTATGTTTATGGGCTCATTCAGAAACTGGAATTGTCCTGTCCCAGACGACTTCTGCCTTTGTGTGTCAACTAGGCAGGTTGCTTGGAACAGAAAAGTTGATCTTTATTGTGCTCCTAGGTTCCTGTGCCCAGAGGTCACAGAGAGCACTAGGCAGTTTCTTCTTGAGTCAGGAATGTGGGCAGAAGTAGTTGTATCCTCTGAACTTTCAGGATTGTCTGCACTTCTGAGGGTCCATCTCTCTCACCCATGGGATTTGGTTGCCTGGAGCTGTGGGACTGGTTTAGTTCAGTTCTGGGCACAAGCAGAAATCAGCAGGTTCCTGCCTCTAACTGTTCCTATATTCCTGTTTCCAGAGGCCACTAGGCAAGTTCCTTTATGAGCCAGAAATGGTGGTCTCTCCTGAGCAGAATTGTCCGCATTTCTGAGAGTCCAGCTCTCTCCCCCACGGGATTTGGGTGCAATTTATATGACTTTCAGTTCCTCCAAGACAGACTTTTCTTTCCTCTTGATAGACTTACCCATTGTTATGTATGTATGTTTAACAATGGAAAATCATGAAAATTTCCATTATCCCATTTTGTCCTGAAGTCTTTCCATTTTCAACTACATCCCAGGATGTGATCACTTTCATTTATGATTCAAAAATGGAAGAATGATAATAGTGTAATTTCCTTTAGCCGACATTTTGCTTAACTTTAAATGTACAAAATGAATTTATTAAATGCAGCTATAAGCAAAAAAATACTGAAATTATGGCACAAGTCTATGTCTTTAAAACATTTCCTGATATAGCAGCTTATTGTTTTTGGTGTTACTGAATCTTAAACTCATGAAACACCTTAAAAGTACATACATGAACATGAATAGGAGCAAGTGCAGTGAAACTTGGTGGGTCATACACACAAAGAATGTGAAAGTATTTCTCCTTGGGGCTGCTTAAGAAGAATGAGGCTTCCATGGGAAGGAGAGAAGATAGAAGAGAGTAATGGGTACCAAAATGACTAAAATTCACTATACACATGTATAAAGCTTCCAAAGAATAATTAAGTAAAATATAGTATAACATAAAATCATATTTATAGCATAGTATAACAAAATTTATAGTATACATTGAATCTCAAAATTAGTATTATAAAGTCAGTTCATATTATTAAGTATAGTTAAGAAAATAAGGGCAAAAATCATGCCTAGTTCCATTACTTAAATATAATGACTCAGATTAAGTATTCTTTCTCCTAGCCTACTTTCTAAAAATAGGTGATTTTTAATTTTTATTACATTTTATTTCTTTGTTTTAGTGTATCTGGTGGTATGGGCATACATATGCTAACCAGCCTTGGGCTTTGCTTTTTAAAAGCATACTAGAAGTCATGCAGGAAATATATTAATATGTAATGGTTTTTATTTAATGTTATAGCCTACATATTTTCTATTTCTGTTCCATAATACCCACAAGTGACCTTTTACATAGAGTAACAAAATAATTCACTTAATTATATAGTGTAGATCACTTTAACATCCTCTTTTTAATTATTGTTTAGTGATACATTTATGTTAATCTCCATGATCATCATTACCTTGGATGTTAATAAATTATGCAAAATTATTTTGCCTATACCATCTCATTTACACTAACTCTTTTTAATTATGGCTGCTTATTATAGCTGTGATAAAATACCTAAGAACACAACTTAAAGGAAGGAGAGTTTCTTTGGGTTCAAAGGCTTGTGCAGTTTTGGTCATGGTCACTTGGCCCCACCAGCATGAGTCTGCATCAGGTAAGAGAATCATAGCAGAGAAGCTATAGTAGTACAGAATGGTTCATCTTCTAGTGTCCTAGCAGTAGAAAGAAAGTATACCTATATTATCTGGCTTCATCTTCTTTCTCCTTTTATCCAACTCAGACTTTAACCTAAAAATTGTGCTGACCACAATTGCAATAATGTTAATTTCTTTGATCATCTCAGGAAATGCTTTCAAACATGCCCATAAGTGTGTTTTCATAAACTAGTATTTCTGGGTCTAATTAGGCTGGTAACCACAATGAACTAATATCCCTTTATTTCTTTATAAGTGGCATATATTTCTTCATTTTAAAACTAGAGTAAAAATTAAATTTATATGAACATGATAAACTCAGTTGTTTTAATTAATGATTCTGAATTTTACTGGAATATTCTTTTATTTTTGTTTATCTTTGCATGTATTTTCCTGACACTAGGGGAAGAAAGAGGTTCCTAATAGTTGACATGGTCCCATCTCTGCTTACTCTATTGGCAGCTGCTGCTAAAGTGTATGGGGAACCAAACACAGGTCCCCTGTGAGAGCAGCAATTGTTCTTAACTCTTGGGCCGTCTCTCCAGCCCACAATTCCCAGTTTTGTGCCATACTGGAGATCATTTCAGACCTCTGCATATGCTAGAGAAGCACCCTACCAGCTAAACCACAGCCCCAGACCTAGCCCCATGGAATCTTGGTGGGCATCACTGACTTTTAGCCAAATAATAACATACCATCCTAGAGTACCTAATGATATGAAAGGATCTATTCATGATGCTGCTAGGAAAATTTCCTTGTTCAAGTGAGGCTCAGAGAATTAGAGATTAGCTTGTTCATTCATTGTCATTTGGCCAGTAAATTGGGAACTCACTGTTCTCACTCTTTGTTCATAAGTCTTATGGTGGCAGAGGAAAGGTGAATTACTAGCCCAAATAATCCTTTCTGTCTGGGTGGGTGGCTGGAATTTTCCTTGTATAGAAAGCTAGGTTTCAAAAACCAGACAGAAAACAAAGCACACAAAATTGTTTTAATGTCAATGCTTCCATTATGTTAGCTGGCATGCAACTGGCTAAAGTAACATGCAATTGGCTAAAAAAAAAAGTGTATTATCAAAGGACATAAAGGAAAAAAAATTGTGTGGCCATTTTATAATCAGCAATGTGCTAGGATTACCACTCAGTTACAGACCCCATGCCATGTAACCTGCTCTAGTGTAATAGCCAGTTTGGTTTTAGGCAGCCAGTAGGCCTGACATCACAGAAGAGTTGGTAGCTTTGTAGTACTACCTCGCCCACTGTCCGCTGTTTTTGGGATCGATCAGGGAATTAGCTATCTTTAACATCTCTTGGAGATCTGAATTCTTAGATGCAGAAAACAAGATCCGCTAAATGATTGAAGCACAGAATATGAATTAAGATATGTCAGCTATGTGGTATTAAAGTAGAGGCAGTTATATTATGGTTAATATTTTTAATTGGGAAAGGGGGCAAGGAGATGAGGGAGAGGAAAAAGCAGATGAGTTAACCAAAACTGTTTATGTATGAATACGATTTATGGAAACCTCTCACTTCTGGCTAAATAAAATATCTGTTGCTGGGTGGTGGTGGCACACTCCTTTAATCTCAGCACTCAGGGGACAGAGGCAGGCAGAGCTCTGAGTTCGAGTCCAGCTTAGTCTACATAGTGTATTTCAGGACAGCCAGGGCTACACATAGAAAACATGTCATAAAGCAAAATGAAACGCCAAAAAAGCTCTGTGGTTTGAATTTTGTTGTTGCTATTGTTTTGATTTTGGCTGTTTGTTTTTTGAGGAGTTTCAATTGATGAACACTGAATTGGACAGATAATGCTGTTTACAAAAAGGCATGGGGTTTTTAAATGAAAAGTAAACCTTCAGACTAGACATGGAATCTTTTCCAATGAAGAGGTCAGGAAGTTCCCACTGGTACTCTCAAACAACACAGGGTAGTGCACTTGGTTGCTCCCCATAACTGGGTGCTAAGACCCTAGTTTTGAAGATACCACATGGTTTTCTTATCAGATATGGAGACATTAATCTGAAACTGACTGGGAAATTTTCTCCCTGTTGGCTAACTTTAGCAATGCCAGAAGGTTCTATGCAGCTCTCGTTGGAGAATGGGGGTAGAAAAGACAGCAAGAGTATTACCCCCAGTGCTAGAACCTGCTTGCTAAAATGCCTGAATGCTGACCAGTAAAGCTAAGAAGTGATATCAAGTAGAGAAAGAGAAGCACAGGAACCTAGATAGGCAGTGCTTACATTCCAACTTATATTTTAGAGGAATGTAAGCTAGATGTAGTTTACAATGGGTCCCACGTGATCTAATCTGCAGCACAGTTGGCTACTTGTATTTGTGACTTTACTTTTCATGGTTGAAGCTCTCCCAAGGAACTCATCTGAAAATATTAAATGAAAAATTCCATTAATAAGTAATTCATAAACTTTAAATGACTTTTACTATGCTATCACTGTTCTGTTTTATTATTCATTGCCGCTAATCTCTTATTATGCCCCACTTATAAATGGTTTATAGGTGGCTCAGTGGAAAGGGTAACAGCTGCTTAAGCGCAGCAATCTTTGAGCCCAGATCTCACATAGAGAAAGAGGAACCAATACTACAGAGCTGGCCTCTGACCTCTACATGCATATCATGTCACATGCTCTCACATATACAAACTGTGCATACATAAAATTTTAAAACTTAAACGTCATGGATGTATAGGTTTAAAAAACCCTTAGCATAAATGAGGACCCATACTATTTGTAGTTTAAGGCATCCAATGGTAATCCTAGACTGTTCCCCGGCAAATAAGAGAAAGCTTCTGCTGTTTCATCCTGTTTTTAGTGGAAAGGACAGTTTTGTCAGCTTTTGATTTTCTGAGCAGAATGATCGGAGGTCTCAGTATTCAGTCATAATAGTGGGAGACATTAAAGGACATT
This sequence comes from Rattus rattus, assembly GCF_011064425.1. Taxonomy (NCBI): domain Eukaryota; kingdom Metazoa; phylum Chordata; class Mammalia; order Rodentia; family Muridae; genus Rattus; species Rattus rattus. The sequence continues at coordinate 44,293,923 of NC_046172.1, read as the reverse complement.
CATTTTGTTTATGTGGATCACAAGAAGAAGGGAGCTCATGGTAGCAGTTACCTAGCCATGTTGACTTTGTGGTGCTAATAAAAACAACCCAGCAGAACATACCTCATGTAGTTGTTCATTCCAGTTGTTCAGGACCCACATGAAGGTCAAGCTGCACCTCTGCTACATATGTGCAGGGGGACCTAGGTTAATTAATTAGGGAGCCTGTGTTAATTAATTAATTAATTAATTAAAGATATGAATACACTTTTTTAAAAAGTTGCATATTCAAATTAGTTTGTGTCTATTAACAGCAGTTAGCTTATGTGGTACACATAGTTTTCATGAGATATATTATTGTGCTAATGAATAAATATGGTAAAAATTTCTTTTTGCTCTATTAAAAAAAAAACAAAATGAAACAACTAATAAACCTGATCTAGTTCTGAATCCAGGAGCTCTCTGATTAGCCAAAAGGTAACAATAAGGCCTTCTTAGTTGGGATTCTTTGGTGAGTCTGTGGGAATGGCCCCTTAACATTAAAACTATAGTCTTTTACTTCAGCTGCTCCTACAATTCTATAAATAATCCTTTCATGTTTGACATAGTTAAAACACAGGGTGTTTAAAATACAATGGAACACTAATCTAACCAATATGTTAAAGTACATTCTTTAAAAGTTGAACGTACGTAAGGAAAGAGGAGGAGGATGGTTCCTAGGATCCCAGCAAGAGGGGTGGGTATTAATAAAACAATTCTGAAGTTTCAGTTTTTTAGGAGGAATAAGCTTTAGTGCTCTATCATACTAGTTATCTATCATACTTAAAGGTGAATGGCGATTATAATAAAATTTCAACACTTCTATAAGAGCCAGATGTGGTAGTGTATAAATATAATTCCAGCCCTGCCTGGGGAGGAAGAGGCAGGACAGTGATGGTAGCCTGGGCAATGTGAGATCTTATTTCAAAAGAACAAAACAAAGTCATCCATGAAAGCTGAAGATGGTGGGGCACATCTGAGGAGGCTGAGGCAAGAGGATCGTAAATTTGAGGTCAGCCTGGATTACTTTTTTTCTTATCCTTGGCAATTTCTGTCAAAATTATTTATTTACTTGTTGCCTTCTCTCTCTCTCTCTCTCTCTCTCTGTGTGTGTGTGTGTGTGTGTGTGTGTGTGTGTGTGTGTGTCTGTGTCTGTGTCTGTGTCTGTGTCTGTGTCTGTGTCTGTGTGTTTCTTCTTCTCTGCATGAGTTCCAGGGGGATTGGATTGTCTTTCTGAAAGTCTGGGTTTAAGAACCCCTGACACCAGGACTTAGGGCACAGGCCTGAAATCTTCTCAAGAGACTGAGAAAGAATATGTGTTCAGGCTATCCTGGGCAAATGTAGCGAAATCCTATCTCAAGTGGAAAAAGATATCTGGGTTGTAGCATGGAGGATGAGCACTAGCATGTGCTAGGCCCTAGGTTCAATCACCAATACCATCACTGAAAGAAAAAAAATAAACTTTTAAATCTTCTTATATGACACATGACATACAGAACAGTAACTGGTCCAATGATTAGTAAGCACACACTAGATGACAGGGTTATTTCTATGGACTCTCAGGGTGCAAGAATATAATTCTAGAACAAATAAGAAACCTGCCATCTACTAATTTTACAGCCATCACTCTCTTTCTTGTCTGGCTCCAAACTGCTTCTTTCACCTTCCCCTCAAAGAACCATTATTTCAGTACTGAATCCCTTAGATTAATTTTATATTATTAAAATTTCTTACAGGTGAATATGGCAGATGTAATTATATTTTGGTCTGGCTTTCATCCAACATCATATTGGAAAGCAACATCAAATTATTCTGCATGGCATTAGTTTGTGTATTTTGGCTGCCATAAAATATTCTATCCAATGAATATAATTTATCTATAAAAAAAGAAGTGAAGAAAATTGTGAGACAACCACGGGAGGTTTGGGTCTGACCTGGGTAGTGTCAGAAGAACAATCAGAGCAGTTCATAAATGGTGCCTAGGATCTGAGGAGACTGACTAATCTCTAACACTCATTTACAAAGTACACCCTGTAATCACCTTCAAAAGACCCTCATGGTGTAGAGCTTATTGAAATTCCTGCATTGGAGAGATAGGGAGCCTTCAGGAGATTCTTATGAGAGTCTTCCAAAGCCCAGGATTACGGAAGATGTAAACAATTGACTATGGTAGGAGCCTTCGGTGGCTCAACTGTCTGTGAGTCAGACTTGTAGGGGTGGATTTCTGGTGCAGTAACTTCCTTTGAGTTGTCAATACTCCGGTGAGTAATCCCAGTAAACCCTCTGGTTCATAGCAGTGGACTTAAATCGAATTCTTTCTTTGATCTCTCAGTATCTGCTTCCTCTAGGGTTCATGGACTTTCCTCTGTGTCTCCTTAGAAAAAGTCATACTTCAAAAAATTAATATATTTATGTATAGAGTATTATGAGCTTGTCAACAAAGAAAACTGAGAGTGAAGAATGGGGTGATAACATGACATTCTTGATATTTGTGCCGTCTTCCAATGTGGTGCTGGGGGAACAATCCAGAGCCTCACACATTCTCACACTACCACTGAGCTATATCCACACTAGACCTAATACTTGAATTTTTTCATGTGATATATAATTTCTTATTCATTATCATTTCATCAAATAAAATTAGATATATTTTTTGAAATTTAGAAATGAACATGTCACCAGATAAATACTGAGAGTGGTGGTGGGGAGGACCTTCTAAGCATCTTTACTTGCTCTGCTGGAACCCCAGCTCCCTCTGGCTGCTCCTGCAAAAATGCAAATGCTGTTCTGTCACCAAAAGCTGATCTTGATGCCACTTTGGCTGTGCCAAATGTGCTATGGGCTGCATCTGGCATGGTCTGCTGCTGCACCCAATTTGAGCTTCCTTGCACCTCCATGCAAATAAAGCAACAGTGCTAGAGTTCGGTCATGCAATGTTGACTAATTTGTGGATTTGTTTTTCTATGAAATATGTTAATAACAAAAAACTCATGCACTCCAAAGCAAAAGAGGGGAAAAGAAATAAAAAAGGAAGGAAGAGATGGGAGAGATGAGGGAAGGGAAAGTTATGTTGGCAGAATGGAGTAAAAGAAGGAAGGAGAAGATATAGGAAGAACAGGAAAGAGAATCAGAATGAAATGGAAAGCCAAAAGGGGGCATCTATGAAGGGAGACAAATAGACGAAACAGAAAAACAGAAGGTTACAGAATGAATGTGAAGAAATTTTCTTATTCCTGCTGCCTCCTCTGTAGCCCCCATCATTAGACTCGAGCAATATCTATCTTCTCATTGGTCCTAGTCAATTAATGCCACCAGTTCAGAAGATATCTGTCATTGAGTTCTTTCTTTCTTGGGCAGGACTCTAATTTCAACAACTTATACTTCCCCACATACTTGATTATAGTGGGTAATCCCTGCCCTTCCTTCCATTCCTCCTTCTTGGTTTCCTTCTTTTCTTTGACAACCTGAATTTCTAGAGACTAAAGAAAAGGCCAACCAGTGACTGTCCCAACTTGGGATTCATCCCATGGGTGGGCACCAAGCCCTGACACTATTAATAATGCCAGGCTGTGCTTGCAGACAGGAGCCTAGCATGGCTGTTCCCTGAGAGGCTTTACCAGCAGATGACTAAAACAGATGCAGACACTGACTGCCAACCATTGGATTGAGCCCAAGGACCCCAATGGAACTTAGGGGAAGGACTGAAGGAGCTGAAGGGGATGACAACTCCAGAGGAAGAACAACTGTGTCAACTAACCAGACCCCTCAGAGCTCCCAGAGACTAAGCCACCAATCAAAGAGCATACATAAGCTGGCCCCCAGCACATTTGTAGCAGAGGATTGGCTAGTCTGGCCTCAGTGGGAAAGTATGCACCTAATCCTGTAAAGACTTGATGCCCCAGGGAAAAGAGTGCTGGGAGGATCAGGTGGGTGGATTCATGAGGGGGTTGGGAGGTGGGGCTTGGGGTTGAGGGGTGGGAAGCACCATCTCAGAGGCAAAGAGGTGTAGAACTGTGGGAGGGGAGACTGGGAAGGGGGGGCAACATTTGGAATGCAAATAAATAAGTTAATAAACATTTTAAAAAGAAAAAAAAAGACTAAATTTCTGAATCTAAATTTTTGTTTTCCCATGGTGGCAGAAAATCTCACCAAAACCATTCCAGATTTCTGAGGTCTTCTCAGGGCTTTATTGTTGTTGTTGTTGTTGTTCTGGTTGTTGTTTTTGTTGTTCTTGTTGTTGTTACAGTTATAGAACCTCACATAATCTCAAGAATGATAGCAGAAAAGTTGGCTGAATGTGGATGTACTGGACTTTGTGTCATCAGTTGACACTAGCTATCCAAAGTCACTGCCAAAAGATTTATAGTCTTGTGGTTAAATCTTTTACAGTATCTTCTGCTTCAAGATTACAAGTCTGAGGCCAGAGTACATAGTTTGAGCCTAAGCAGCAGCAACATAACGAGACCCACTTACAGAAAAACAACATTTCCATTGCCATAATAAACATACATTGACTGTGGCTGTATGCATAAAGCCTATAAGCAAAAATAATAAATATGGAAGTATGAAGAGTGGAAGGGGTTGAGAGTGGGAAACAGAGATGAATGATCACAGTACATTAAAATATATATATATATATAATGATAATTTTTAAGTTTAAAGAAAAGTAACTAAATGTTTAATTCTAAAAACAAGATGTAAACACAATAAAACAAATCTAAAGTCCAATAAAGGAAAGCATTCTTCTGATTGGGATGTGCCAACAGCAGAAAGACATTTTTTAACTTGTCTTGCAATGTAGGCTGAAATAGTCACTCCCTATACCTTAACTTTTGTCTTATGTTTCAAAAGAATTGGTTAATTTTATTTTGAAAAATAAAGTAAAACCCTCCTGGCCTTGATAGCATATGCTTATAATAGCACTACTGGAAGACTGAAACAGAAGGATCAAAAGTTCAAGACCAGCCTAGGCTACATAATGAGTTCTATACCAGACCAGGCAACTTTGCGAGATTTTGCGTCAAAAACAAACAAAAAGATGAAACCAATGAGTGAGGATGGGATGTGCTCCATTCTCAGAGACTCAGGGATAAAAAATGTAAAAACATTTATGAAAAGGAAAACTGAACTTTAGAAACAAGTCTCGCAGCTGCCTTGGCTTTCTACATGCTCCTAGTACTCAAATTTAGTAAGTCACAGACGAAGCTTCAGGACATATTCTCTATAGCTCTCAACTGAAATGATCCTAGGGATTCCACTACACCTCACATTTCTCAAACTTGGATTGTTCCTGGAAAAACAATAGACACCGAAGACTACAATAAAAGGTTGATGGATAGGAAAACTGGGAAAGGGGATAACATTTGAAAAGTAAATAAAATATATCCAAAAATGTATGTAGAAGTATTACCACACCAAAAGTGCAATGGCCATGTGTCAGACCCACTCCAGGATGAAGGCCAATTCTTGACTGTGGTGTCTAGTCTTGGTAGTCAAACTTGACTAGATCTAGAATCAAGTAGCAGCCAAGTCAGAAGGCATCCATGTGATTTTCTCTATCAGATCAGTTAAAATGCAAAGACTCATCCTAAGTGTGAATCACACCTTCTGTGGGTACCTCAGACAAAAGGAAAACAGGAAAAGCTTTTGCTTTTTGCCTGCCTGCTTTCACCTCATGCCGGGAAGCTCATCTAAGCTGGCTGCATCTTGCTGTGGCTGCTGTTGCCATTCTTCAGTCACATGACTAAAGCTGGATGACTGGACTCAAGTCCATGCTGAAGGAACCCCAACTTCTTCCACACTACCCAGAGTGCTTAATTGGCAAGGTACTAGTCATAATGCTATAATAACAATAGGTCTGGATCACAAAGCAAGAAAATAAAGTGACACATGAGAGCTGCAGATGCTGAAATCTAATAAATTTCAAAAAACAAAAACAACAAAATGAAAAATTCAAAATTATTCTATTGACCCTAAAGAATTGTTACCCAGATCTTACTACATTTACTGTGCCCTTCTTATGTTACTGGAGATCTACGTAGGTCCTTGCATAATGTTGGCAAGTAAGTGATCTACCTCTGAACTATAGCTCCATCACTCCTTTTTCTTTGCCACGCATCTGTGAGAACCCAGTTATAGCCATCTATTTGTCATCCCTCCCTCAGCAAATACTCCTGCCTAGACTGTGACTTCTTTAAAATATATTTGAACTAACACCTATCCTTGGAAGCTTCTCTGTTGATACCGGGCTCCTCCCCTGTCTGGCATCCAACTAGCAATGCCTCCTTTCCAATGCTCATCACGCTTGGGTGGACATTATTGCTCATCTCATTCTGTTTATACCACCTTGCCAAGTTCTTTTGTTTTGTTTTGTTTTGTTTTTTTTTTTTTTTTTCTTTTTTCGGAGTGGGGACCGAACCCAGGGCCTTGTGCTTGCTAGGCAAGCGCTCCACCGCTGAGCTAAATCCCAACCCCGCCAAGTTCTTAATTAAGAACTGGCTTTGCTACCTGTTCCCAAGTTACCTTCTAGGTCTCTTCAGTAAGCGAAACACACAGTGATCAATCTTAAAAAAAAAAAATACACACCAAAATACAACATCAAATGAATGTCCAGTGAAAAATAATGAACAATTCAGTTTTGTAACATCACATCTCAAAAAGCAAAAGAAAACATCTGTGATGATAGTTTATTATATATGTGTTTTGCCTGTTAATAAGCCCATTTCTTCAGTCAGTTTACTTCCTGGAGAAGAAACGTCAGTGGCACTTTTTCTAGTCACAATTATCTGATTGTCTTTCACTTTACACAGAAGATGAAACATCCAAACATAGCTGTCCATTTGTCAAATAAGAATCACATGCTATGTCCAAGCAGGTTAGGGTGTAGGGAAACATGAATAGAATAAAGCTTATGTTCTGGGGAGAAAAAGATATAAAATAAGTACATAATGAAATAAACTATCATAACTATTATCAGATTAATGAGCTGGGCTCTCTTGAAGTAGAAAACTTTAAAGGAGACAAGCAGAAGACAGCAACCAGGGCTGGTGTGCAAACCTATAATCCTAGCTACCTGAAGCTGAGGAAAGAGAATCTTGAGTTAAAGACCTAACTTGACTACAGAGTAACTTGAAATTCAGCCTGGGCAGATTGTCAGGCTCTAAGTGAGAGACATAAACAAAACATAAAATGAACAGAGAATACACTTCAGTGGCCAAGCGCTTCCCTAGTTTGTATGAGGCGCTGCCTAGGTTTCATATCCAGGAACAAGGGGGTGGGGGATAAAACTAAAAACAAGACAAAGCAAATGATAGTTGTCAAAAAAAAACCAAAAAAAACTCAGAACATCTAGCTAGGCATATCTGCTCTGTAAACTGAGCTCTGGAATGACAAGTGGATTAGAAACGTGAGTTCAAGACCTTCCCGGGCACCATAACAAAAGTAACAACAAAATAAAAACTTATAGAACTTTAAAACTAAATGAAACAGAATTCAAATTCATTTCTACCACCTACTGTATGCTTTTAAACAATTATGTAATTTCTCTTAGCCTGGCTGGCTAATCATTATGGAAATGGAAGGTCTTCAGGTTATTAGGAGAATTACATCATTCAGAAAAATGTTTAACATGGTATAGATACAAAGTAGGCAATTAAGGCATAGTAGATATTGTGATTATGGTGATATATTGAAACTAGTGAATAAAATTTCTGAATGAATGTTTCAAAATAAGATTTCTTGCATAAGAACAAATACATTCTTTCACTCTACACATACAAATACAGAAAATGCTAAAAAGATTGTTCAACTTAAAGCCCTCCATCTGAAAGAGAAATTCTTATCGCCAACACAGAGGCCACCATAGCTGCCTAGAGTCTGGCTGATGAAGACTTACTGTAGACTTCCAGTCTGAAAACTGCCCTCATTTAGCTCAAGGTATGAACCTTGATGTTAGATGCTCGAGAACAAAAGTCTGCTCTCTTGTTTCAATTTGGAACTACTTTGAAGATTCGCCTTATCTCTTTTTGGTAACCTCTGGATTTGCTTCCCCCATTCCCTCACAGAAAGAATCTCTTCTCCATAAGCATGCTCCCCAATGTCCTTTTGAAAGCCTGCTTCCTGGCAAATGTGAATCGAGTATGAGTAAGACACTATCATTGAAGAGGGTTGGCAAACATCACTGTAAACAGTTAGATGGTAAAAGGAATATTAGGCTTTGTTGCACCATATGTTCTCTGTCATGTCTGTTTGACCATTCTTATGTAAAAGCAGCCACAGACTATACAAAATATAAACAAACAAACAAACAAATAAATAAATCTAGTAGGCAGCGGGATATGTTAGGAACCTATGTGATCATGATAAGGCCTTTAAATTCTATCCCAACACTCCAAAAAATTAGATAGAGATAGATAGATAGATAGATAGATAGATAGATAGATAGATAGATAGATAGATAGATAGATAGGATGATGAGATAGATAGATAGATAGATAGATAGATAGATAGATAGTAGATGGATGGATGAATGAATGAATAAATAAATAAAATCTAATGTATATACACTGAATTTCAATTTTAAATTTCATATAATTTTCACATGCTCTGAAATATTTTTGACTAAAGCTCTTGGGTTTTAAAAACCTATATTGACCCCCGTTGAAGGAATCAGAGAAAGGACTGGAAGAGCTTGAAGGGGCTTGAGACACCATAGGAACAACAATGCCAAGCAACCAGAGTTTCTAGGGACTAAGCCACTACCCAAAGACTATACATGGACGGACCTTGGGCTGCCAACCTCATAGGTAGCAATGAATAGACTAGTAAGAGCACCAGTGGAAGGGGAAGCCCTGGGTCCTGCCAAGACTGAACCCCCAGTGAACGTGATTGTTGGGGGGAGGGCAGTAATTGGGAGAGGATGGGGAGGGAAACACCCATACAGAAGGGGAGGGGGAGGGTTAGGGGGATGTTGGCCCGGAAACCGGGAAAGGTAATAACAATCGAAATGTAAATAAGAAATACTCAAGTTAATAAAGATAAAAAAAATCTGTTATATATATTTCACATATATATGTATATATATGAAAGATTAGAAATGTTCCATATAAATATATGTATTATGTATATAAATATATATATAAACAAACAAAAAACCCATATTAAAATTAAAAATAATAAAACATGCCAAGTATATGGTAGTACATGTCCTTAATGTTCCTAGCATGTGGGAGGCACAGGCAGACCGATCTCTGTGTGTTAGACAAAAGCCTGGTCTACATAGGGAGTTCCAGAACAGCTGGAGTTACATAGAAAAGAGACCCTCCCTCAAGAAAAAGAAAAGGAAAAGAGGAAAAGCAAAAAAGAAAAAGAGAAAGGAAAAGAAGGGAAAAAGAAAACCTGTCTTTAGCTCACAAGTGTCCAAAGCTATCGTGAAGTTAGATTGGACCAATGGGTCATACTGTTCCAAGTCCTGAGCTGAATAAATGATTAAGATACTAATGCACATGTAAAGCTACTGTTTTAGTAAACAAACATACAGAAATTGAAATTATGGACTCCTTGGCCTTATATGGGGCATACAGAAGGCCTTTTTCTGGCTCCAGATCAGAAGAACACATGAAAAAGGAAAATGGAGGGAATGTATTCATAATTCCTTTTGAATATCACAGCACCATGAGAATCACACTCAGCAAAATAAAACAAAATGCTTCAATGTTCATAGTGTTTTCTGTTGGAAAAATGCTAACTCTCTCACTAAATAGAATTAGGAGATTAAGCCACTGTCTCGTGGCCATACCTTTTCATTTAAAATAAAAACACATCCAGATTTGGTGACTACATGCCTATAATACCAGAATTTGTGAGATACCAACAGAAGGATAAAGAATTCAAGATAATAGGTTATTTAAGGATTGCAAAACCAGCCTGAGCTAATTGAACCTTGTTGCAAAAAAAAATGTTGAAACAATTGAGATTTGTTTGTTATTCATTTAATATTTACAAAGAGTATACCTAAATGACTTACTGATACAGCATAGAGGGAAAAGATACAAGCTTATACTTGGAAAAATGTCAGTCCTCTGGAATTTACAACCTTCTTGTGGTCCATTTCTCTCCAGAAGAAACAACCTAGACAAAAATGTATATAAATAGGAAACAGGTGTTTAATTCCCAATTCTCAAATCAGTTGACTTTCTAGTTTGCCATAGTGTTTCCTTTTGTTCCTGGTTTGGTTTATCTTCCAATTCCAGTACTGGTAAAATTAAGTCACAATACCTTCTTTCTCTCTGTGATCATTTTTATTTTTGCTTTGATTCTATATAAACTTACCCTTGAAACCATTCTTGTGGTCCCTCTGCCTGTATCCCTTCAGTGTGAGATTTCTCAAACTCCCCTTTACTAGTCATTAATTCCCTTCCATAATTCCCTCCATCACATCCTCTGATCAAATGAATACAATATTCCCTTGGGATTGATAGGAATGAGGGGAATTGACAGGAATCTTCTCTATGGAGTTATATCGCTATACTGAGAAATATGGAGACTGGGGGTGCTGATCTCAGATGATACCAACTGCAATAGATGGCTAATAACTATGTCCTTGACTTTCGAAGTGTCCAGGTTCTTCTCTTTAGACACTTGAAGACTAATTTGATCTACATTTGTCATGATGAATTCTGATGCCAGAATCTGGGTAGGAGAACTGTCGTGAAACACAGTGTCCATAATGTATTGCTTATATAACTCCACCACCTTCTGCTCCAGGTACTCGTTGAGCACTGCATTTGAAATAGGCTTCTGCATTTGCAGGCTGTTTTTCTCTTTGATGCTGGTTATCCTCCAGTAGGATGAGTACCGCTGGATAGGTTTGAGGGGAAGTTCAGTGAACTGAGTGGAAATGGAATCCTCCATGGACAAAGAAATCTCAGATGACTTTAGCAAAGGACCATCTTCAAAGCTGCTCTCGGAGGGAAAATCTGCCATTACTGAGTTAATGGCCATCACCTGCCCCCCTGCAATATGTAAGTCATTGTAATTTTTGCAAATACTTTTACAAGAAGGTGGAACCAGGTAGGTCTCCCTGATCACATCTCTGCATATGCCAACTGCGGCTAAGGTCGGACTTTCAAACACCGGGTTGGAGTTTGCCTGCAGCACTGTTCTGCTCTGGCTTCTGCTGTGCTGACTCGCTCTCGCATGCACTGACGAAATAAACTTCCCAGAGGATTTGCAGCTCACATAAACACTTTGAACTTGTGTTTCATCCACAGAGGAATATGAAAGAGCAGCAACGGAACTTGTCTCCTCACCCTGGTCCCCAGCCACCGGTTCATTATAAGATGCACAATTCCAATGAATGTCATTCCAGTAGGTAAGTCCACTGAGATATCCTTCTGACAGCATTCTGAAAAGAGAATTCATGAGAAATAGTGGGAGAAAAAAAAAGGTTAGAGAAAAATTAATTTGGAGTTGCAATGGGAAAAATGAAAAGATGATAAATTCAGTCACACACCAGACCATCACTCACTATGTACCATGCCTATTGTATATGCTAGAGATACAAAAATGAAAGGCTATAACTCATCCTTCTCTTATGGAAGAAAATAAGCCGGATAAAAATAATCTCAATATTATAATACTGCGAATTATAACATTGGTAGGCACAAAGGTACCATAAAGAAAAGGACCCTAACATAGCTAAGGGCATAAAAAGGAAGACTGCAAGATATGGCTTTTAAGGCATGTGGCACTGTAGCTCAAGCATAAAGGGTAAACAAAAGTTGGGGCCACCAACATAAAATTATAAGGAGACATTGTGGCATGGTCCATTCACTACAAAATAAAAAGGTGAGAAGAAGAAATGGGACTGGTCTAATAGCATAGAATTTGATTACAAAGGGCTTTAGGAATTAGACAAAAGAATTATGTTGTGCCCCAAAAAAAACCTGAAGATATCTGGAGAGCTACGTGGCTACTGTGTTATAAGAAAAAAGATTGAAGAAATATGTGGCAAATTCTACTGAAACAAGAACCGCCATAATGCTGCTCAATTTTAAAACTGTCTTTCCCGGGGCCTAGATAGCAGCCAGGATATAGGAAGGATTCTAAAAGTGTTTGTACATTGATGAAACAATTGCCAAGAATTCTGAAACTAATTTATGAGTGATGAATTATGAAAGACCAATGTTTCCCCCTACCTTTTAAGGCTATGATGGATTTTTCTTTGTATTCCTCTCACATCACAGAATATATTCTAAAAATGTCTGCACTCAACTGACAAGTTTACCTCTCCCCTAGTTATTAAAATTCCTTCCTGACAGTAAGCCTTTCCACACCTTCCCTCCCCCTTCCATGTCTTTAGCAGTTGTCATTGAAGTCTGGGGTGGGGAGAACAAGCCAGAAAGCAGCAGCTGCATTTTCTAAAAAAAGGAACACTCTGGCATTCCTGGAATTTGAGCAACGGGCAACAGTGAGGAGATGAGGAGAACTGGTTGTCTTTGATCGCAAGGGCTGGGCTACTGAAACAGACCTATCAATTTGACACTGAAAATGAAAAGTCAAACAAATATCATTTTTAAAGGCACATAACATTATGTTTTTTTCAGTTCCAGCCCGTCTTTTATACTCATGTGGTTTTCCAAGTAACTAAAATGTTCCTTTAAAAAAAAATGTACAAAGATAATGTTATAAGTATCTGTATTTTTGGAATTATTTCCAAAGTATATTAATCAAATTCATCAGTTGCTCAAATGTAGGCAAAGTAATTATGCAACAGAAAGATACAAAGGTAAGTTCTCAACTAATCTGTGAATAATAATGCTTGTATTTTAAGTATGAGGACAAAAAAGAAATTATGATGGCAACCTTAAAGAACTACCGTCACAGTGCAGTTCTGTCCTCAATAAAACCAGTATTCAGATGAAAAGACAAACTTTAAACACATGAGAGGATAACTCGCCAGGCAACAAAGATGACCACAGATGATCTAATAGTGATGAAGCTGCTTCCCCAAACTAGCCCCACCAGGCCGGAGCATGTTATTCTACTTACAGGCTCAGAATATCACTGTGAATCATGGCAAAAGTTCACTGTTGGAAGGGGAAGCCCTTGGTCCTGCAAGGACTGAACCCCAGTGAACGTGATTGTGGGGGGGGGGGGGGCAGGGGGGGGGGGGGGGGGGGGGGAAGCCCATACAGAGGGGGAGGGGGAGGGGTTAGGGGGATGTTGGCCCAGAAACGGGGAAGGGGAATAACAATCGAAATGTAAATAAGAAATACTCAAGTTAATAAAGATAAAAAAAATAAAGAACTCATACAACTCAAGAGTATAAAAAATAAAATAAATAAAAATAAATAAAAAAAGTTCACTGTTGACTTTTGAATTTCTATATAAATTGTAGAGAATCTTGGTAGAGACTGGCCTGGACAACATAGAAAGAGACTAAAACACTAGAAATAAGAGTAAGAGTTGACAGTGAGACCCTGTCTCAAATCAAACAAGCCAACAAAAACTAAAAACCAAGCATGGTGCTACGTATCCATAATCCTGGCGCTTAGGAAGCTGAGGCAGAAGGATCTGGAGCCTAACCTCAATCATGCCTCATATAAATTAAAAGGAAAGATAGAGGTGAGTTTACTGATAATAACAAAATGATTTTTGAGATACTGTAACTTGTGTTTTTGAACTTCATAATCTAAAATCAGAACCATTAAGAACTTAGGGCATAATATTTGTGGAAGTCGGTAACCAACTGCCCTGTCCAGCAAGGCCCCAGGGATGGACTTGACTAGAGTGTATAGGGAAAAGATAAACACACAGAGAAACACAAATAGAAAAACTGGGGTGAGGAGGACCAGGCTCTCTAATAGAGAAACCACAGCACCCCAGGAGCTCGGTGTGTTTATTCTTCTTCTGGCTGGTCTTGTGTCATCTTGACATACAGGTTAGAGTTGGCTGAGTAGACAGAATCTCAATTGAGTAAATGTCTCCATAAGACTTGTGGTAAGGAAATTGTCTTAATTGATTATTGATGGAAGAAGGGCCCAGCCCATTGTGGGTAGTGCCATCCCTGGGCTGGTGGTCCTGGGTTTTATAAGAAAGTAGGGAGAGCAAGCCATGAGGAGCAAGCCAGTAAGTAGCATTTCTCCATGGTCTCTATATTAGCTCCTTCTTCCGGGATCCTGCCTTGTTTGACTTCGCATCCTGACTTTCTTTTGGTGGTGAATGGCAATGTAGACACGTAAGCTGACTAAACCCTATCCTTCCCAACTTGCTTTTCAGTCATGGTGTTTTGTCACAACAATAGAAACCCTAATTAGGACAATTACATAGATTTGAACAGAGATTTGGTGTTATTGCATATAGCTGGACAGGGAGGGTGGGTGATTCTGTACAGATAAAGAAGAAGGCAGTATTTATGTCATATAACTGAACCAAGGAGACAGATTTAGCTAGTCCCCGTAGGAGCAGTCTCTATAAGGGAATATCCTTCAGGCTATAAATATCTGAAGGAAGAAAGCCGTGGTAGACATTTTCTTCATGTATTGTCAACACCCACACCTGGACACCCAAGGAAGGCTTTGCCATTTTCTTCCGGGCCTAAGGTTAGGGTCTTTGAGTTGGCTGTACCCATGCCAACAACACATACTCACTCAGGCAGGAATTCCCTCACTCAGGACTTCCTTTGCTCTCCATACCCTAACTCCCATGGAGAAAGTGAGGAAACAGGAACTCTCGGAATTTTCTCATGCCTAGCAAGATGCAAATCAGAGAGGCACATGGCTCATGTCTAAATAGACAGTCCTGAGGCTGCTTTATCAAGTATTGTTATAAACTAAAAAGATATTGAAAGCCTGTATACCTGAAGGATGCCTGCATTTGGGACAGAAAGAGTGCAGACAAAACTACAAAAAGCACTAACCAGGGGCTACATGAAGAAGTTGCCAAGGATATGCATGCATGTGATGACCTGGTGAAATCAAAGATATTCTCTACATAAGCCATTCCTAACTGATCCTCTAGTTCTGCATGTGAGCATCCTGGAACTCAGAGGTAAGCCATGGGAGGAGGGAGCCACTGAGGGAAACCTGATAAACAAAAGAATAAGAGAGACAAAGTGCTCAGTTGCTAAAGGCTGATGCAACTGTAGACCTTTAATACAACAGAACATCATGTCACTGTTCCAACAGTGACAAAAGAAGGGAATAAAACATATGTTTACCTTAAAACACAGTTTAGATAAGCATAATCTGCCAAGATGACCAGTAACTAACTGTTGCCCTATCATTCTCATTATGTTATCAACATATTTTATCGTTGCTATAGATACTGATACCTCCATGGGCTGGGGGATGAATTAGTTTGACCGACTTCACAAGGACCTAAGTCTAGATCCCTAGCATCCATGGTTAGTTCCAGGACAACCTGGGTTACAGAAAGATATCATGACTCAAAAACAAAAATAAATAAATAAAAATTCTACTGATTCCTCCAACCTGAGAAGCCTGCACTCACCCCTTAAGCACATTTGTTTTCAATTCCTTATCTTATCCTATGTCTGAATTCTTTCTTTGATGGTGACAAAGACCTGAAAATACAGGGTAAAAATCTCAATCTGGTCCCTTTGAAAAATCCCTAGCCTTCATCATCTGCAACACTGTGAAGTGATTGAAAGAACTTTGATTGACAAAGAGTACGTCCTATGTATTAGGAAACTATGAACCCAAATTTGAGATAAAGCAGCAAAGATTCCAAGTAAGAGAGGAGAATAGGCATGTGTGTGTGTGTGTGTGTGTGTGTGTGTGTGTACACAAGAGGAAGACAAGGCAGGTATTTCTATTGTTGCCAGCAATCCCTACAAGGAATTAATATCCAACATACCTAACAAATTCAAAAAGGAAGCAAAACCAAGACCAACAAATAATCCAATCAATAAATGTGCAAGTGGTATGGCAGTGTTGGCACATGCCTTTCATCCCAGCACTCCGGAGGCAGAGGCAGGCAGATCTCTGTAAGTTCAAGACCAGCCTGTTCTATAGAGCAAGTTTCAGGACAGACAAGGTGACATGGAGGAGCCCTGTCTTGAAAAACAAGTGAACAAACAAGCAAACAAATGTACCAGTGAAAAGAACAGTTACCAAAAGAAGAACAACACCTTTAGCCATTGGGGGAAATGCAAATTCAAACTGCTTTGAAATTCTATGACCCCCTAGCCAGAATAGCTATCATCAATATTTCAAACAACAAACACTGTCAAAATTTGGGTAATGAAGAAGCCTTTGACACTGCTGCTGTGTATTTTTGAAGGTTAATACTGATTGTCAATTTGCAGGATCTTGAATTAGTTAAAGGACAAAGTTCTGAGCATATTTGTCTGAATTAAGTTAGCTTCTGGGAAGGGCTGTTGGAGGGTTATCTAGATTAGGTTAAGAGGCGTAGGAAGACCCACTTTAACTGTGGTGTCATCAATCCATGGGCTGGGATGTTGGAGTAAATTCAAAAGGAAAGAACAAGCTGGGCCCTAAATATCCATCATGCTCTGTATCCTGATTGCAGACAAAATGAGACCAGCTGCCTCCTGCTTCTCTCTTGCTCCTGCTAAGACTTCCCCACCACGATGCACTAAAACCTTGAACTGGGAACCAGAATACATCCATTCTCCCTTGAGTTGCTTTTGTCAAGACATTTTGGCACAGCAACAATACAAGTACTAATGCCGCATCTGAACTGGAACAGCTACTCAATAGAGGTTCATATAAAAACTAAAATGAGATTACCGTAAGACCCAAGTACAGCACTCCTGGATATACACCAGAAGACCCCTATGTCCCATATAGAGATTTGCAAATTCATATTTATACTGCACTGTTCACAATAGCCGAGAAATGGAGTCAGGTGCATGAATATTTACTAACAAATAATGGATCCAGAAAAATGCATGTTGTTATTGACAATGTGGTGTGTGTGTGTGTGTGTGTGTGTGTGTGTAAAAGAATTTTACTTAGCTATAAAGAATGACATCTTGATACAGGAAATGATTGAAAACGAAGAGCATTATATGAAGAAAATAGATCCAGAAAGATGAGTAGAATCTGGATTTAAATCACACACATACACACACACACATACACACACACACACACACACACACACACACACACACACACACACACACAGGGAAGGAGAGAGAACAAGGAAGAAGAGAGGTGAGAAATGACTGAAGGCAGAAGGGGAAACCAAGATGGTAATGAATTACATGTTTGAGAAAGGAAGGAGATAACCAAGAAGCGAAGCAGGGGTTGGGGTGGGATCACAGTGGGAAGGTGCATAAAAACAAAGAATAGCTTAGCATATATCCTAATGAAACACATATATTTGTATGCCAATCAGAGTGTCCAACCACTTTTCCCACATCCCACCCTCAGATACTAGATACATGTGTTACACACACACACACACACACACACACACACACACACACACACACACACATATATACATATACACATACATATGTATACACACATATGCAGGCACTGACACATATACATAAAATACAAATAAGTAAACTTATTTTTTAAAAGTAGGACTGAGGCGCTAACTCTGTCCTAGTACTTACTTGCCTAGCAATTGCAAAGTCCTGGATTTAATCCAATTTCTACAAAACTAAAAAATGATTTTAAAACTACAGAAAAAGTATTTTAGAGTGACTAAGAAGAAGGGGATAATTCCTGTACAGCTGGATCGTGATGAAGAAAAGAGAGGCTGTCAAAAAGTGACCTTTAACCACTTGTAGTGTTATAAATTTGAATATTAATAGATGTTACTAAGTTCTGTGAATAGAAAGAAAAGTGACCTTTAATGGACTAACTTAACAATGCAGTGGGCAGGTCAGAGGCATCTTAGACAGGAAGGAATAGCAACACACATGAATAAATCTCTCTTGCCACTCTCATGTTTGGCAGTGACCGACTCCAGTCTATGATATGGTATTTTTCAGTCTCACATGACTTGAGAACCTTTCTTGAAGAACCTGCCTTTCTTTTCCCTGTTGCCATTCAGATAGATTCCCAATCTCCCATCGTTTATCATCCCACTCTTCAGATTCATCAATCTGAGGAGAGGGAGGGCTTCTCTCAAGGTGTGGAAATATTTATGAAAGACACTGATGATCTCCATGCCTTCACAAGAGGGAAGAAAGCTCTAGAAGTTTTCTATTTGTCTCCACCAGTCTAACTGAGCAGGATACAATCCCAGCACTTGGGAGGCTCAAAGAGGGAAATCATGGAAATTAAAACCAGCCTCTGCTACAGGCTAAGGTTATCAAAAACAACTATGATGACGACGACAACAACAACCCCCCCACCTGTCATTCTTCTGGATGAAGCCAAATGCAGATTAGTAAAGTGAAAATTCGTCCTAGTGTCTAAGGGATGGATTTATCCCCTGGGAGGGAAGAGTGAATAATGTCGGCAGAGAAA
Organism: Rattus rattus; assembly: GCF_011064425.1. Classification (NCBI taxonomy): domain Eukaryota; kingdom Metazoa; phylum Chordata; class Mammalia; order Rodentia; family Muridae; genus Rattus; species Rattus rattus. The sequence goes on along the minus strand of NC_046172.1, from coordinate 44,275,426 downwards.
TCCATTGAAAGAGACTAGTTTGAAAGTCTTACAGTTAACTTCAGGTAATGTTGAGCACTTCTAGTCAAAAGTCCTAAATCAAAATGCTCCAATGTTTTAATGTTCTTTACTACCAATTTGACACCAAAAATGGACAATTGATCACATGTCACAGTCTAAGTGCAGGAGCATAAAAATATTGTATAAAGTTGTCTTTCGGTGTCAGTGCGTAGGTATGAAAAGATGCATAAAACTTGCATTTCCCAAAAGATATAATTATATATACATAAGAATTTCAAAATCTTTAACAAATCTCCTCTGGTCCCAAGCATTTAAGATCAAGAATTCCCAACCTGACATTCAAGGAAAAACATTCAGTGTGTGGTGAAGTCTAATAGTAAAGCTCTAGATAAATGACCTTCAGTGAGATTGACAGGTTGTTGCTAAGACTGCAAGCTTGGAGACTGCTGGATCCATTGTACACCTAACACAGGAGCTGAGAGCATGGCGACGGGTAAGACAAGGAATAAAGAGGAGGGACCAAGAACCAAGCATGGTGGAGCATTTCCATATTCCTAGCACTTGGAATGTAAAGGCAGGTAGATCAAGAACTCAAGGTTGATTTTGGTTACGTAGCAAATATGAAGCCAGACTGAGTTACATGATACTGCCTGCCTTAAAACCAAAACAAACACCAATCAACAAAGCCTCTCAAATGTGGAAATGAAGATGAAAAAAGAAGCCTGAAATAACTCTGGAACCAGGTTTGGTGGCTGAGTCCTATAACTCTAGCAGGGGGAAGGTTGGGGCAAGGATATTGCTGTGAGTTTGATGCTTGCTTAGGTTAATGTAGTAGAAACCAGCCTTAGTAACATAAGCAGCACCTTTGAGTCTGGATATTTTGGGATATGGCACTAGTGCTGTCTGAAATGGGGCTGGAGGGCATGTTTAGTCTTGTTCATCTTAAGCCTACAAGAGATGGGATATCTGAGTACAAATATCCCTGTCTAGGGAATGCCAGTATGATGAAGTATATCCAGAAGACTAGCACTTGAGAGCCAAACACAGGAGGAGGACAGCTTCATCTCTATGCTATGACCCAGGCCAGCCAGGACTCCACTGACAGACCGTGTCTGAAATGACAGAGGGAGAGACAGAAGGAGGAAGACTGATTCCACCAGAGAGTTAAGTTACTGCTTAAAGTCAATAAAATCAGCTTCCAAGAATAGGAAGGTGGGAGCCTCTGAAACTTTCTGGTATCTGTAATAATGCCCCATGATGCACACCACATTGCCTTGTCACAGACCTTTGTAAAGACAGCAGGAGTTTCAGCGGTACTGAAGAGATCCTGTTTTAGTTTCAGGTACTAAAATTGAGCAGCTTCGGAACAATGCATCCAAAGTCACCAGGCACTCAGACACTCTCCGTTAGAAAACACAATTTACAATCACACCACTTAACTTTTCAGACACTCGGCTGCTTGTGCTTAAATTGAGTATTCCATTATCTTTAGAGTGTTCTGAAACATGACTATTGCCTGAATTTAGGAAGAGTTCTAGTTGATTTACCAAGAATCTGATGCTTCTGAGAACTGGCAGCAGAGGGCAGTATAGAGCACAGCACAGAGGTTTCCGAAAGAGTTTGGAAGCTGTGCAGACTAACGCTGCACAGAAATTACAAACCAATATACAAAGATAATAGAATTGAGCTGCACTTTACAGCCCCAGTCTATAATACCAGCACTTTGAAAACTGGCACAGGAACATAGCTGTGAGTTTAAGGCCAACTTGAGTTATATAGCAAGACCCTGACCAAAAAGGAGCTGTAAAGCAAAGCTGGTAAGACAGTTCATTAGGTAAAAGCATTTGCTGACAAGCCTGGTGACCTCACTTTGATACCCAAGACCGATTGGTAGAAGGCGAGAACCAACTCTGGCAAGTTTTCTTTCAAGCTCCACATTAGTGCCGTTATATGCACACACAAATAAATGATATGTAGATAGATAGATAGATAGATAGATAGATAGATAGATAGATAGACTGATATAACTTAGTTTTTAAAAGATTACTTCATCTTGTAACCACAATTTAATGGACCACTAGAATGAACACAGTATTGTGTATTACAGAATCCTAAAATGAATTAAAAATCACAAAACAGAGAATGAAAATTTCCTGGGACTGTTTTAGTTTGTTTCTAGCATTTTTCATAATAATTTTTATTGCCTATCAAATGTAAAAACATCCATCACAATATCTTATGGGCATAGTTAATTTTATTTGAGCCACTGAATCTAATGGATTGTTGTTCATATACTTTTGTTTGATTTTTTACTTTATATTACAGAAGCTTGAAAGCTTATTGCTCTTCTCTCTCTCTCTCTCTCTCTCTCTCTCTCTCTCTCTCTGTGTGTGTGTGTGTGTGTGTGTGTTTGTTTGTGTGTGTGTGTGTGTGTGTGTGTTTAGATTCTATCACTGGTTAAGTGTGAAAAGAAGCCATTCAAGGACATCTGCTGATTAGATGTTCTAGGCAAATGTAGCTTACATTAATCATTACCAGACAGTGGCATACCGAAATTATCCTGGTGTACAAATTCATAAACTAGAACTATGGGCTAAAGTGCAGTACTTTTCAATCATTTACTTGGTTTTCTGAAGAAACTTCAATATAAATTTGTCCTCCTAGATCTCTGTGTGTGTCTGTATACGTATAGCATAAAACTCTTGTTATAACTTCTGTATTTAGTCATACATTTGACTTATACTCTATCAGCACAAACACAGGATCAAAGAGAAAACCTAGTGATACCACATGTCTAATCCCAACACTAGGGAACCAGAGGCAGGAGGATCAAAAGTTTAAGGTCAGATTTATCTACAAATTCTAAGCAAGCTAGGGCTACATAATGAGAACCAGACTATGAAAGAAAAACAAAGTGAAAAGAACTAAAGAGAAAGGACTTTGTAAAGGAGACATCTAAAAAATGCCTGTTAAGATAGTAAATATTTAAGGTATTACAGGTCATACAGAGTCTGTTGCAACTCTGCTGTCATAGAAGAAAAGTAGACACAGACAACATGCAAGCAAATTGTTATGGCTGTGTTCCAATTAGACTTTATTTATAAAAACAGAGTCCTGGTCTGTGGTTTGCTTAACCTTGACCTTAATCAACTACTGGGTGTAGTAGCATATTCCCAACATTTGAAGAATTGATTGCTTCAAGGTTCGTTTGGGCTGTTATACTTCAGAGTAAGAGCTTGTCTTTAAAATACAAAACAACAAACAAATCAAAGGCAGACACAGAAGTACTTGGTGGGGCATACACTAACCCTGTGCATTGGGAATTTGAGGCTGAGGATCATGGGTTTAGAAGCAACGTGGACTAAATATAGAGACCTGATCTTAAAAACAAAAAAAGAAAGGAAGGAAGGAAGGGGAAGGAAATAAAAGAGGAAGAGGAAGATACAAAGGAAAAACAGGAAAAAGGGGAAAAGAAAAGTGCAGATAGAGTAAGTTGGATCAAATATGATAGCAACTCCGCTTTGGTTGCTTTCTATATTTGACTTCTAATCTTTCAACAATATTTGACATTAATTATTATCATAGCTGTCAAATGAGAAAACTGACAAGGTGATAGATATGACTATTAAAATGTCCCTTTTATCGGAAAGAACAGGAAGCAGCAGGAGTAGCAGGGCAATCTATGAAAGTTATGGGAGGAAGTCATCAAAATGTATAATATACATCAATGACAACACCAAAATAAGTTGTATTAGTATATGGACTATATAGACTATTTTATTAATAGAGTATATGTTAATAAAAAGTATATGAGAGGAAAACTGCCTTTCCTAAAGTCATTCAGTCACTGTCTACTGAAAGCAAGGTTGAATCTCAACTTCATAAACTCCAAAGCCTATATTTAGAATATATTGTTCTGCTCTATAGTTGAAAGCAGTTAATATCACACAGTTATGATACCAAGCAATTTTGTTCTTCCAAGAAAATGGCATCATCCCTTACTTCAGTTCATAACAACAGCATTTGCCAAGTAAAAGGAAGAAGACACAGTGAAGTCTGTATTTCGCATATCAATGCTCATTGATAAACAATTTATCCTCCATCTTTGAATATAACAATATTAACATTTTCTTTAACTAATTTCAATACTGCGACCTAGTATTTTACCAGTCTTGATTTTCCAACTACCTCCCACAGATAATTTAATTTTATCAATATACTGTTTACACATCAACCAAACATCTAGATATGTCAGGCCCTCGTGATATGTGGTCTGTCTGCTTAACCCCACCTCTGCCTGTTCACTGAAGTACTGAAGATCCTAGCTGTTCTGAGCCTATCCCAGTTCCATCTATCCAAATTACCATCAAGGGATACTTTATTCTTTTATCCTGAGAGCTTAGGTTCTATACTTATCCCTGGCCTATCTCCCATAATCTTTGGCTCTCATCTTAAATATTTAACACTTCAGAGACTCTCTCTTCCTCAATTAGGAAAGGATTGTACATTCATCTCTTCCTTATTGCAAGACAGTCACCAGGATTATGTGGGATGTTAATAAAAACCCAACCAATACCGTAATCAGTAAAATTAATAATTGAAACTGCATGTAAGAATGGAGCAATGGCAATAGCAAGAAGAGATTGCCAATTGGTGTGGGAGGCATTTGGATGGTAGTGAGCTAGAACATAGCTTGTCTCTTGGAGATTACTATCAGTAAGGACAAACTAATACACTGGAAGAGGCTAGGCTGAGATGGGTACAAAGGACACCTTAGTGGCTAAACACAAATGGAGACAGTGATCTGGAACCACCACCCAACATTGTTTTGTATAATCTGGTAGGAAAAAAATCAAAGTAAAATGTTGGGTGCTATTTCATAAATGATCTTGGGCTAGGGCTCCCACTTTCCATCAAGGCTGCGAGTATAAATGTATCACAGCTGTGTGTCATGGAATACACCTGTAATCCCAGCACTCAATAGTCACAGATATTAGAATCAGAGCCATTCTTGATTCCATAGTGATCTTGAGGCCAGCGTGGGCTGTAAGAACTTATCTCAAAATAATAACAAGAAGAAATGGTAGCCTTTAGACAGTGGTAACAATTTCTTCCATGTCAACATCTATAAACGTCTTTCATTGTAGTAAATCCTCTGTGATAATGTATGCTGACTTTTTCTTATTTTGTCACTATGTACAACATTGCATATGTGCCCATGAATGTTTATTGTCAGGCCAGATTTTGAGCGGGAAACTTACACAGCTATTATTAAACTATTATTAAACTTATACAGCTATTATTAAATTTAATGTTGGTGTTGAGGCTGCAGGGTCCCGCTGCACAACCCAGACTGAAATGAAGCTCATTACACAGCCAAGAACAGTCTTGAACTTCGGATCTTCCTGCCGACACCTCCCGAATGTCAGGATAAGAGACATGCACTATCAGGAATGATAGCACACACCTGTAATCCTGGGGAAGCTGAGGCAGAAGGATCAAAAGTTCAAAACCAACCTTAGCCGTACTATGCCATACTATATAGTGAGCTTAAGGCCAGCCTGATTTCTTGACACTCTGTCCCAAAAGCTCAAAAAATAAAAACTAAATAAAATATCTGTTCTTTCTGGACATGGTGGCATATATCTATAAACCTAGAACTGAAGAAGTAAGGCAAGGAACATTGTTTCAGATTCTAGGCCAGTCTAAGACAGTCTAGTCTATGTAGCAAGTACCAGGCCAGAAATAGCTATAGAAGCAGGCTATCTCCAAAGCAAAACAAACAAATAAACAAACAAAACATAAACTCTGTTCATTAGAGGTAGAAACAACCAATGGCTTAACCATGTACTTTAGATTATAGCCTGAATAGTTAGTTCATCTTACTCGTCCGTATTTCTTTTGTATTAGGTACAAGCATATGTGAAGGTGAATGCCTGCAGGGGGTAAAGATGGAGCTTGCATGCTTTTTCTCAGCCACTGGACACCTTGTTTTGTGGCACAATGACTCCCACTGGCCTGGAGTTTACTAGCTATGCTAGGTTGGATGCCCAGAGAGCCCTAGGGTCTCTGCCTCACCTGCTCTGCGATTATAAGGGCACATCGCCATGTCCTATTTTTATGCAGATTCTGAAAAACGAAATTCAAATGCATAGCAAACTCTTTATCTACTGAACTATCTCCCCAGCCTCATATTATTAGTTTTTTTAAGTCAGTGTATAAAGTAATTGGTTTCTTTATCACATGTTCATACATATATGCCATTATACTTTTGTTCTTTTTTTTTTTTTTTTTTTTTTTTTTTCGAGCTAGGGACCCGAACCCAGGGCCTTGGCGCCTCCTAGGCAAACACTCTACCACTGAGCCAAATCCCTCAACCCCCTATACTTTGTTCTTATTAATCCCCATCCCCTACTGCCTTCTCCTATCCTTTCTGCTTGCCTGTTGTTGATCCTGTTTCTCTCCCACTGCCCTATCTGTCCCTATCACTTCCCACTTCCTCTTAAGGTTTCTTCCCTTCTCATGACCTCTTTTTGATTTAATATGACCTTGCGTGTCTTGGCGCACACACACACACACACACACACACACACACACACACACACACACACACACAGCCCTATACAAATGAGAAAAGTTACTACAAACACCCTGATTTCATTCTTCTTTACAGCAGAATGAAATTCCATTGTGTATATCTGCTACATTTTTTTCTAAATATTGGCTGATGGACATCTAGGCGGGTTCCATTTCTCGACTATCATAACTAATTAAGCAAGAAGTAAGGATATGCAAGTATCCCTGTGGTACACTGCCTTAGAGGACTTCAGTTATATACCCAAGGATGGTGCAGATGAGTCACATAGTCTACTTTTGGTTGTTTTGCTTAAGACAGGGTTTTCGACTTGTGGTGATCCATCTGCCTTGGCCTCCTAAGTTCTGGGACTACAAGTATGAGTCAACACACTTGATTTCTATTTTCAGTTATTTGAAGTACCTTTATACTGATTTCCATAGAGAATTCACAGGTTCACAATCCCACCAGAAGCACACCAGAGCTCATTTTTCCCAGTATTTTTTACCAGCATCTGCTGCCCTTTTTTGATGGTGATGATGATGATAGAAAGATAGTTAGACAGGAGTTAGATGGATTCTCAATTCAGTCTAAATTTGAATTTCCCTGATTTATTCATTTTTCAATTCCTGTTATAAAACAAAATTTGTGATTAACTATTCTTCTGCCACATGTTTTTTTAAGGCAGGGTTGTATACTAGGTGTAAAGATATGTGACCATATATATATGTAGAGGCTTCAGGACCATCACAAGTTCAAAGCCAGCCTGTACTACATAGGAAAACTGTCAAAATAAAAAAATAAAGCAAAAATCTTCTTCTTCTATAGTAATTTGACTAAATCAGTAAATAATTTTGATTTCAGCTTTGCTAGTATTGTTATGTTAAAAGATAATAACTGTATCTAAGAGCTTTACCTGATTATGAAATTACTCATTCCAGAATGTGTGGACTTTGGTACAGAAGTATTAGTAAATAAATTCTTTCCTAATTTTGATGTTTCTTTATATTCTTCCTTACCACCTCCTACATTTGAAAAATCAAACCTTATGAGCACTTTTAAAAAATACTTTAAATATCATTTTATATAAGAGAGGTTTTTAAAATAAGGAACAATTCTTCTAGTTTATAAGTTTACATTTCTTTCCCTTTTTTGATATAAGGTCCCACTCTGTAACCCGGGTTAGCCTGAGACTCATTACATACCTGAAGCTGTCCTTGAACTCACAACAGTTGTCTGGCCTCAGCTTCCCACTTTCTGGGATTACAAGCAGGAGCCTCCACTCTTGGCTTGATAGTTATATTTTCAGTGTCAGGATTATATTATCCTTATGTAAAAGGTTGCTTCTACTTTTAGAAAATATACACTCAAGGATTTATGGGTGGTATGTGCAATGAAGCCAACAACACACCCTCAAAAACGTCAGAGAAAGGAGAGAGACAGAAATGGGAACTAAACATGGCGAAAGAATACAGCAAATTAACGTACTTGATGGACATGTGGATGCCCACTGTATTATCTCAAGGGAACAGAAAGCGATAATTGTTTCTTTATATGTCTTTTTATTTAGTTTGGTTTTTGAAATGAGGTTTCTCTGGGTAGCGCTGGCTGTCCTGAAACTTGCTCTGTCAACCAGCTGGCCTTGAATTCACAGAGATCCGCCAGCTTCTGCCTCCTGCGTGCTGGGATTAAAGGCCTGCGAGCTTGACGGGTTGTTGTAGTTCTGAAGAGTACTACAAAGCTGTTAAACATTCGTGTCACAATAGATGGTTTTGAAGATGAGGTTCATGTGAGTGTGGTGGTGTATGCCTCTCACCCCAGCACTGGAAAGGTAGAGGCAGGAATAACAGGTGTTCCAGATGGGTCTCAGTCACTGAGCGGTTTCAAGGACAGTCTCTACTAAATGAGACTCCATGATATAAAACCAAAGAAAAAATATTTCCACCATGCTATGGATGTTTACACAGTTTTCAATACTCTTTATATCTACAGAAAGCTTCTCAATCTCGGAAACAATTTTTCCAGACAGGCTTACGCAAGAAATACAAGAGTATCAATATGAATAGTCCAACCAACCCAGGTCCAAATTCAAGCATAGACAGATGTGCACAGAAGAAAGGATGTTTGAGGTAAACAAAAAATAAACAAAACAAAACCAACAAAAAAAAATCCCATGCACCCATGTATTCCCTGTCTTTAACACCAAAAAGAAGGCTTTCCTCAAATCACCCAGATAACAGTTGGAAAAGCAGTATCACTATAAACCATATTCACTTTTAATATTTCCTGCTACATAGAACAGCACTATCAGAAGCTTGCTGAACTGAATCATTGAGACTGAAATTCAATGGGAATATAATATGTTTTGTCTCTTCTCTAAGTCATCAGCACAACTGAAGTCAAGGGCAATGGTGTCCTTGCATATTCTACATAAGTTGTTAAGTCTTCTTGTTAAAATGCAGAATCTAAACAAAGAGCAGTAGCAAAAGAGAACTAACGAAATTAGAATAGTAAAGGATTTGAAGGTTGAAAACAGTAGTGCTGGCTTGTTATGTCAGTAGTGACAAGGCTGAAGCTTAAGGTTGCTGCAAATTTGTAGACACCCTAGGCTACATCTTATGATTTAGGCCATCCAAGGCTACATAAATAAATAGACTTTGTGTCAACACCCGCGTGCGCACACACACACACACACACACACACACACACACACACACACACACACACACACACGGAGGGGGGACACACATGTAAATTGTTACTAGAATCAGGCTTGTTGGTGCATGCCTATAATTCTAGCACTTTGGAAACTGAAGCAGGAAGTACACAAATCACAGTCCAGCGTGCATTAAAGGAAGAATCCATCTCAAAAAATAAAAAGAAGCAGTCACAGAGCCCCAGCTCGCTTTTCTGGAGCGTTTCCTTCTTTTCTCCCTGTGGTCTAGGCATGCTTCTGAACATGCGTATATCCCATGGCACGACTTTCTATTCCCTGTCCATCTTCCCCCTTTGCTCGGCTGCGGAGATTTCCAGCTTGCTAGCCCTGGGATTTTGCTTTTAAACACTAATAAAATTGTCCTTGAACTTCCAACTTTTAAAAATTAATTAATTCAAGTAATTTTAAATGTGTTTGACCAAATCAATTGAATACTTCCAATTAAAGCAGAAAAGATTATATTCTGCCTCGTGCTCATACCTTTAATTTAAGCACATTAGAGACGGAGGTAGGAGGAATTCTATGAATTCAATGCTAGCCTGATCTACATAGTGAGTTTTGGGTCAGCCAGGGTTACATAATTACACCTTACCTCCAAAATAAATGAACAAAAATTATGATTTATTTTGAGGAACTGACTACCTGAATCAAACTTTTGGTATGTATTATGCATATAGCAGACTTTACAAATAAAATCTCTTGCTACTATGCTACTCATAAAGCTTCAAGCTGCACTGCAGGCATGTACCTTAAAATCCTGTTACTTAGCAGACATGGTAGGTCTCGCCTGAAATCCTAGCAGTAAAGGACTGAGGCAAATCACGGCTAGTTCAAATTCAGCCTGGGCTACAGAGTGAGATCTTATATCAAAGAAAATAAATACAATAAATACATAAATAAGAACAGTTTAAGCTGGACCTTAAACTTACAGTGCCAACTATTCAGGAAGCTAAAAGTATTCAAGCCCTATCTAGTCTATCTGGCCAACTGTTAATGAGCCTGTTTCTTAGAAAATAAGAATTTAAATGTAACTCAGTGATAAAGTATTTGCCTAGTATGTGCAAGGCTCAGAGTTCAATAGCCAGTACTCAAAAGCAAGCAGCAGCAGCAGCAGCAGCAGCAACAATAAAATAAACCAGAACACTGTTCTTAGAACTATCCAAAAATGGCATAAGGATGTCAGAGAAGGAAGTATTTAGCTTAGTTTTTATTACTTAACTGTCTAGCCTCACTCAACAATTGTTCAAGTTCCTAGTCGCTGTGATTTAGTAAGCCAGAAAGCCTTTCTGATGACATAAGAGTAGGCTTGAATTCTAATGATAAAAGGCTAAGAAAGTGTTGGAAGAGGAAGAATAGTTAATAAGAGAAGCAAAGGGCCCATTGCCTCCCTTACCTTCACCAGAGTCTGCTCCTTGAATCCTGCAGCAACACAATGACCGATCTAATAGAGAAGAACTAGCCGGTCAGGGCTCTTTGCAAACCGTTCTCAAGCCTCTCACAGACGAGGCCACTAAGACACTGAGCTGCCCGCGTCTTTGTATTACTGATCCTATGGAAAAAGAGTTGTTTCACTTAAGTCTAGTTTGTTCTAAAGAAGGAGTGGGAAGTCCCAGGAAATGGGCAGGAGGTAACTGACAAAGCCACACTGGGCCACAGAATGGTGTTTCTTCCTCTTTTTTGAAAAATGAAACCTATCTGTGAAACTGTCTCTTGTTTAAAAAAAATAGCAGTTGATGGTTGCACATGACAGTAGTAAAACATCTGGTAAACCACATGAGAGCAACATGCACACAAGATTTTTTAAAAACTTGTTTCTAGATTAATTATTAATAATCTATGATTTTTTAAGAAGCATTATTTCTCATTGTTTATAATGTTAGCTGGGCATAGTAGCTTATGTCTTTAATCCAAGTACATGAGAGGGCTGAGGCATAGAATTGTCAAGAGTTTGAAACTCGTCTGCCTAAAAAGGGAAAGGGCTGTAGAGAATCCCAGCACACCAGAGGCAGAGACAGGAAGATTGTCACAAAATAGGGCCAAACTTATCTACATATGAAGTTCCAGGTGAGCTGGGGCTTCAAAATGAGACCCTGCCTCAGATAACAGCAACAAAAACAGCAGCAGCAGCAGCAACAACGTCACCACCACCACCACCACCACCACCATCATCATCATCGTCGTTGTCATCGTCATACTTCAAAGAGTGTAAAGAACATGGGTTGCTCAGTGTTCTACTACTTACTCAACACAAAGAGGACTCAGTTTGCATTCCCATCCCCTGGAAAAATGTGAATCCAATGTGCCAGCCATGTGGCCTCACAAATGGAATCTTCCTACGTGAAAGGTTGAAACTGAAGATGTTAACTTCAAGGCCAGTCTGGACTACACAGCAAGTTCCGTACCTATTTATGTTACAGAGCAAGGCCTTGTCTCAAAAAAATGAAAAAAGTAAATGGAAGAAATTTTGTCTTTCCAATCACCGAAGATCAAAACTGTGATAATATATTACATAGACATTCTAATATACCTTTGATATGTTTTGATGGTAAATTCAATGCATCTATCAAAATTTTAGGAGTTCATTTATAGATTTATTTTATTGTATAATTCAAATATGATATACACTATGTCCTTTTTTGGCAGTCTTTTTGCAAATGGGCCAGAAATGGAAACATTGGCTTTTAAAGTCATTTCCCTGGTTTACCCTAACTGAAAAGAATAACCATCTCTAAATGATTGTCATTCTCTCCTCTCTTCCCCCCTCATCCCTCTTCTTAACTCTGATTAGGCTACTTTCCAAACCCTTCTTTTTTAATGTTTCCACTTAGTGCGGTTGCTGAGTTTGTTTTTGTGTTTCACGACTTGCTCCCAAAGTCACATTTTTGAAAGTAGACCAGCAATTGACTTTCTGTCTGAGTCTGTCGAGATCTCCGGCATGACTTCATGGAACATTATGCAGATCCAGTTGATGGTTCCTACATGTGACACATAACTTGAGCTGACCCATTCAAGGCTCAAGGGCAAGTTCAGCTTTAGTGCAGTCATAAAATCAGACCTAGGGATAGATCTCTATGGGTTTTGGCAGCACATCATGAATTTATCTGTGATCAAGAGATTCGTAGCACCTTCAGGGCCAAACGTGGCTAATTTCAGCCTAATGGAGGCTCAACCACAATGATATTGACAGCCTACAGTGGCTCTCATCTAAGACCAAGAATTCTCCTTGGTGAGGTTCACAAGAACTTAACTGGCAATGCCACACACTACCCAATAAAAGATAATTCTATTTGACCAAGTTACCCTTTAGGTCATATTATATTTTGTATGTTTCGGAGGTGTGGGGGGTAGTATGTGGTATATGCATATGTATGCAGGTGTGCCAGAGGATAATGTCATGTGTCCTGTTCTATCACACTCTCTGCCTTATTCCCTTGAGGAAGGACCTCTCACTGGACTTGGAGGTAGACTGGCAGCCAGAAAACTCAAGTAATCTTCCTGTTTACCACTCCTTACAGCAGCTGACTACAGCTGCTGCTCACGAAGTCGATGCCAATGTTTTCACAGTCAATATTTTCACCAACTGCAGCATTTACCTGAATTCTGATTTCTTTTTGAGATAGAATCCCACTCTATAGAAAATTGTTATATAGTTATATAAAAATAACTATGTATCCTGGGCTAATCTCAAACTCACAAAAAGGCTCTTGTCTAAACTTTCTGGAGCTGAGGTTAATGGCATTGTGTCCAGAAAAGTCATTGTTTTACTCAAATGCAAACTTATAAAACTCATAATGATGACTCACATGATAATCTTAACATCCAAAAGGCTGAGGCAGAAGGATTATCATGAGTTTGAGGTGACCCTGATCTATATAGCAGGACTCTGTCTAAAAAGAAAAAAACTGCACGAGTAAGAGTAGTGGCTCATGCCTGTAACAACAGCATAGAGGATGGTAAGCCAGAGGACAGTTTAGGTTGAATCTCTGTAAAATTAAAATAAAAATGGAAGGAGGTATACCTCAGAGGTACCATGTTTGCCTAACATTTGTGAGATTCTGAGTTCAATATTCAGACTGGAAATAAAAAGTTTACATAGCTGGGGTTTTGTGGAATATGTTCGTGAGCTAGTATGTGTGCATGTGTGAATAGATATGTGTATATTTAATGTATAATTAGGGAAAGGCAAGAATTGGTTTTCCTTTTTTCCCCCATATTTATTAAATTGGGTATTTCTTATTTACATTTCAAATGTTATTCCCTTTCCCGGTTTCCATGCCAACAACTAGTGATATTTTGACTTCTTCCTTTCCAATCTGTCTCCCTTTGATCTCCTTTTGTTGTCTGATTGCTCTGGCTAGAACCTCGAGAACTGTATTGAATAAGTAGGGAGAGAGTGGGCAGCCTTGTCTAGTCCCTGATTTTAGTGGGATTGCTTCAAGTTTCTCTCCATTTAGTTTAATGTTAGCAACTGGTTTGCTGTATCTGGCTTTTTACTATGTTTAGGTATGGGCCTTGCATTCCTATTCTTTCCAGGACTTTTATCATGAAGGGGTGTTGAATTTTGTCAAGTGCTTTCTCAGCATCTAATGAAATGATCATGTGGTTTTGTTCTTTCAGTTTGTTTATATAATGGATCATGTTGATGGTTTTCCGTATATTAAACCATCCCTGTGTGCCTGGGATGAAGCCTACTTGATCATGGTGGATGATTGTTTTGATGTGCTCTTGGATTCGGTTTGCCAGAATTTTTTTTTATTAACTTGAGTATTTCTTATTTACATTTCGAGTGTTATTCCCTTTCCGGTTCAAGGCAACATCCCCTAATCCTCCCCTTCCCTTCTTTATGGGTGTTCCTCCCATCCTCCCCCATTGCCGCCTCCCCCCAACAATCTAGTTCACTGGGGGTTCAGTCTTGCAGGACCCAGGGCCCCCTTCCACAGGTGCTCTTACTAGGATATTCATTGCTACCTATGAGGTCAGAGTCCAGGGTCAGTCCATGTATAGTCTTTAGGTAGTGGCTTAGTCCCTGGAAGCTCTGGTTGTTTGGCATTGTTGTACATATGGGGTCTCGAGCCCCTTCAACTCTTCCAGATCTTTCTCTGATTCCTTCAACGGGGGTCCTATTCTCAGTTCAGTGGTTTGCTGCTGGCATTCGCCTCTGTATTTGCTGTATTCTGGCTGTGTCTCTCAGGAGCGATCTACATCCGGCTCCTGTCGGCCTGCACTTCTTTGCTTCATCCATCTTGTCTAATTGGATGGCTGTATATGTATGGGTTTGCCAGAATTTTATTGAGTATTTTTGCATCGATATTCATAAGGGAAATTGGACTGAAGTTCTCTTTCTTTGTTGGGTCTTTGTGTGGTTTAGGTATAAGAGTAATTGTGGCTTCATAGAAAGAATTCGGTAGCGCTCCATCTGTTTCCATTTTGTGGAATATTTGTAGAGTATTGGTATGAGGCCTTCTATGAAGGCCTAATAGAATTCTGCACTGAACCCATCTGGACCTGGGCTCTTTTTGTTTGGGAGATTTTAATGACTGCTTCTATTTCTTTAGGGGGTTATGGGGTTGTTTAAATGGTTTATTTGTTCCTGATTAAACTTCAGTACCTGGTATCTGTCTAGGAAACTATCCATTTCCTGCAGATTTTCAAGTTTTGTTGAATATAGGCTTTTGTGAATTTCCTCTGATTCTGTAGTTATGTCTCCCTTTTCATTTCTGATTTTGTTAATTTGTACACACTCTCTGTGTCCTCTTGTTAGTCTGGCTAATGGTTTATCTATCTTGTTGATTTTCTCAAAGAACTAGCTTTTGGTTCTGTTGATTCTTTATATGGTCCTTTTTGTTTCTACTTGGTTGATTTCAGCTCTGAGTTTGATTATTTCCTGCCTTCTACTCCTCCTGGGTGTATTTGCTTCTTTTTGTTCTAGAATTTTTAGGTGTGCTGTCAAGCTGCTGATATATGCTCTCTCCTGTTTCTTTCTTCAGGCTCTCAGAGCTATGAGTTTTCCTTTTAGCACAGCTTTCATTGTGTCCCATAAGTTTGGGTATGTTGTACCTTCACTTTCATTAAATTCTAAAAAGTCTTTAATTTCTTTCTTTATTTCTTCCTTGACCACGTTATCATTGAGTAGAGCATTGTTCAATTTCCACGTATATGTGGGCATTCTTCTCTTATTGTTATTGAAGACCAACTTTAGCCCGTGGTGGTCTGATAGGATGCATGGGATTATTTCTATGTTTCTGTACCTGTTGAGGCCTGTTTTGTGCCCGAGTATATGGTCAGTTTTGGAGAAAGTACCATGAGTGGTATTTTAGGATATAATGTTCTATAAATATCTGTTAAGTCCATTTGGTTCATGAATTCTGTTTGTCTGTATCTCTGTTTAATTTCTGTTTCCATGATCTGTCCATTGATAAGAGTGGTGTGTTGAAATCTCCTACTATTATTGTGTGGTGCAATGTGTGCTTTGAGCTTTAGTAAGTTTTCTTTCATGTATGTAGGTGCCCTTGTATTTGGAGCATTGATATTTAGGATTGAGAGTTCATCTTGGTGGATTTTTCCTTTGATGAATATGAAGTGTCCTTCCTTATCTTTTTTGATGACTTTTAGTTAAAAATCGATTTTATTCGATATTAGAATGGCTAGTCCAGCTTGCTTCTTCAGACCGTTTGTTTGGAAAGTTGTTTCCAAGCCTTTTACTCTGAGGTAGTGTCTTTCTTTGTCTTTGAGGTGTGTTTCCTGTAGGCAACAAAATGCTGGGTCCTCATTACGTATCCGGTTTGTTAATCTGTGTCTTTTTTATTTTATTTTTTCGTAGCTGGGGACTGAACCCAGGGCCTTGCGCTTGCTAGGCAAGTGCTCTACCGCTGAGCTAAATCCCCAACCAATCTGTGTCTTTTTATTGGGGAATTGAGTCCATTGATGTTGATTAAGGAATAGTGATGGTTGTTTCCTGTGATCTTCGTATTTGGAGGTGAGATTATGTTTGTGTTCTTATCTTCTCTTTGTTTTGTTGCAAATCGACTAGTTTCTTGCTTTCTCTAGGGTGTAGCTTGCCTCCTAGTGTTGGGCTTTACCATTTATTATCCTTGGTAAGGCTGGATTTGTAGAAAGATATTTTGTAAATTTGGTTTTGTCATGGAATATCTTGGTTTCTCCATCTATGTTAATTGAGAGTTTTGCTGGATACAGTAACCTAGGCTGGCATTTGTGTTCTCTTAGGGTCTGTGTGACATCTGTCCAGGATCTTCTGGCTTTCATAGTCTCTGGTGAGAAGTCTGGTGTGATTCTGATAGGTCTGCCTTTATATGTTACTTGACCCTTTTCCCTTGCTGCTTTTAATATTCTTTCCTTGTTTTGTGCATTTGGTGTTTTGACTATTATGTGACGGGAGGAGTTTCTTTTCTGGTCCAATCTATTTGGAGTTCTGTAGGCTTCTTGTATGTTTATGGACATCTTTTTTTTTTAGTTTAGGGAAGCTTTCTTCTATGATTTTGTTGAAGATATTTACTGGTCCTTTGAGTTGGGAGTGTTCACTCTCTTCTACATCTATTATCCTTTGGTTTGATCTTCTTATTGTGTCCTGGATTTCCTGTATGTTTTGGGCCAGTAGCTTTTTCTGTTTTACATTATCTTTGACAGTTGTGTCGATGATTTCTTTGGAATCTTCTGCTCCTGAGATTCTCTCTTCTATCTCTTGTATTCTGTTGGTGATGCTTGTATCTACGGCTCCTTGTCTCTTCCTTTGGTTTTCTATATCTAGTGTTGTCTCCCTTTGTGCTTTCTTTATTGTTTCTATTTCCATTTTCAATTCTTTCACCTATTTGATTGTGTTTTCCTGGAATTCTTTCAGGGATTTTTGTGTTTCCTCTCTAAGGGCTTCTACTTGTTTAGTTGTGTTTTCCTGCATTTCTCTAAAGTAGTTCTTTATGTCTTTCTTACAGTCCTCCATCATCATGGTCAAATGCGATTTTAAATCTAGATCTTGGGTTGGGGATTTAGCTCAGTGGTAGAGCGCTTGCCTAGCAAGCGCAAGGCCCTGGGTTCGGTCCCCAGCTCCGAAAAAAAAGAAAAAAGAAAAAGAAAAAAAATCTAGATCTTGCTTTTCTGGTGTGTTTGGATATTCAGTGTTATCTTTGGTGGGAGAATTCGGCTCTGATGATGCGATGTAGTCTTGGTTTCTGTTGCTTGGGTTCCTGCACTTGCCTCTCACTTTCAGGTTGTCTCTGGTTTTACCTTGTTCTGCTATTTCTAACAGTGGCTTGACCATCCCATAGGCCTGTGTGTCAGGAGTGCTGTAGACCTCTTTTCCTGTTTTCTTTCAGCCGGTCCTGGGAACAGAGTGTTCTGCTTTCAGGCGTGTAGTCATTCCTGTCTACTGGCTTTCAGCTGTTCCTGTGGGTGTGTGTCCTGAGTCCACCAGGTAGGTTGCTTGGAGCAGAAAAGTCTGTCTTACCTGTGGTCCCGCGCCTCAAGTTGCTCATGGGGGGCTACTTTTGAGCACTCCGTGGTGGGGGGGGCAACGAGGAGGGCCTGCGCTGCCTTTTCCAGGGGGCCCCAGTGCATCAGGGTCCCAGATGGTGTTAGGTGTTTTCCTTTGGAGTCAGAAATGTGGGCAGAGTGTAGTCTCTTCTGGATTCCCTGGTGTGTCTGCCCCTCTGAAGGGGGGCCTCTCTCTCCCACGGGATTTGTGTGCAAGGAGCTGTTTGACCCCGTCCCTTCAGATCCAGGCAGCATCTGGACTGCAGGGCTCCTGCAGCTTGAGTGCCCCTATCTTCCTGTTCCCAGAGGCCCTATACAGTTTCCTCTTGGGCCATGGATGTGGGAAAGGGTGGGCAGGAGTCTCTGTCTCTCCTGCCCTGCAGTCTCAGGAGTGCTCACATGTCTGGGCGATGAGCTCTCTCTTCCATGGAGTTTGGGAGCAGGGAGCTGTGGGCCGGGATTAGCGAGGTTCGGGCACCAGCTAGAAACCAATAATTGATTTTTCAAATTGAATGTGACAGAAAGATCTGCTATTGAGAAATTAGGGCTACTATAGTCAAAGTCCTTGGAGACAAGCAGAGGATGGGCAAGGTGGAGAACTGAGAGTGAATAAAGTGTGAATGATACAGTAACAAAGATACCTTGAAAGGCATCTCTCACCCCAGCTGAGGTAACTGAATGCTAGGAATAATATCCGTTCAGAGAAACGGAAATCAAGACAATAACTTTTACTTGCCATTCAACAGACTGACACAAATTCCTAAGATTTCAGCTATGAAGGATATAATTCTATTTCATTATAGTCAGCAACGAGATAGCAGTGTAAAGTCAGCTTCATACGCTTGGCTTTTATAAAAGAGAAATAGTAAGCCCCACATTTTGATTAAAGAATCTTTTCAGAGAGAAAATGAAAAGAGATTTTAATTAAAATTCTAAATAGGTTGTTTTGCTTTATTTTCTATTTGGTTTTGTTGTTATTGTTGTTGTTGGGATTGTTGTTTATTTTCCTTCCTTTCTAGCCTTAACTAGACTGGAACTCACTCTGTAGCCCAGGCTTAGAGCAAAATAACTACTACCGCAGTGACTCGCCTTTATGATCATCTAGTCTAGTGGCCTTTATCTGAATGTATACTCTAATCATTTACAGTCCAAGAGAATTTCACGGTGTTCACTTAATTCCTTCTCTTCTAAAGTAACTTTGAGGACCACTGAAATGGTTCAGCAAGTGAAAGCTCTTGCCATCATCCCTGACAATCTGCATTCTATCTCTGAGATCCACATGCTGTAATAAAGGAACCAAGTCCCACTGCTTGACATCTGACCACCATAAGTGCACGAGTACATGCATAAATAAAAGTGTGATAAAATTGGTTTATTTTAACTTTATGTATTGTGTTGTTTCGATGTGAATTAAGAAGACTGAGGAAGTGCAGCTTTGGGGGAGGAGGCACACCACTAGAGGTGAGCTTTAAAAGTGTGATCTCAGCTAGGGGCAGCTTTTTGCAAGACAGAGTGTCATAAAATGCAGGATGCCTTCAAACTCTTATAGAGCTGGAGCTGGTCTTGAACTCCTAATCTTCCTGCTTGGAGTACAGGTACATGCTTTATGGCTGGCCATTCCTAACATCAGAAATGTGTCAGCACATTGACTGTGTCCTTTCTAACAACCTCATTAATTTCTGGTGGGTGGATGATTTAATAGTGATGTATCAAACCAGGATTTTGTTGATGCATCCCTTCTTTAAGAATATCTCTGTACCATCAGCACCGCCTAGTTGGTTTTGTGTCACTGCACATCACTAGTTATTTTTCTGTCTCCCACTTCTTCTTTCTAACCTCTTTCCTTCATTTCCTATTAACAATATTTCTTACATTGAGTTTTCTGGTATTTCTTTACATCAGCATCCTTTTTTGGTAAACCCATTATCACTTGCCACATTTTCCACTTTCCTCTTTGGATGACTTGGATATATACATAAAGCTTCCACCTTTGTGTTTTTCTTTTGTGATCATTAAAATTTTAATTATGAACACATGCATACTTCACACAAATAATGCCAAACCTCACCATTAGAGTATCACCCAACTCAGTACTTTGAAATAAAATTCTCCTCTAACTCATCTTATCCCTGATCTCTACAATTAACCACCAATGCCTTCCAAGTTCATTCAATAGACCAGAGTCATTTATAACTGAATTAGGTTTGACCATCTAATAAAAGTAAAGCAGAAAAAAACTTTAGTTCACATATAGTAGAACACAATGATATCAAAATAAGTCTTTTTACAATAATGAATAATCTAACATCTTGGAAACTATAGTCTCGTCTTCCAATATTTATTTTCAAGATTTAGCTTACTAAATTATAATTACTATTTTCTGAATTCATAATTACCATACCCTATACAATATTTTAGTACATTTATACTACAGAAAATTCATTTAAATTGTGTTCTACAAAATTAACATGAACATGTTAGAATTTAGTGACATGTTATATGTCCCATAAAATAAAGTTAATATAATACTTAAAATTATTAGTTATACTCCGATAGGCTCAATTCGTACTAAAGAACTCCATAAGGTAAGCGCTGGGACAGGATTGCTTATCTGTAGGACAGGGTGACAGATTACAATTGTTTTACTAAGCACAGCATTCTAAATTCATACGCAGCTGTAATAGCTCCTTGTGCACTAGAGGTTTGTTATTTAGGATATAATTGATTATAATGTGTACTGTTTGCTCTTGGTTAACTCCCATTTGCCTCCTCATAGAAATTTCATTTCAGCATCAAATTATCCAATGATTGCTGCCTTTGTAAAGCATCTGAAGCATTTCAAAATTCTTTTGGTTGGAAAATAATTTTAAATAAAATATTATATAAATTTAAGTGGAAAATTGAAGCTAATTATATATATTTCATTATTAAAGCCATGTACAGTATTCAGAATAGTGCATCTTTATTGGACACTACCCTTTATTTGGAATCAATCGAAGATAGCAAAGCCTGGATATTTAAGGAATAACACGAATGTAGTCGTACTCATTGGCTTCTGCTTTCTCTTTTTTTTTTCAATCTATTTTTAATCTTGTATATGTTAGTGTGGGAACGTGTGTAGAGGTCAGAGGTTAACTTTTGGGAGTCAGTTCTTGCCTTCTACTTTGTTGAGGTAAGGCCTCTCTTCTTGCTCGGCTGCTGAGCTTGCTGAATAGCTCCAATCCAGCCTGTCTGTGAGCTTCTCATCAACTCACCAATCATGCCTCCTATCTCACTGAACAAGCCCTGGGACACCACTTCAAGTTTTCTATGTAGGTGACTTTCAGGTATAAAATGAGTCATCAAAGTACACAGCTAGCACGTTCACTTTCATCTCCCTGTTCACTGGGCTTCTCCTTTCTCATTGCCATGTTTTTTTCCTTGATGCAAACTGCCTTAATCAGCGTTTAAATCCCTATCAACTCTTCAAAGTTCAGCCTGAGAATGCATAGTAAGATCTATTTCTGTCTCTGTTTCTCTGTCTCTGTCTCTGTCTCTGTCTCTGTCTCTGTCTCTGTCTCTCTCTCTCTCTCTCTCTCTCTCTCTGTTTGTATATGTGATATTAAAATTCCTTCCAATGCAGAGGTAAGCAACATGTACCCCTTTTTCTAAGGTCCCAACAAACCACTATTCAAACAAATTTCCCTCTGAAGAAGCAATGAAGTTTATTTGGTTTCCTTTTAGAGGTGCGGGGTACTCCTCCCCCAACAGACCATACAGAAAAATTCCCTACCCAGCATGGAAGAGGGATTCCCCTTAGTTGCAAAGTCTTCCCTGGCTTATGTTGTCTGGCCCCTTTGAGATCACAAGTAATTAAGGCAGACTTGGTTTACAACAGGAAGCAGTGAGCAGCTGGCTACTCAAGTGAGGAACTCATTCCCCTCCTCCCCTCTGCATAAGGGAAATAAACAATCAACAAAACCAGCTGGGCTAATCCTTTTTCAAGGGGATGCCACTGGATTTTCTAAGATGGTGATTGCTTGGCTAAGAGGACAGTGCATATATTGTTTTGTTTGAGCCAGGATCTCCTATGTAGCCAGGGCTGAAATTGTCCTCTTGTGTCGGCCAGCCTCCCAATTCTGGGCTTACTGGCCTGTACTTAGTGCCTGGCTTAGTGTTTGTTTCCTGTGAAGATGTTTTGAAAGAATTCATTTTCCTTTCCCCTGGTTTTATATTTTCTTCCTTGTCTCTCCCCAGGTTTGATTCTCAACTTCTAAGAAACAGAGATATGCCAGGGAGTAGTGGTGTATGTCCTTAACCCCAGCACTTGGGAGGCAGAGGCAGATCTCTCTGAGTTCCTGAGTTTGAGGTCAGCATGGTCTACAGGGTGAAATCCAGGACTACCAAGGCTACATTCGGAAACCCTGTCTTGAAAACCTTAAACAACAACAAAAAAAGAAAAAAAAAGAAAAGAAAAAGAAATGGAGATATCTGCACCTTAAGCCAAGATAGTGCCTAATTTCCTCTGTCATAAACTAGTATTAAAATAATTTTTAAATGAAAGGGGAAATTTCAACCTGTTGGTATCCATCTGCTCTTATTTCTGCCTCTGTATAGAACTAAGTTGCATGAAAAAGATACATTGAACCAATAGGCTAAAATCAATTGTATATTGAGATAAAATGTGATTTCCATTCTGTTTACCATTTGCCTCTGTATATTTAGAGAACCCAAAACCATAAGACAAAGAATGACACAGTAAACCTTCACACCCAAAGCTGGTAGTTGTTTGCCACTCTGGTTGGCAGCATGAACCTGAGAGAGTAGAGCCTAAAAATGAGGCAGACTAAAGTCTCATGAAATAGCCAACTTTATTCAGAGCATCATAATCTTTTGTAACTCCAGTCTAGGGGATCTGACACCATCTTCTGACTTCCTCAGGCACCAGCGTGCATGTGGTGCATAGATATAAATGCAGACAAAACATCCATATGCATAAGAAGTATAAATCTATTTTGTTTTCAGTTTTATTTTTATTTTATAGTTTTAAATATATTTCCTTTTCTGTCTCTCTCTGTCTCTGTAGTCTTTCTTTCTCTTTCTATCTCTCTCTCTGACTCTTTCTCTGTCTCTCTCTGTCTCTCTGTCTCTCTCTGTCTCTCTCTCTCTCTGTGTGTGTGTGTGTGTGTGTGTGTGTGTGTGTGTGTGTGTGTGTGTGTGTGTGTGCGTAGATGTCAGAAGGGAACTTGTCTTATGGATCCTTAGATCATGGGGCGACCAAAATCATGTGAGGCCTATAAAGACAGAACTGGAATTTAACCCGGTAGAATTGTTTCACAAAGCAATAGAGAAATGAAAATAGTGTCATCAACCTGTTTTAGTTTCTTTAAAATATTTGTTGCTTAGTTATAGAATACAATTTAGCTTCACAATATTTATACAATTAAGTAATAAGATGCATACAATGTATTATGATTATATTCCTGCTCCATTACTTCTTTACCCCTTCGCTTTACTGTCGTCCCCCTTCTTCTTCACAAATGTGTAATATGAACACTTTATGCAGGTTCTTGCAGCTGCTATTGTAGATGTTATGTTCCCAAGATGGGGTTCCACAGCACCTCCCCCATTCTATGGCTCTTACACTCTTTCTACCTCCTCTTCTGCAATGTTCCTTTGGCCTTGAGGCGATAGCATAGATGTCTTATTTAGGACTAGGCTGTCAACAATCACTTATTCTCAGCACTTTGACCAAGTCCTGGTATTAAAAGTGTACACACCATTGTGATCAATTTGCCTGCAACATGTGTCACTCCATTTATCTTTAGGGTTAATTGGCTAATCTTGCTGATCAGGAAGATATTCCATTCTTTCCTAACCACTCCATATGTTCTCCCCACAAGGCTATATGCTATATTTAAGAGGACAAAACTGTTTATCAATGAAGTTTATATGAGTAGCTTCACTCACCTGTTAGAAGCAAAAAAAGAAATCTATTAATTTTTTTTTTTGCATCTGAACATGAGGCTCTATTTTGCAGCAAATATTTTATTTCTAGGATTTTTTTTTTTCGGAGCTGGGGACTGAACCCAGGGCTCGTGCTTGCTAGGCAAGCGCTCTACCACTGAACTAAATCCCTACCCTATTTCTAGGATTTCTATTGCTGCGATGAAAACACCATGACAAAAAAAAAAAAAAAAAAAAAAAAAAAAAAGCAAGTTGGGGAGGAAAAGGTTTATTTGGCTTATACTTCCAGATCATTGGAGGAAGTCAGGACAGGAATTCAAGCAAGGCTGGAACCTAGAGACAGGAGGTGATACAGAGGCCATGGAGGGGTGCTGCTTACTGACTTGCTCCCCATGGCTTACTCAGCCTGCTTTCTTATAGAACCCAGGACCATCAGCCCAGGGATGGCATCACATGCAGTGGGCTGGGCCCTCCCCCATTAATCACTAAGAAAATGTCCTGCAGACTTGCCTGCATCCCCATTGTATGGTGCATTTTTTTAGTTGAGGCTTCTTCTTCTCTGATGACTGTAACTTGTGCCAGATTGACACACAAAACCAACCAGTCCACTCTAGTACATGTATAATGTAGACTAAAAGGTTTAATTTATGTAATATAACCATGAAAATATAACCGATTTATTATTATTTTTATGGCACAAAGATAGAACCCAGAGCCTCATGCATGCTGTTTTAAATTTCAGGCAAGTATAGTCCTTTTAAAAACTGAAATATATTTTAAAAAATAATGCTTGGCTTTCAGAGAGAATTCTGGGCCTATAATTTCAACAATGGAAAGGCTGATGCAGGTGTGGGTAGAAATTCAAGAATAGTTTGAGTAGCAGAGTGAGATACACACACACACACACACACACACATTAATATATATAATATTACTGCATATATATGTATGTATGTATATATATATATATACACACACACACACACACACACACACACAAAACAGTCATACACAGTGAGAAGGATTATTATGCCTAAGATTATGCATAAAAGTAGGTGCTAGAGATTTGGACCCAGGATTTTTTTAACTCTACAACTAGAAAACTATGGGAAATATGGTCTATATTTTATGTGCAAGTCTTTTACAGGGTACGTTAAGAATGAAATAGTGAAAAGTTTATATTCACAAGAGTTAATAAAATTCAAAATATCTAAAATAAAACATTTTAAAAATGTAGTGTGACACTGAATATAGTAACAGAAAAATCCAAAGCCCATGGCCAGCCTGTGCTAAATGATGAGACATTATATCAAAAAAAGTGAAAAGGGGGGCAGGGACTGTGACTCAGTTTGGATAGTCTTACATCAAGTAAGTCCCTGGGTTTAATCTCAACAGTAAATAAACTGAATTTAGTGGTGCCTGACCATAGTCCCAGTCAGCTTTGGGAAGGGAAAGGATGAAGAATCCAAAGTTCAAGGTCATTATAGGTTACTTGGCAACTTAGAGGCTAGTCTGTCTTACTTAAAACTGTGTCCCAAAAAACAAAAATTGAAAAAAAAAATGTATATGTATGCAAGGAAAACATTAACTGCCAAAGTTAAATAGTTATAAAACAGGAAAGAACAAAATTCAACAATCTACTTTTGTAAGCTTAGCTTAGATTAACTTTCTTTAACTTTGCTATATCAAACTATAGAAATCCTCAAGTAGAACTGTTAATTAATTAGTTGTTTATTCCTTTGTGTGTGTGTGTGTGTGTGTGTGTGTGTGTGTGTGTGTGTGTACTCACATGTGTATGCATGTAGAGAGTACACATGCCTGTATGCTTGGGCATAAGCTAGAAGACAACATCGTCCTCCATCATCCCCTTATTCCTTTGATAATGCTCTCTCTCTGAACCTTGGTTTTCCACTTACTCAGCTGTGTTAGAAGCAAGAAAGCTCCAGGCATCCTCCCATCTCCAGCTTTCAAGAATTAAAGTTACAGGCATTTTCAGAGTCTCATAGATTGATATGTTGACGCTGGCGTTTGAACTCTAATCCTCATTATTCTAGAGCAAGTGCTCTTAACACTTCAGTCATTTCTAGCCCTGGGATAGAATTTTTAAAGCCAGCATTGGCATGCTAAAGACAAACAAAGCTGCACGGAGCCATATTGGATTTGGGCCTAGCCGCTTTTTGACTGCATGGCTCAAAGTAGCTAGGTGACTTTAGGCTGTTTTGCCACAGAGACTCACCCCTCAGATGACTGCCATAAGTCTTAAGATTGTTGGATAAAGCCTCTCCCATGAATTTCGGCACAGGAGTATAATAACATTCAAGGGATGCCTCAGCTTGAGCAGATACCAGTTATCTCCTCAGTCAACACCCAGTGTCTCCACCACCCTGACCTCCATCACTGAGCTTCTTTGCCTGCAGCTATCACTGCCTATACCCTCATCTCCCCCTCCTTCATATTTTTACAAAGGTCCTCCCCCTACCTGAAAGCCTTAAAGCTGCAATGTTCATCCCAATAAACGAGACCTTGACAACAGAATCTTGCTTGGTCTCCTTCTTCTCTTCACCCCCATTTTGGCCCACAGGTAGAAAGCCTCTTCGGGACCCTGAATAACTGGGTCCCCGCTGGCGGGGACAAAAGCGGAACTGAAAAATATAAGAAAAAGAAAAAAGTGAGGACACCGTCAAAGAAAAAATATGTCTACCACTGAGTGATGACAAAAGCATTAATTAGCAAAGGGGTATGATCAGATGTGTTTTGTAGAAACAGATAAGACTCATTTAAGTAGGGGAGGGAATCCTAGAATTTGGAGTGTATTGCTTCCCAACTTACTGTATAACAAACCATTCCAGAATGGTGTTATGTAGGGGTTTTATTTGATTTAGTTTGTCACTAATTAGTTAATTAATTGAGTGGGGTTTTTTGTTTTTGTTTTTGTTTTTAGATAAGGGGTCCCATATAGTCTAGACTATCCTTGAAATCCTGATCTTTCTACCTTCACTTCACAAGTTCTGGGCTTACAGGCATCCATTACCACATCTGGTTAATGTTTTAAAGAGTAGCAAGTTATTTAGTTCACAATTATGTAGGTGCCAATTTTTGGTTTGGACTAGGCTGGGCTGACCTCATCTGGAATTGCTCATTTATCTATAGCAGATGTTCTCAACCATGGCTCAACCCCCTTGGCAAAACTCTAGCTCCAAAATTATTTACATTATGATTCATGACAATAGCAAAATTACAGTTATGAAATAGCAATAAAAATAATTTTATGGTTGGGAGGTCACCACAACATGAAGAACTATATAAAAGGGTTTCAGCATTAGAAAAGTTGGGACTACAACGGATATTGACAGAGACCAAGTAGCCTCATTCTCATGTCTTGTGTTTGACCAGGGTACTGAGAGAAAATAAACCACTTGTCTAGCAAGTAAAATGAAATCATAAAGGTACCAAAAAAGACAAATCTCCCATCCCAAATAATGATTTTAAGCCTCCCTTTGTGTCAAAATTGCTAATGTCCTATCGATCAAAATAAAACTAGACACAGGGATAATGATGAAAGCCTGTAATCTGTACATTTTGGAAGTGTAGACTTGAGGTCAGGCATTGAAAGTTATCCTCAACTACATATGTAGTGAGTTTATAGCCAGCATGAATTATATGAGACACTGTCTCACAAACCAAAGGCAGGGGGATCACAAGTTAAAGGACATTCTCCAATAACCTAGAGACTTTGAAGCCAGACTAAGTAAATTATTAATTTTTTATTTTTAAAATAATTCATTTTATAAATTTTTTTTTCAAAAACTAAAAACTTAGAAAGGGCTGGGTCTATAACTCAGCTGTAGGATGTTCATCTCTAATGCATGAAGGCCCAGGCTTAATCCCCAGGACCACAAAAATAAAGGATGTATACTAGCACTCTTCTTTTGCAGTCTTTTTTTTTTTTTTCCGGACTGGGGACCGAACCCAGGGCCTGGCGCTTCCTAGGCAAGCGCTCTACCACTGAGCTAAATCCCCAACCCAACTAGCACTCTTCTATTGCCAAAATGACCAAAGTAACTTAATAGCAGGACAATTTGAGAGGCTTCTAGTTCTAGAAGGATAAGAGTGCATTACCATCATTGTGGGGAACCATAGCAGCAGGCACAAATGGCATCTGTAGCATCAAGTTAAGAGCTCACGTCTAGAACCACAAACAGGAGGCAGAGAGAGTAACTGTGCCATTCAAAAGCACATTCAAAAGGCTTTTGAAACCTTAAAGCTTCCCCACTGGCATACTTCCTCCCACAAGACCACACCTCACAAACTTACCCAAACAGTGCCACCAATTGGAGACCAAGTACTCAAGTGCACAAGACTATGGGCGATATCTCATTCAAACCACCTCAGAAAGGAAGGAAGAAATGGAAGAAGGGAGGAGGAAGGAAAGAAGGACATAATCACTTAAGCTAAAAATAATCTATTTTTTTATAATTTTTTAACAGTGATGGGAATGGAACCTAAGGCCTCACAAATGTGGTCCACTCCAGAAATATACACCTTAGATGAGATTCTATTCTACTTCTATTGAATCATTTTAAAGTTAAGATTCTCATACTGTAGCTCTGGCTGGACTGGAACTCACTATTTTACCCAGATTGAGCTTAGCCTCTCAAGTGTTGGGATGATAGGCCTGACCCAGCACACCAATCTCATATTCTGCCTCTTACTAGAATAAGTTTAGTATCCTGGGGTTTTTTATGTGGGGAGAGGGGGTTGGTTATTTATTTAAGATAGGATCTCATTATGTAGCCCAGCCTGACCACAAAATTTTCAAACATCTCCTCCTCCCCTCTGCATCTCCAATTCCAGAATTAAAGGCATATGTGATATGTTTATTGGGTTTTGGGTTTCTTGAAACAGAATCTTAATGTAGTTTGAGGCCCATTTGGCCTCAAATTCACGTTGTAGCCAGAGTTAGCTTTGAACTTCTGATTCTCTTGCCTCCACAGGGGTGTGCCATCATGTCCAGCTGATCACTATAATATTCAGAAAATGTTTATTTATTATAATCCAGATATTAGGTATTTACCAGCAAAAAAAAATAATAAGGCTTAGCCAAAAGGCTAAATAGTTGAGTGCCTTCCACGTATCTCTAACTGGAAAAGGAATGAGCAGATGGTAAATTAGAGACAGTAAATTACAATATAACATGAACTGCATTCTTACTGTTTTACCATAGGAGAAAAGGTTGAACTTTGTTCAACTAAGATAGTGATTTATTAGTATTGTCTTTTCAGTTAGATGGCAACCTTCAGTGGACTCATTTCTATTTTTATTGACAGATATGCCATTGCAAAATATATAGTAAATAACAAATTACTGTCTTATATTTGCATAATTGATTGTAAGGTATACTGTGACATTTTGAAAATGGATTTTTTTTCCTGGATACTGATTACTTTATATTTCTTCTTCTAGATTTCACATCTCACAGATGTCATTTTACTATAATTATAAATAATATTTAAATAGTCATAATAAGTACATGTAGACTGTTTTAAACCTTAATTAAGAAATACAGTGGCATCCAGAGCTCATGATTTCTCTCAACCCTACACAAAGAACTACAGGCAACTAAAGAATGCTGGGAGTGGGAGAAATAGTCTTTCCTAGGGAAACAGCACACCAGTTGGTTTTCTAGAGCCAAGTGGTCAACTCTGAAAACATACATATACGTAACGTTATACAGACTGAGCAAGTTGTATTTATATATTTAGGAATACACATATATATATATATATATATATATATGTGTGTGTGTGTGTGTGTGTATATTTATATACATATATGTATGTAAGAATACTTATTGAAGTAGAGGCTATGGATTTGAAAGAGAGCAAGGACAGATATATGGGAGGCTTTGGGAGAAGGAAAGAGAAATGATGTAATTACAAAAAAAAAGAATTATTTTCAAAAGAGAAAGAGGGAAAGTTGAATTTAAGCACACATTTCCTTCAGGGAAGTTTTGCTTCTCCACTGTGGTTTCCCATAATCTACTTTCTAGTTTGCATTCCAAGGTAAGGCATTTGAACCCCTCCTTGAACATCTATTTGCTTTCTTACAATTCATAAGGAAACGATACTCTATTTACAAAGCTTTTATCCTAAGTGCAAGATGATCAAATCAAGAAAAACTGGTTCTTGCTGTTCCTCTGGCATGGTCTCTCTGAATACTTGAGCTAAGGAGTCAGTTGTAGAGTTCACACATCCAAGTCAAATTTATAAACTTTCCTCAGAACTGTACGAAACTTAGATAAGCCTGAGAGAAGACAAGAGTCCCTCCACAGAAGAACCCCACCTAGTCAAAGGATGTCTTTATCATCGTTCCTTTGTGAGGTTTGTTTTTTGGCACCCTGGAGGCTGTTATTTCGTTTTGTTTGTTTTTCTGATTTTGGAAATAAGATCTTCCTAGCTCAGGCTAGCCTGGAAATCACAACAGTTCTCCTGCCTCAGACTCCCATTAAATAAAACTAGAACTGACTCTCCCTATCCCAGAGGCAATCAAATCACAGTAGCCACTTGGTTATGGAGTGAGTGGCTCTTCATGCCCACCTCTCACAGGAGAGGGATTTTTTTTTTTTTTTTACTTTTTTTTTTTGTCTTCCATAAAAGGGAAGCCTCAAGTGCCTCTGCTTGTCTAATTTCCCGTGCATTTCCATACTGATGTAACCACATTGGTCTGAAAAGTATGCCTGGATGTCCTGTCTGTGAAAAAGTACTAGGATTGAGGGCAAGATCTATCACACCCAGCCAGTTTCTTTGATTATTTTGAGATAAGACCTCCATAGTTCAGGCTGCATTACAACTCACTATGCTACCCAGGCTTTCTGTAAATTCAGGATCGTCCCTCCTCAAACCTCCTGAGTGTTGAGATTATAGTTGTGCATTACCACTCCGGGATCATTGAGTTTTAAAATATTAAATATCAAATATTAAAATTTAAAAAGTCAAAAGTAGCAGCCTAAGAACTAATTTCACTCTATGGAGACACCTGATCAGTTGCAAGAACACAGCCAACCATGGCTTCTGTCACATCTCCTGGAATCTGGAGACCAAAGAGGACGAAATTTGACAGTGACCAATGCCAGGATCTTACCCAGGCCTTTAAAAAAGAACCCATATCCTAATACTTACATCAAAAAAGAACTAGCCAAACTGATGCAGATTGCAGAGTCACAAGTCCATATGTGGTTTCAGAACCAGAGAGGGGCTAATTTCAAAGAGAAACCAAATGTCGTAGTTAGGGTCTTACTGCTGTGAACAGACACAATGACCAACATGAGTTTTAAACATTTAATTGGGGCTGGCTTACAGGTTTCAGGGGTTCAGCCATTATCATCAAAGGTGGGGCATGGCAGCATCCAGGCAGGCATGGTGCAGGAGGGCCTGAGTTCATCTTTACCTGAAGGAAGCCAGGAACAGACTGAGCATCCCAAAAGGAGCTAGGAGGAGGGTCTCCAAGCCCACCCCACAGTGACACACTTCCTCCAACAAGGCCACACCTTCTAATAGTGCCACTTCCTGGGCCAAACATGTGCAAACTATCACACAAATATGTTCAGTGGCACCAAAATGGAGACCACAGGCCCTATCCTAGGACAAGACTACTTGGAGTTCTTCAGTCACCCAAATCAAACCACAAGGCCTTTCGGGGCCCTAGAAAGATGAATAACTTCCCCCCAGGGGAATTGGAGTAAGCTTCTCATCAGGCCATCCACATGAAAAATACCAGCATCCTGGATGAGAGTGTATCCTCCTCAGAGTGTATCCTCCCCTAACCTAGAGTCTCTAGCGAGCCAGGTGATCCTTCTGGATACTTCTACTGCTTGTTCTTCCTCTTTGGGTACGACTGTGTTTCCGCCTCCTATTTCTGAACATCTCTTCCCACAGCTGGATACCAGTGGTATTAGGAGTGAAATTTGTCTGGACACGCCCAAGATGCTATTATCTGGAAACTGAACCATGAAGACACAAGGGCAACGTCCTTGATGTAGGAAGCTGACTTTAGCATGACAACCTTGACCGGCTCTAGATCCCATGATGCACCTGTACTGTTAGGAGCTTGGGAGCAGCCAGAACTCTCTCCATCCAACAGCTCTATTTGGTCTGCTTCTCCCCTCTGAATTGACTTCAGTTTCATCTACAGACAATGTACATTTCATCTACAGTAGGGCCTACCGAATGCCAGGAGCAATTTCATCTCCCTTTTCCAGGCAGAATCTGTGTTGTAGACCCCAAAGCACCTGGCCTTCAACCTCAAGCCACTGTGGGGTTTGCAACTCAGATTCTCCCACAGGAAAACCAGAAGCAGCGGAAGTAAGTGCCCATCACTCGGGGGTGGGGGTTGGGGGGGATGAACTAAGTTAGTACATATCTGTAGCAGAATTGAAAAGGAACTCAGAGATTTGTAGACTTTTTCACAGAGAGGACTTCCAGAAATACTTTTCAGACCAATGTGGTTACATCAGTATGGAAATGCATGGGAAATTAGACAAGCAGAGGGGCTTGAGGTTTCCCTTTTATGGAAGACAAAAAAATAAAGTAAAAAAAAAATCCTCTCCTGTGAGAGGTGGGCATGAAAAGCCACTCACTCCATAACCAAGTGACTACTGTGATTTGATAGCCTCTGGCATAAGAAGAGTCCGTTCCAGTTTTCCTTAGTGGGGTGGCAACCGGAATATCATCCACACTCCAAGATGTCTTCCCCTTTAATCTAGGAACACAAGCAGCTCAGCAGGGGTTTGTGGAGGAGACAGAGTTGGGTGGGTTGGGAGGAGGAGGTGGTGGGAGAAGATAAAGGACGAGATGAATGTGATCAAATATATTGTTTGAAATTATGAAAGAACTAATAAAAGCATTATTGTTTAAATCTCTCTTGTGTACAAATATGGAGCAAAGCAAAGAAAATATTCTCCAAAGTGACTGGAGAGAAGAAGGGCTTCAGGATCTGGATGAGAACTGTTCTACACAAACGTGTTTATTTTACAGTCAATAAACTATGATTCATCAATAGGTTCTTTCACGTTCTGTTTTGTGGTTCTGGTGACTAATCCCAGGCTGTCATGTATGTAAGGCAAATAAACACTTCTATCACTCATCTGAATGCTCATTTTGCTGGTCATTTCTTGAATGGATTCTCCTTCAGCTAAAGGCAAAAAGAAACATTTAAGATGTTCAATTCCCCAGATTCCTGTGGGCTGAGTTCAGATCACTGTCTTTGTTCTGGGGACTGCTATATTTAGTAACTCTCTCCATGTTTCTTAGGGTGATGCAAGCCTAGAGAAAGCTACAAAAGAGAAATGACTTTCAATCCTTAATGGGCATTACTATTGCCTGAGGAAATTTTATTTGAAAAATTTGTTATCGTGCCAGGCATAGTGGTACATGCCTTTATTTCTAGAACTCAGGAGGCAGAAGAAGGTGGAGCTCTGTGAGTTGGAGGCCAGCCTGCTCTACATAGTGAGTGCCAAGTATTCAAAGCTTACCCAGTGAGACACTGTCTCAAAAAGAAAGGAAGAATATTATTGTGTGCAGGATATGTATGTGTGTGAATGTGAGCATGTCTGTGTCTTCATTCTCACGTGGAGGTCAAAGAACAACTTTCGAAATGGTTCTTTCCACTCACCATGGTTTCTAGGAAACAAATTGGGGTCATCAGGCTCGTGGACCAGGCACTCTTACCTTCTGAGCCCTCTCGAGGGGCCACCTGGTGCATTAAATGTACACACTGCATATATTAGGGTTCAGGCTCCAAACCAAAAGATTACTTTTTAACTGATGCAGAATGGGGTTAGGTACTAGTTCGTTAATTAGTTACTTGTCTTTCATTTGTTTTAAGGCAGGGTTTCACTACATAACCCAGATTGTCCTGAAAAGTCACAATCCTCCTGATTCCCCTGATTTATACAACTCTAGGCATATGCTACCATGAACTGCTAGGCATTGATATATTTTTCTTACATACATACTTACTTACTTAATTTATTTATTTATTTATTTATTTATTTATTTATTTATTTATTTATCTATGTATCTATTTAACTATTTTGTATGTGTAAGGGCCTGGGTATGCAGGAATCACAGTGCATGTGGAAACCAGAGGACAACTTGCTTGGGGATCAAATTGGAATTATCAGGCTTGGGGGCAGAAGTATTTTACTAAGCCCCAGCATTGATAATTTAAGCATCTTCACCAGATGTTTTAGGGTTGAACATTCACACTCTGGTATTCAGAAAAGTAATTAACACACTCCCTCTCAGGTTTATTTATTTGTGAGACAAGGCCTCACTCTTGAGCCTAGATTGGCTTTTAAATCCTATCAGTCCTCCTGCCTCAGCCTCCTACATGCTGTAATTCCAGACATGATCCACCACACCCAGCAGAAACAGGGATTTCAAGTAGATCTTTTGTTTTTGGAATCCTTTACACACTTAAAAATTACAGGTAACACAACAAACTTTGGTTTAAGCAGTTTATGCTAACATTGTTCTTTTTTTTCTTTCTTTTGCCTTTTTTTGATAACTATTTTATACTATATATTCTAATCACGACCTTTCCCCTCCCCCAACTCTCCCCAGGTCCTCCCTACATCATTATCCAACCAATTCCATGGACTTTCTTTATATCTTTAAAACAAACATACAAACACACACACACACACACACACACACACACACACACACACACACCCCAAAAACATACCCATAAAAATTGTAAACCAAGATATATTAGCAAGCTAATAAATAAAAATGTCAAACAAAAGCAAAATATTTACAAAAAATACTATTAATTTAATTTTATTGACATTTACTCCTAGACTTGGGGCTACCCTGAAGTGTGTGCTTTAATATAACCAATGAGACTCCATTGGAGTAGACTATGTTTTTCTTTAAAGCAGGTGCAGTTGAAGATAGTTTCTTGGTTAGGGCAGGAGCTTGTGTCCACTTCCTCCTTAGTCCTGGCATCCCATCTGCCTTGAACCTGTGCAGGTCCTGTTCAGGCTGCCAGTCTCTGTGAGTTCATATGTGCATCAGTCACCCTTATATAGAGGACACTGCTTCCTTGGAGACATTGACAGTTTGCATAAAATAAATTGCAACTAACCAAGATATGGTGGCACCATATGTACATCCCCAACTTCTCATGAGGGCTAAGCAGAAGAATTGAAATTCACCACCAGTCTAAACAAGTTAGCAATATCCTGTCTCTTTTTTATTTTCTTATTAGTTCTTTGGAGTTTATTATGATGTATTTTGATCATATTCATTTCACTTTGACCATGTTAACCTCTTACTTCCTCTTTCTTTCCTCACCAACTTGGTGTCTTTTCTTTGTTAAACCTTTCAAGACCAATTTGTGATGCCCAAAATATTCTTGGATGCGTGTTTTTCCACTGGAGACTGGTTGACTTATCAGTAACTACACTCATAGAAAACTGACCTCTCCCATTTACTCATGGCTAATGGTGGCATTATGTACCCAACTTTCCTCTCCATGCTGTGATTTGGGCTGCCTTGGGCTCGCACAGATTTTATGCAGACTGTCACAACTTCTGTGCATTCATATGTGCAGCTGCTCTGATAAATACAAAAGATATTTCTTGGCGGTAATCCACTGCCTCTGGCTCTTCTACCCGCCCCCCATCTTCTGCAATGATCTCTGAGAGCCTAGCACTCTTTAGTCCCTTATTTTCTGCACCTTGGTCAATTATAGTAGAGTAGCTTTTAAAAGATTAAGCAGAGTTCAGTGGAAATATATTTCAGTGGTAGAACATTTGCCTAGCATGTACAACACTGGTGTGTTCAATCTGCAATACTAAAGAAAAATTTGAAAGTAATATTTTAAAACATTTATTTATCAATTAAATATCCACAATGGTAGAATCTTTACATGATATTATAAATAGCATATAATTGATGATAACTTCCTTACCCCCCCCACCTTTCACACACACTAAGAAGTTGTCTGGATGATGTCTCCCATCCCAGCATTCAGGACACTGAAACAAGATGGTCTTGAGTTCATGGTCAGTCTGAAATGTATAGTAAAACCTGTTTTTAAAAGAAACAAATACAAACACAAACACACACATTAGTGAGAAGTGTCACATCACTCTGAATAGAGATAGCAAGCCCATTGGCATCTCTGAAAACAGTTTGCAACATGGCAGACCAACTGACTAAAAAGCAGATTACAAAATTAAAAGAAGCTCTTTAGGTGTTTGGTAAAGATGCTTTTGTAAGTACGAGAACAAAGGAAATAGAAAGTAGTCTGATGTCTCTGGGGTAGAATCCCAGGAAGAAAGCGTTACATTATTAATGAAGTAGATGGTGATAGTAATGGCATGATAGATGTCTCTCAATTTCTGACAAGGACAGCAAGCAAAATTAAGTTACAGAGAATGAAAAGATCATAAAAGCATTCTGTGTGTTTGATAAGGATGTCAAAGACTCTATTAATGCACATAGATTCAGCATGTGGTGACAAACCTCGGAGAGAAGTTAACAGATGAAAGGGAAAGGGCTGTAGAAATCATCTGGGAAGCAGAAACTGGTAGTACTGCTCAGGCAAACTGTGAAGAGCTATCTATCTATCTATCTATCTATCTATCTATCTATCTATCTATCTATCTATCTATGCATATTTATTTATTTGGAGACAAGTCCTGGCTGCCTTGGAACTCACAATGTAGACCAGGCTGACCTCAGATTCACTGAGATCATCCTAACTGGAATCATACTACCATTGCTTTCTTGCCTTCTGAGTGCTTGGACTAAATGTTTTTTCATAAATCAAACTCTCTCTCTCTCTCTCTCTCTCTCTCCTCTCTCTCTCTCTCTCTCTCTCTGTGTGTGTGTGTGTGTGTGTGTTTGTGTGTGTGTGTGTGGAGAGAGAGAGAGAGAGAGAGAGAGAGAGAGAGAGAGAGAGAAAGCAGCATACGCTCTGAAGTATGTATCATGGCTTACATGTTAAAATCAGAGGAAAACTGCAAGTTTCCTTCCACTTTGAAACAGGGCCTTTTGTTTCTCATGGCATAAAAAAGGCTAGTTGTTCCACAAGTCTCCAGGGAGTCTCATGTCTCCACTTCTCATCTCATCATGGAGTACCGGAATTACAGATGTATGCTGCCATGTCTGAACTCACGTCTTCACACTCCTACAGCAAGTACTTTACTCAATGGAGCTATCTTACCAGCCCTGAATGTATTAATTTATTGTACCAAATTGCTTATTTGTCTTTTTTTTTGCCTAACTTTTAACTATATGTATGTTTATAAGTATGGGAGTGAAAGTGTAAAGGTGGGTTATGCTTTTAAAAGTAGGTTTTAGAATTGATAGCACATGGTTGAAATGTGGAGTTGTAGCTCTGTCTGGACTATGAACAGTCAACAATATGTTTGTAAAAGCAGCAACATTGCAAAATAGGTACACTGCTTTCATATTCTGCAGGTAGTGTATCAGGAACGGCTTTTTATTGGTTTTTTAAGCTTTATTTAGCCAGTTAAAGAAAATTTGTTTGTGGTAAAATTTGCCCACATATATTCCAGTTAGTTTATTTGTTTTACAATTAAAATTTTAAATTAAATACAAGAGGAGTAACATTATTTTCTAAATTGTGGCTTATATTAAGCAAATAAGTTCTACCTTCAATACAGATATGTTGGGTATGATTTTGGTTTGAGTGTCATTACATTTTATTTATGTTGCTTGTGTATGGAGTGGGGGGGGGTCGTTATAAACATGTGCATGTGCAGAGGCCATAGGACAGCTTGCAGGAGTTGATTCTCTTTTTCCACAATGTAAATTCCAGGCATTGAACTGAAATCTTCCTGCATGGCAGAAGATACATTTACCACAATTAGTCATCTTACTAGGCCTGGGTTTTGTTTTCTTTATAGTGTTGTATTGTTTTGTTTTTGGTTAATTGATTGACTTGGGGTTTTTAATTGTTTATTGTGTAGCCAAGGCTGGCCTGGTACTTACTGTGTAGCCAAAAATAGCTAGTTTACAAAAAAGAAGGAAGATATAAAGTTGAGAAAGAAATAGAAGTGAAACACTGTGAGGATTTGGAGAGTGGTAGTGATAGGTGGATATTGTGGTGTTTTGAATAAGAATGCCCCTATAGCTCATATATTTAAATAGTTATCACCGAGTGGTTCTACTTGGGAGGGATTGGAATGTGTGGTCTTGTTGGAGTAGGTGTGGCCTTGTTAGAAGAAGTATGTGACTGGGTGTAGGTTTGGTTTGAAACCCAGCTAGCCAAGTGTCCTCCCTCTTCCTGCTGCCTGTGGATCCAAATACAGAGCTCCAGCTACTTCTCCAGCACCATGCCTCTCGTGTGCCTCCATGCTCCTCACCATGATAATGGACTAACCTCTGAAACTGGAAGCAGGAGCCAATTAAATTCTTTGTAAGAGTTGTAGATATAGAAAACTGATGATGACAAATATGATCAAAATACAGCGTATAAATATATGAAATTTTCAAAGAATAAATGCAGTTATTGCTTCTAAAATAAGTTTAACAGAAAACTTCTGAGATAGTTCATCAGGTAAAATCTTTGCCACAAATATCTAAAGAACTGAGTCTGATCCCCAAAACCCACATAAAGGGAGAAGAAGAGATTCCACAAGTTGTCATCTAACCTTACTTACGTATACCCACATGTACATCATACATACAAGAATAAATAATAATAAAAATAAGTATTGAATAGTTCTCCAAATTTTTCATTTTAATTTGAAAACTTACATTTTTCTACTGGCAACACTGACAAGCAATTGTTATGTTGAAAGTGGTAGATATTTTTTATTCATTTTCAAGAAAATGTTTGCCACATTTTTAAGTTTACAAAGTTAAAATTTGTCAGTGTTTACTAACAGGAACCCAGTATAGCTGTCCCCTGAGAGGCTCTGCCAGAGCCAAGCCAATACAGATGTGGATGGACACAGCCAAATATTGGACTCAGTGCAGGGACCCCAATGGGGAAGTTAGGGCAAGGAGAAGGAGCTGAAGGGGTTTGCAACCCCACAGGAAGAACAAAAATAGCAACCAACCAGACACCCCAGGGCTCCCAGGGCCTAAACCACCAACCAAAGAGTACACATTGGGGAGACCACATATACATGCCACATATGTAACAGCGGATGGCCTTTTCTGGCATCAATAAGTGGAGAAGCTTTTGGTCCTGTGGAGTCTTGATGACCCAGGATAGGAGAACACTAAGCCACTGAGGCAGGAGTGGTGGCCGGTGGGGGAGCACCCTCATAGAGGCAGGGGGAGGAGAGAGGGAATGGTGGGCTTGTAGAGGGGAAACTGGGAAGGGGGATAGCATTTTAAATGTAAATAAATAAAATAACCAATAAAAAAGAAGGAAAAAACAAAATTAAAATTTCAGTTGTTCTTTCAGGTAAAAAAAAAAAAAGCCATTTTGTGAGAAAGCTGCTAGTTGAATTGTCAATTCAATCACTCCAGGCATCTCATCAGCTTCTGTATCCAGCAGGAAGCATTCCATGTATGCAGCTCATTTCATCACCAAGAATGCTTCTACAAGTATACACAAGGGCAGTATTTGATAAAATTAGCATCTCCTCATTCATCAAGGACATGCTTAATTGTCAAAAATAATTCTCTTTGACCTCCACATATGTAGTGATTTGAATGAAAATGGCCCCTTAGGCTTATAGTCCCCAGGTAGTGGAACTGTTTGGAAAGGTTTAGGGAGTATGGTCTTAATAGGAATGTGGCCTTTGTTTGATGACGTAGCCCTTAGGGTTTCTCTCTCTCTCTCTCTCTTCTCTCTCTCTCTCTCCCTCTCTCTCTCTCTCTCTCTCTTCTTGTTCTTTAGGGGAGCAGTATCAAAACTCTCTAAATTACTGCTCTAGCCCCATGATTCTCTGCTTTCTACCATGATGATCAGAGGCTAACCCTGTAAAACTGTAACCAAGCACTCTATTAAATACTTTCTACTAGGGATTTGCCTTGGTCATAGTGTCTCTTCACAACAATATATTAGTAATTAAGAGAACATCCATGGCATGGCCTGGCATGTACATACACACCACACACCACACACACACACACACACACACACACACACACACACACACACACACACACACACACACTAAATAACTAACTGCAAAACATCAACAAACCTCGAGCCAGAGAGAGGGCTTAGAGGATAAGGAAAGGTGCTCTGAGCCAAGCTGACAACCCAAGTCCTATCCCCAAGACCCACACAAGAGAACCAAAATCCCAAAAGTTGTCCTCTAACTTTTAAGTGCCCACTATGGCATGCAGAATAAATGTAATAAAATAATGTGGTACCAAAAAACGTTGTCAAACAAGGCATATACATATAAAATAAGTGTTTGGGAGTTGGAAGCAGGGGAGCAGGAGTTCAAGGTGTTGACTATTTAGTATGTTGAAGGGTAGCCTGAAGTATAGGAGATCCTTACTACTAAGGAAGAAGAGAAAAGAAAAGAAAGAATTTAAATAATTGTATAAGCTCAAACAAGAACCAAGATTTAAAATCCAGATGCTTTTCTTTTGACTCTTGTTCTGATTCTATAGCAGGTCATTTTCCTTCTTATGAAATGTCTTGTGATTTAAGCAGTAACTAATGGAATATATGGACTCCTTATAAGGAATGTATACATTGAAATATGATCTCAAAACCTAAGTGTCACAGCACTCAAGAGGCTGAGGCAGGAGTATTACTTCAAGGCTAAAATCAATTTGACCTATTCCATAAATTCCACAACAGCCAGAGCTACATAGTAAAGAGCATATCTTAATAAGGGGGAGGAACTTCAAGGAATTAAGTAATTTAATTTTCATATCAGTAACACACAGAAGCTCTATTTTAGGCATAAGAAAGGAGAGACCCAGAGAGCTGTATAGGTTTCCCAAGCACATAGTTGGAGTTAATATTTAAAACCAAGAAAACTGGTTTCAAGGCCAGTTTACTACATCATCTCCTTAATAATAATGATAATAATAACAACAATAATAATAGTAAGAAACTTTATTTTAGTTTTATTAATTTTTATAAATTTTCGTAAATTTTTCTTTATTGTCGAGAATTTTATACTGGACAAAGTCTCGTATAATGCTCAGCTGCCATCAAACTCATGATCTTCCTATTTTAGCTTCTCTAGTGAAGGAATTGCCAGGTACCACTGTACCTGGATAAGGAGTGCTTTAAAAATATTATACAGGAATGTAGGAGGGTGACATGTTGGAGAGTGTCTGGGGGAGTAGGAGCAAATAAACAAGGATAGATATGCTAAAGTAGCAGTTCTCAACTTGTGGAATGTGACCCCTTTAGAGGAGTCTCATATCAGATATTTATAGTATGATTCGTAAAAGTAGTAAAATTACAATTGTAAAGTAGCAATGATATAATTTTATGATTGAGGATCACTCATGAGGATCTATATTAAAGGTTACAGCATTAGGAAATTTGAGAACCACTGTGCTCAAGATACAGTGTATCCATGTAAGAAATTGATAAATAAATTTATTATTTATTATTCTTTAGATGATAATATATCATTTTCTCTTTTTCTTTTCTCCCTCCAAATCCTCCATATAAACTGCCTCACTCTTTTTCAAATTCACTGCCTCTTTTAGCATTAATTATTATTATATACATTTATATGTATATCTCTATTCATAATTCCTAAATATATAAATGCACCCTCGTCAGTCTGTATATATTGCATGTAAGCCTGTTTGTAGGACTGACCATTTGGTGGACTGATCTCTTCGGGTGTACTCTTCTCTTTGGGGAAAAACTTTGTCTCTGCCTCTCAGCATTCCTTACTTGCCTGTAATTCTTTGGGTAGGATTGATATGAGGGTGCTTTCCCCCATCTGAAATATCTTTGTTTGCTTGTTCATTCATTTTAATAAAAAATCTTGAAGCAGTGCTTCACACTGTAGTTCAAGACAATGTTGGAACTCACTATGTAATCAGCTACACACACCTGCCTCACATCCTGATCTTTCTACCTCAGCCTCCCAAGTGCTGGGATTACAAGCATGAGCCATCACCTCAGTAGCTCAGTAGCTCTTTATTCAAATAATATTATAAATTAGGCAGGTATGGCACACATATAATCCCAGCACTTAGGTGACTAAGGCAAGAAGATCATCTTGAGCTCTAGGCCATCCTGGAGTACATAGCAAGTTGAGGCCAGTATGGGCTATCTAGTAAAATTGTGACTCAAAAATAAGCAAAAGCAAAAACAAAAACAAAACAAAATAGGGCCAATGGCAAATCCCTCATCTAGCATGCACAAGGTCCTGAGTTCTGTCCCAGTAACAAGAAATCCCATAAGGTGAGATGTAGCTCAGAGGTACAGTGCTTGCTTAGCATGCATAAGGTCCACGGTTCAATTCCAGTACTTTTGACTGTGTGAATATAAAACTGAAACCCACACAAAGATTATTTGTTTCGTTTCCTCAAGAAGAGGCAAAAAAAAGAAGAAGGGAAAAAACTGTGGGAAAAGACATGCGTGAAAATTTAAGCAAGGAATTCATTCATGACAATCAATAAGAATATACTGATATGCCTATAAAGGGCACGAATGACTTTACATTTTCAGATTTCTGATATTGGGATGTGGTGAACAAATCTGCACAAGGGAAAATGTTGTGGTTTGTGTCATGCCGAGCACATGTCACTTTAAAAAGCACATC
Organism: Rattus rattus; assembly: GCF_011064425.1. Taxonomy (NCBI): domain Eukaryota; kingdom Metazoa; phylum Chordata; class Mammalia; order Rodentia; family Muridae; genus Rattus; species Rattus rattus. The sequence goes on along the minus strand of NC_046172.1, from coordinate 44,232,955 downwards.
TGTTTCTGGAGAATGCCAGGGCAATGGAACAATCACTCTAACACCAAACCATTTTCTTTATCACTTACCACAAGAATTTAATCCAGGCATGGTGATGTACACTTAAAGTCTCAGCTCCTGTGAGGCTGAGACAGGATTGTGAGTTCAAGGCCAGCCCGAGGCTATGTAGTAAAATCCTAAGAAAGAAACTGGAAAGAAAAAGAGAAAGGGTTGAGGCGTGAAAGAGAAGCAAGGAAAGGGAGCAGAAAAGAAATTATAAAAAAAAAAAGCTAACATCTCTTGTCCTTCATGTGTTCTGAGGAAAGCTCCTCCCTCTGGACCATTCATGGGGCTGAGAAATAGGAGTTCTTCCTTGTTTCCTCCCTACCCCTACACCCCAACCAAGTTCTCCAACTGCACTTTCCCTCTATACCCTTTTCAAGCCTCACATACAGACCTTCTGTTTGTTCCTTCTTGCCTTTAGGGTGGAGTTCTCTGCAAGAAAGGAATGGGCTTGGGGAACATAAATCCCCTCCCTCAATGGACAGCAGGATTCATTAGTAAGTAAGCAGGAAAGGCAAAATTCTGTTCTGCATCTAAAGACTCCAAATATTTTAGCTTCTGCTTCTCTCTGTCTCTCCTTTTCCTTTACCCACTGCCCCCTGAGGTTTCATTTCTGCTTATGCTGCCTTTGTGTTGTAGAGTTCACTTACATATGTGTGAAGCATGTTTATGATTATTCTATATTGAACATATGAGGAATCCAGAATGTTTAGGAGTTAGAATGTTATATGAACATTGTTCATCGAGTTGTGTGGTGTGCCTAGCTGAATACCCAATATGTCTTCCCTCGTCACCATCAGTTACCCAATTTCCATCACACTCAAGACATAAGGCCTTCATAAATATCCATGATGTAGCTTCTAATATTTGTTCCACCATACTCATGGTATATCATACATATAATTTATAATGTTACCATATTCAGTGTATGGTATAGGGCCCCAAGCCCCTACCAATTCTCTTTCATATAACTGTTATTTACACTTTACATTGGCCACATTAGAAGATTAGAAAGATACATGTATAAGCTAGGATATAGTTGGGACCAGTTGTGTTTTTCAGTGCTCACAAGATATATGTATAGGAATTCACTATAAAGATAAGGTTGACCTTAAATATGTTCTCTTGCATCTCTGCCTTCTGAGTAATGGGACTAAAGATGTGTACTACATAAAACTATATGCTACATACTTCTTATGTGAGTTTGACCTATTCAGTTGTGAAAGTTAATTAAAAAGTCTACACATGGCTGCTGTTTCTAAGGTTGATTTTGGAGCTCCAGTCTCAGAGCAGATATCTTATTAAAAGTAAAAAATAAAACAAAATGGCTATGTCTTGTTTCTGAGTTGGGTCCCTCATTTTGAAACATCTCTCTAAAGTACTAACAGACTTACCCTTCTCCCCTGAGAGTCAGTGAATCTGCAGGAATGTCTGACAGAAGCTGGAAGAAATGCCATCACTGTTTATGGCACATACAAATGAAATAGGTCAACAAAAAGTGACACATACATGAGCTTCAACAATACCTTATGACCCACCCAAGCCATCTGAGCTAAGTCCTGAGAAAGAAAGTAGGAAGACAACACCATTCACAGTAGCCACAAATTATATAAAATATCTTGGTGTAACTCTAACCAAGCAAGTGAAAGACATGTATGGGATGAAATTAAACTCTCTGAAAAAGAAAGAAAGAAAGAAAGAAGGAAAGAGAGAGAGAGAGAGAGAGAGAGAGAGAGAGAGAGAGAGAGAGAAGAAAACCTCAGAAGATGGAAAGATCTCCCATGCTCATGGATCAGTAGGATTGACATAGTAAAACCAGGCAGTTTATCAAAAGCAATCTACAGATTCAATATGATTTCCATTGAAATTCCCAAATAATTATTTACAGACTAATTCTCAACTTCTGAAAAACAAAGAAAGAAACAAAAACACAGCAGCTAAAAATATCTTTTACAATTAAAAAAACCTTCTAGACGCATCACCTTCCCTGACTTCAAGCTGTATGTACTACAGAGCAGAGCAATAGTGATAAAAACAACGTGGTATTAGTACAGAAACAGACAGGTTGAACAGTGGAATAGAATTGAAGATGCATAAATAAACTGACACACCAATAGATACCTGATTTTTGACAAAGAAGCCAAAACCATACAATGGACAAAAGAAAGCATGTTCAACAAATGTTGCTAGTCTAACTGGATGTCTGCACATAGAAGGGTGCAAAAAATTCATATTTATTACCCTGAACAAAATTTGAGTCCTAGTGGATCAAAGACCTCAACATAAAACCACATATACTAAATCTCATAGAAGAAGAAGTGGGAACTAAGTTGAACACATTTGCACGAGAGTCAACTTCCTGAACAGAACACCAATAACTCAGGCTCTAAGATCAACAACTAATAAATAGGAACTCATGAAACTGAAAAGCTTCCGTAAGGCAAAGGACACTGTCAATAGTACAAAGCAGCAGCCTACAGATTGGGAAAAATCTTCATCAACCCTACATCTGACAGAGGGCTAATATCCAAAATTTATAAAGAACTCAAGAAGTAAAACACTAACAAGATAAATAACCCAATTTAAAAATGGGGCACAGAGCTAAACAGAGAATAAACCAATCACAAAAGGCAGAGGGAGGGAGGGACCTAGGTGGGAAAGGTAACGGGAAGAGGGGAACATGATCAGGTATGGGGTGAGAAAGACAGGAGAGAAGCCCTGATGACCAGCAGAATGAGTGGAAATATGCAACCTCCTCAAGAGTGGGAGTTGAGGGGACCCTCTAGAAAGTACCAGAGACCTGAAAGGTGAGAGACTCTCAAGACTCAAAGGGAAGGACCACAGATGAAATGTCCAACAGTAGGGAGAGGGAACTTGTAGAGCCCAACTCCAGTAGAAAGATAGGGCATCAAGTGAGGGATGGGGTTGCCATCCCATAGTCAAAAACTCTGACCCAAAATTGTTCCTGTCTGAAAGAACTGCAGGGTCAAAAATGGAGAAGAGCCTGAAAGAAAGGAGGTCCAGAGACAGGCCCAAAGTGGGATCCAGCTCAAGGGGAAGCCCCAAGGCCTGATGCTATTACTGATGTTATGGTGTGCTTAGAGATAGGAGCCTAGCATGGCTGCCCTCCTAGTGGCCCAACAAGCAGTTGACTGACACAGAAGGAGATATTTACACCCAACTATTGGACTGAGGTCGGAGATCTGTGTGGTTGAATTAGGAAAAAGCTGGAAGAAACTGAGGAGGAAGGCGACCCCATAGGAAGACCAGCAGTCTCAACTAACCCCTCCCTGCCCAAGATTTCTCAAACACTGAGCCACCAACCAGGCCACATACAGTAGCTGGTCCTAGGCCCCTGACACATATACAGCAGAGGACTGCCTGGTCTGGCCTTAGTGGAAGAAGAGAAGTCTAATCCTTGAGAGACTTGAGGCTCCGAAAAGTAGAGAGGCCTAGGGGGAGCAGAGCCATCCTCTTGGAGACAGAGAGATGAAGAATGGGATAAGGAATTGTGGGAGGGGAGCACAGAGTGGACTGTAAAAAATAAAAGTAATTTTTAAAAAAAGAAAAGAAAAAGAAAAAAAAAAAAGAATTCCCAGCAGAGAAATCTCTAATGGCTGATGAGCACTTAAATGTTCAATGTGCTTAGTTATCAGGGAAATGTAAGTCTAAATAACTGTGAAATTCCATCTTGCACCCTTCAGAGTGGCAAAGATTAAAAACTGAAGTGACAGCACATGCTGGCAAGGTTTTGCAGCAAAGGGAAGACTCCTCCAATGCTGGTGGCAGTACAAATTTGCACAAACACTTTGGAAATCAGTTTGATAGTTTCTCATAAAATTGCAAATTAATCTACCTGAGGATCCGGGTATTCCACTCCTGGGAATACACCCAAAAGAAGCTCCACCATACCATAAGGACACTTGCTCAACTATGTTCATAGCAATTTTATTCATAATAGCCAAAAACTGAAAACAACCTAGCTGTCCCATGACAGAAGAATGGATACAGAAAATGTGAATGTGGTATATTTACACAATGGAATACTACTCAGCTATTAAAAACAAAGACATCATTAAATTTCAGGCAAGTGAATGGAACTAGGAAATATCATACTGAGTGAGGCAACCCATATCCAGAAAGACACACATGGTACGTACTCACTTATAAGTGGATATTAGCCATAAAGTACAGGAAAATGATGCTATAATCCACAGACCTAAAGAAACTAACAATGAGGGCCCAAGGTAGGATGCTTGAATCTTACTCAGAATGGGAAATAAAATAAGCATTAGAGGTAGATGGCGGGAGGGAACTGGGTGGAAGATGGGGTGGGGAGGGGAACTGGTGTGGGAATCAGATATGGGGAGTGAGGTTGGGAGAGAGCTGGGACAGAGAACAGAAATAGGGTGCACATCTCTGAGAGGAGTCTGAGACCTGGGATGGAGGAGGCTCCCAGGCATTTATAGGGGTGACTCTAGCTGAGTCTCCTAGCATCCTAGCAACTGGGGATATGAAAACTGAAGTGTCCACTTCTTGTAGATAGGGGGACTTCCAGGAGACGGAGGGGAACATCAACAGATCCACAAAACCTTCAACCAAAAATTTGTCCCATCTACAAGATGCACAGGGGTTAAAGATGGAGCAGAGACTGAGTGAACAGCCAGCCAGTGACTGGCCCAACTTGAGACCCATGCCATAGGAGAGAGCTAACGCCTGACACTATTAATGATCCTCTGCTGTGCTTACAGACAGGAACCTAGCATAGATGTCATCTGAGAGTCTTCACCCAGCAGCTGATTAAAATAGATCCAGAGACCCACAGCCAAACATTTAAGTGGCAATTGGGGAAGTCTTTTGGAATAGTGGGGGATAGAATTGGATGAGCTACAGGGGTCGAGGACACCACAACAAGAACTGCAGAGTCAACTACCCTGGGCCCCTGGAATCTCACAGAGACTGAACCACCGACCAAAAAGCATGCATGAGTTGGAACTAGGCCCCCTACACATTTGTAGCTGATGTGTAGCTTAGCCTTCATGTTGGTCCCCTAACACTTGGAGCAGGGGCTGTCTCTGTCTCTGTTGCCTACCTTTGCATTCCCTTCTCCATTGTGAGCTCAGCCCGGCTGGGTCCTTTCTGAAGTAGTGTCAGCAGGGCAAGACTTGGTCCTGCCAGAGAGTAGGGTTACTTTCTATAATAACATTACCTACCTTGACTTTAAGTTACTCTGAAGCCACAAGCTGCAGGCCTCTGGATCTATTGACACTTGTTGCTAACAGCAATGGGGATTATGTAAAGGATGTGTTGCTATAGCTCCCTTCTCTGTCCAGGCAACCAAAAGTCTCCCTGGTAAGGCTGGTTAACTTTTTTGTGAACCAGAGAAGAAAAGAAAAAAGAATTAAAAAAATTTTTATACGGCAAATATTCCAGACACACACAACACACACACACACAGTGTGTGTGTGTGTGTGTGTGTGTGTGTGTGTGTGTGTGTGTGTGTGTGTGTGTGTGTGTGTGTGCCAGGCCTGTCTGTCTATCACTGTGAGACCCTGTCTCTAAACATAAACAAATAAAAATAAAGTAGATTTATAACATGCTAAATTGCCTGGTTTATCTCAGTAATGAGAACAGAAAACATACCCTAGTTAATGCTATGGTTCATCCCATAATTATATACTCATTTTGAAAGTAAGTCATTTTTATATAGTAGTAGAATTTCAGCTGCACATGGTGACACACACTCATAATCTCAACACTGAAAGGTAGAGTCAGGAATACTAGGAGTTGAAGGTCATTCTCAATGACATGGCAAGTTCATGACCATCCTGGTCTGCATGAGACTCTGTCTCAAAAACCTAAAAAAGTCAGAGAAAAATACACATATTTCATGTGTGATTTAAGGGATTGCGCACGCAGGAAGTTCTTTTCTTGAAGCCAACAAGATGGCTCACCGAGTAAAGGAAGTTTACTCTGTAAGCCGGGCCACCTAAATTCAAACCCTGACAGCCACAGAAAAAGCAGAAAAGAACTGACTCCACAATGTTCTTCTCTGACTTCCACATTTGTGTCAGAAACAACTTATGTCATGGCATGCACGACAACAACAATTAGAGTAGTACATTAAAAAAACATGCAAAAGACATTTCACTCTCATTTCAGTCAATGCTACAGATATTTTAAGAATATTTAATGATAAATGTGAAGGTTAACAAATGCCAAGTAAAACTATATTTAATCCAAGTGACTGTTGATGTCATTATATACTCCATGAAGACAATCTACTTCACAATCATATTTACACTTAAATATGTCACATGACATATTTATAGAGGGATATAAAAGGAGGAGCTATGATAAGTGGAGACAGGGGTGAAGGCTATATGACAGTATTGTCATTTCGAGTCCAAATAGCTACAGCCTATAAAACAAGAGGAGTTATTTGCTTTACAATTCTCAAAGAGAGGTATTTCTATTGTCTCCATATATTCATATGGAGCTATATGATGATCATATGTAAGTAATCATATATTAAATATAAGTGTGTAGTTTGTAGTTTGATTATCATTTACTAAGCAGCTAATATCTGCTTATAAGTGAATACACACCATATTTGTCCTTTTGGGTCTGGGTTACCTCACTCAGGATGATAATTTTTAGTTCCACCCATTTGCCTGCAAATTTCATGATGTCTTGATTTTTAATAGCTGAGTAGTGGCACTCCAAACACCACCGGGACCTGAAGGGACCGGATCAACAGTTCTCTGCACCCAAATCCTGTGGGAGGGAGAGCTAAACCTTCAGAGAGGCAGACACACCTGGGAAGCCAAAGAACTCCCTTAGAGAAACACAGGAAAACATTAATAAACAAGTAGAAGCCTACAGAGAGGAATGGCAAAAATCCCTGAAAGAATTCCAGGAAAACATACATAAACAAGTAGAAGCCCATAGAGAGGAGTCACAAAAATCCCTGAAAGAATTCCAGGAAAACACAATCAAACAGTTGAAGGAATTAAAAATGGAAATAGAAGCAATCAAGAAAGAACACATGGAAACAACCCTGGATATAGAAAACCAAAAGAAGAGACAAGGAGCTGTAGATACGAGCTTCACCAACCGAATACAAGAGATGGAAGAGAGAATCTCAGGAGCAGAAGATTCCATAGAAATCATTGACTCAACTGTCAAAGATAATGTAAAGCAGAAAAAGCTACTGGTCCAAAACATACAGGAAATCCAGGACTCAATGAGAAGATCAAACCTAAGGATAATAGGTATAGAAGAGAGTGAAGACTCCCAGCTCAAAGGACCAGTAAATATCTTCAACAAAATCATAGAAGAAAACTTCCCTAACCTAAAAAGAGGGATACCCATGGGCATACAAGAAGCCTACAGAACTCCAAATAGATTGGACAGAAAAGAAACACCTCCCGTCACATAATAGTCAAAACACCAAACGACAAAATAAAGAAAGAATATTAAAAAAGCAGTAAGGGAAAAGGTCAAGTAACATATAAAAGGCAGACCTATCAGAATCACACCAGGCTTTTGCCAGAAACTATGAAAGCCAGAAGATCCTGGACAGATGTCATACAGACCTAAGAGAACACAAATGCCAGCCCAGGTTACTGTATCCTGCAAAACTCTCAATTAACATAGATGGAGAAACCGAGATATTCCATGACAAAACCAAATTTACACAATATCTTTCTACAAATCCAGCACTACAAAGGATAATAAATGGTAAAGCCCAACATAAGGAGGCAAGCTATACCATAGAAGAAGCAAGAAACTAATCGTCTTGGCAACAAAACAAAGAGAAGAAAAGCACACAAACATAACCTCACATCCAAATATGAATATAACAGGAAGCAATAATCACTATTCCTTAATATCTCTCAACATCAATGGTCTCAACTCCCCAATAAAAAGACATAGATTAACAAACTGGATACACAACGAGGACCCTTCATTCTGCTGCCTACAGGAAAAACACCTCAGAGACAAAGACAGACACTACCTCAGAGTGAAAGGCTGAAAACAACTTTCCAAGCAAATGGTGGGAAGAAGCAAGCTGGAGTAGCCATTCTAATATCAAATAAAATCAATTTTCAACTAAAAGTCATCAAAAAAGATAAGGAAGGGTCACTTCATATTCATCAAAGGAAAAATCCACCAAGATGAACTCTCAATCCTAAATATCTATGCCCCAAATACAAGGGCACCTACATACGTAAAAAGAAACCTTACTAAAGCTCAAACACACATTACACCTCACACAATAATAGTAGGAGATTTCAACACCCCACTCTCATCAGTGGACAGATCATGGAAACAGAAATTAAACAGAGATGTAGACAGACTAAGAGAAGTCATGAGCCAAATGGACTTAACAGATATTTATAGAACATTCTATCCTAAAGCAAAAGGATATACCTTCTTCTCAGCTCCTCATGGTACTTTCTCCAAAATTGACCATATAGTTGGTGAAAAAACGGGACTCAACAGGTACAGAAAGATAGAAATAATCCCATGTTTGCTATCGGACCACCACGGCCTAAGACTGGTCTTCAATAACAATAAGGGAAGAATGCCCACATATACTTGGAAATTGAACAATGCTCTACTCAATGATAACCTGGCCAAGGAAGAAATAAAGAAAGAAATTAAAAACTTTTTAGAATTTAATGAAAATGAAGGTACAACATACCCAAACTTATGGGACACAAAGAAAGCTGTGCTAAGAGGAAAACTCATAGCGCTGAGTGCCTGCATAAAGAAACAGGAAAGAGCATATGTCAGCAGCTTGACAGCACACCTAAAAGCTCTAGAACAAAAAGAAGCAAATACACCCAGGAGAAGTAGAAGACAGGAAATAATCAAACTCAGAGCTGAAATCAACCTAGTAGAGACAAAAAGGACCATAGAAAGAATCAACAGAACCAAAAGTTGGTTCTTTGAGAAAATCAACAAGATAGATAAACCCCTAGCCAGACTAACGAGAGGACACAGAGAGTGTGTCCAAATTAACAAAATCAGAAATGAAAAGGGAGACATAACTACAGATTCAGAGGAAATTCAAAAAATCATCAGATCTTACTATAAAAGCCTATATTCAACTAAACTTGAAAATCTGCAGGAAATGGACAATTTCCTAGACAGATACCAGGTACCAAAGTTAAATCAGGAACAGATAAACCAGTTAAACAACCCCATAACTCCTAAGGAAATAGAAGCAGACATTAAAGGTCTCCCAACCAAAAAGAGCCCAGGTCCAGACGGGTTTAGTGCAGAATTCTATCAGACTTTCATAGAAGACCTCATACCAATACTATCCAAACTATTCCACAAAATTGAAACAGATGGAGCACTACCGAATTCCTTCTATGAAGCCACAATTACTCTTATACCTAAACCACACAAAGACCCAACAAAGAAAGAGAACTTCAGACCAATTTCCCTTATGAATATCGACGCAAAAATACTCAATAAAATTCTGGCAAACCGAATCCAAGAGCACATCAAAACAATCATCCACCATGATCAAGTAGGCTTCATCCCAGGCATGCAGGGATGGTTTAATATACGGAAAACCATCAACATGATCCATCATATAAACAAACTGAAAGAGCAAAACCACATGATCATTTCATTAGATGCTGAGAAAGCATTTGACAAAATTCAACACCCCTTCATGATAAAAGTCCTGGAAAGAATAGGAATTCAAGGCCCATACCTAAACATAGTAAAAGCCATGTACAGAAAACCAGTTGCTAACATTAAACTAAATGGAGAGAAACTTGAAGCAATCCCACTAAAATCAGGGACTAGACAAGGCTGCCCACTCTCTCCCTACTTATTCAATATAGGTTCTTGAAGTTCAGCCAGAACAATCAGACAACAAAAAGGAGGTCAAGGGGATACAGATGGGAAAAGAAGAAGTCAAAAATATCACTATTTGCAGATGATATGATAGTATATTTAAGTGATCCCAAAAGTTCCTTAGAGAACTAGTAAAGCTGATAAACAACTTCAGCAAAGTGGCTGGGTATAAAATTAACTCAAATAAATCAGTAGCCTTCCTCTACACAAAAGAGAAACAAGCCGAGAAAGAAATTAGGGAAACGACACCCTTCATAATAGACCCAAACAATATAAAGTATCTCGGTGTGACTTTAACCAAGCAAGTAAAAGATCTGTACAATAAGAACTTCAAGACTCTGAAGAAAGAAATTGAAGAAGACCTCAGAAGATGGAAAGATCTCCCATGCTCATGGATTGGCAGGATTAATATAGTAAAAATGGCCATTTTACCAAAAGCAATCCACAGATTCAATGCAATCCCCATCAAAATACCAATCCAATTCTTCAAAGAGTTAGACAGAACAATTTGCAAATTCATCTGGAATAACAAAAAACCCAGGATAGCTAAAACTATCCTCAACAATAAAAGGATTTCAGGGGGAATCACTATCCCTGAACTCAAGCAGTATTACAGAGAAATAGTAATAAAAAACTGCATGGTATTGGTACAGAGACAGACAGATAGACCAATGGAACAGAATTGAAGACCCAGAAAAGAACCCACACACCTATGGGCACTTGATTTTTGACAAAGTAGCCAAAACCATCCAATGGAAAAAAAGATAGCATTTTCAGCAAATGGTGCTGGTTCAACTGGAGGTCAACATGTAGAAGAATGCAGATCGATCCATGCTTATCACCCTGTACAAAGCTTAAGTCCAAGTGGATCAAGGACCTCCACATCAAACCAGATACACTCAAACTAATAGAAGAAAAACTAGGGAAGCATCTGGAACACATGGGCACTGGAAAAAATTTCCTGAACAAAACACCAATGGCTTATGCTCTAAGATCAAGAATCAACAAATGGGATCTCATAAAACTGCAAAGCTTCTGTAAGGCAAAGGACACTGTGGTTAGGACAAACGGCAACCAACAGATTGGGAAAAGATCTTTACCAATCCCACAACAGAGAGAGGCCTTATATCCAAAATATACAAAGAACTCAAGAAGTTGGACCCAGGGGAGACAAATAACCCTATTAAAAATGGGGTTCAGAGCTAAACAAAGAATTCACAGCTGAGGAATGCCGAATGGCTGAGAAACACCTAAAGAAATGTTCAACATCTTTAGTCATAAAGGGAAATGCAAATCAAAACAAGCCTAGGATTTCACCTCACACCAGTGAGAATGGCTAAGATCAAAAACTCAGGTGACAGCAAATGCTGGCGAGGATGTGGAGAAGAGGAACACTCCTCCATTGTTGGTGGGGTTGCAGACTGGTACAACCATTCTGGAAATCAGTCTGGAGGTTCCTCAGAATATTGGACATTGAACTGCCTGAGGATCCAGCTATACCTCTCTTGGGCATATACCCAAAAAGATGCCCCAACATATAAAAGACACGTGCTCCACTATGTTCATGACCTTTTATTTATAATAGCCAGAAGCTGAAAGAACCCAGATGCCCTTCAACAGAGGAATGGATACAGAAAATGTGGTACATCTACACAATGGAATATTACTCAGCTATCAAAACAATGACTTTATGAAATTAATGAGGGCAAATGGTTGAACTGAAAAAATATCATCCTGAGTGAGCCAACCCAATCACAGAAAGACATACATGGTATGCACTCATTGATAAGTGGCTATTAGCCCAAATGCTTGAATTACCCTAGATGCCTAGAACAAATGAAACTCAAGACGGATGATCAAAATGTGAATGCTTCACTCCTTCTTTAAAAGGGGAACAAGAATACCCTTGGCAGGGAAGAGAGAGGCAAAGATTAAAACAGAGACTGAAGGACACCCATTCAGAGCCTGCCCCACATGTGGCCCATATATATATACCGCCACCCAATTAGACAAGATGGATGAAGCAAAAGAAGTGCAGAAGTGTAGATCGCTCCTGAGAGACACAGCCAGAATACAGCAAATACAGAGGCGGAATGCCAGCAGCAAAAACCACTGAACTGAAAATAGGACCCCCGTTGAAGGAATCAGAGAAAGAACTGGAAGAGCTTGAAGGGGCTTGAGACCCCATATGTACAACAATGCCAAGCAACCAGAGCTTCCAGTGACTAAGCCACTACCTAAAGACTATACATGGACTGACCCTGGAGTCTGACCTCATAGGTAGCAATGAATATTCTAGTAAGAGCACCAGTGGGGAAGCCCTGGGTCCTGGCTAAGACTGAACCCCAGTGAACTAGGACTGTTGGGGGAGGCGGCAATGGGGGAGGGTGGGGAGGAACACCCATAAGGAAGGGGGAGGGAGATGTTTGCCCGGAAACCGAAAGGAATAACACGAAAATGTATATAAGAAATATTCAAGTTAATAAAAAAAAAAAAAAAAAAAATTGGACATTGAACTACCTGAGGACCCAGCTATACCTTTCTTGGGCATATACCCAAAAAATGCCCCAACATATAACAAAGACACATGCTCCACTATGTTCATACAGCCTTATTTATAATATCCAGAAGCTGGAATGAACCCAGATGCCCTTCAACAGAGGAATGGATACAGAAAATGTGGTACATCTACACAATGGAATATTACTCAGCTATCAAAAACAATGACTTTATGAAATTCATAAGCAAATGGAGGGAACTGGAAAATATGCACACATGGTATGCACTCATTGATAAGTGGCTATTAGCCAAATGCTTGAATTGCCCTAGATGCACAGAACACATGAAACTTAAGATGGATGACCAAAATGCGAATGCTTCACTCTTTCTTTAAAAGGGGAACAAGAATACCCTTGGGAGGGAATAGGGAGGCAAAGTTTAGAACAGAGGCAGAAGGAACGCCCATTCAGAGCCTGCCCCACATGTGGCCCATACTTATACAGCCACCAAACTAGGTAAGATGGATGAAGCAAAGAAGTGCAGGCCCACAGGAACCGGATGTAGATCTCTCCTGAGAGACACAGCCAGAATACAGCAATACAGAGGCGAATGCCAGCAGCAAACCACTGAACTGAGAATAGGACCTGCGTTGAAGGAACAGTGAAAGGACTGGAAGAGCTTGAAGGGGCTTGAGACCCCATATGAACAACAATGCCAACCAACCAGAGCTTCCAGGGACTAAGCCACTACCCAAAGACTGTACATGGACTGACCCTGGGCTCCAACCTCATAATAATAGCCTAGTAATGAATAGCCTAGTAAGAGCACCAGCGGAAGGGGAAGTCCTTGGTCCTGTTTAGACTGAACCCCCAGTGAACGTGATTGTTGGGGGGAGGGCAGTAATGGGGGAAGGATTGGGAGGGGAACACCCATATAGTAGGGGAGATGGAGGGATTAGGGGGATGTTGGCCCAGAAACCGGGAAACGGAATGGCAATCGAAATGTAAATAAGAAATACTCAAGTTAATAAAGAAAAAAATAAATAAATAAAAAATAAAAAAATAGCTGAGTAGTATTCCATTGTGTAGAATACCATATTTTCTTTATTTATTCTTCTGTTAAGGAACATCTATGTTCTTTCCTATTTCTGGCTATTACAAATAATGTCACATAAATTTGGTTAAACAAGTTTCCATGTGGTAGGATGGAATACTTTGGATATATTCCCAAGAGTTATATATATGGGTCTTGGGGTAGATCAATTCCCAGTTTTCTGAGAAACCACCACATTGATTTCCATAATGGCTGTACAAGTTTTTACTCCCACCAGCAGTGGAGTAATGTTTCCCTTGCTTCTCATCCTCGCCAGCATGTGCTGTCACTTGAATTTTTTTTTAATTTAGCCATTCTGACAAGTATAAGATGGAATCTCGGAGTAGTCTGGATTTATATTTCCTAATGGCTAAGGGTGTTGAACATGTCCTTAAGTGTTTCTCAGCCATTTGAGATTACTTTATTGGAAATTCCTGTTTAGATCCATACCCCATTTTTAAATTTGATTATTTGTTTTTTTAAACAAAAGCTTCTTGATTCTTTACATATTTTAAACATTAGATGTCTACCAGATGTGGTAAAAATCTTTTCCTATTCTGCCGGCTGACATTTTGTCCTTTTGATGGTAGCTGTTGCATTACAGAAGCTTTTTGGTTTCATGAGGTCCCATTTGTTAATTGTTGATCTTGGTGCCTATGCTATTGGTGTTCTGTTGAGGAAGTTGTTTCTTTGTCAATATGTTCTAGGTTGTTCCCCATTTTCCCCTCTACCAGGTTCAGTGTGTCTTATTTTATGTCGAAGTCTTTGATAATCCACTTGGGTTTGTGTTTTGTGCAGGGTGAGAGATATGGATCAATTTGCATTCTTCTACATGCAGACATCCAGTTTAACCAGCACCATTTGTTGAAGATGTTTGTTTTTAATTTCTGGTATATATCTCTGGCTTCTTTATCAAAAATCAGGTGTCCATGGGCATGTGAATTTATGTTTAGGTCTTTAATTTGTTTAATTTGTTTCCATTGACTGAGTTTTTATTGCACAATTGATTAAAGCCCACTTTTCTGCTTTTTTTCCAGCACTAGTACCCTTCTGTTAAAGATGTCCTTACTTTCTATGTTATGTGTATCAATATTCTGTATGCATGTGTAAATAGGAACAACATTCAAGCTTGATATTCATAGATGCCAGAAGAGGGTCATGGCTAACATAATACAAGCATATAGAGCAAGATAGGACTTCCCATTACTAGCCCAAGAAAACATTACATAGTGAGTGAATGCCAGACTAGTCAGAAATACATAGAAAGATGCTGTTTCAAAAACAGTAAGATCCAGCATGTATGAAGCAGTAACACTCAAGCACCCATTCCTACCTAGATTGCTACTAATAGTTAATGGGTACTAATGGAGGAAGGGTCACTTTTCTTTAGGGGTGAGTTAAACACCTGATGGGTTGTCCATGTTCTAGTATAGGCCTCATACTCATGTGTATAGTGATAGCACTAATTGAGTTTAATAGGTTGAAGCAAAAAAGGGTATATTTAAAGAGGGATATGGGAGGAGGAGCTATGAAGAGTTGGAGAGAGTAAGAGTGTGAATACAATAACACTAACAACAATAGTAAAAGAGTGATAACTTATTAGCTAGGAACGATAACTTATTAGCTAAGAGCATTATTTGCTGTTCTTTCTGAGGACCCTAGTTCAGTTCCCAGTACCCAGGTCAAGAAACTCAACAACTACCTGTAACTATAGCTCTAGGAGATCTGATGCTCTCTTCTGCCCTCTGTAGGCACCCACACGTTTATGGCATACACACACACACACACACACACACACACACACACACACACACTCATATGTTTAAGGTGGATATACTGATTTTTCGTTTTGTTTTATCTTTGATTCTTATTTTATATGTATAGGTGTTTTGTCTGTGTCTGGATCTGTGCACTTTGTGTGTGCTTGGTGCCTGAAGATGCCAAAGGAGACAATTAAATCCCTTGGAGGTGGAGTTGCTACCATATTGGTTCTGGACATTGAACTCGGTTTCTATAGTAGAACAGCCAGTGCTCTTAATGTCTCAGACATCTCTTTATCCCCTATTTCTTTGTTTTTTTGGGTAGAATCTTACATTATAGCTCAGACTGGCCTAGAGCTCCCAGTGTAGCCTAAGTTAACTTCAAGTTTGCTTTTTGCTGCAATCCTCCTGCTTCAGTGTCCTGAGGGCTGGAGTTATAAGAGTCATCATGATTGGCTTTGTTCTTTCTCCTTTCAATCTTCTGTCCTCAATCTCTCCCTCTGTCTCTTCCCTTCCCCCTCCTTTCTTTGCGGTGTGGGCCAGTGACATGAGCACAGCAGGAGTGATACAGTTCAATGCAGGTTGGAGGACAGCTTGCCAGAATTAGTTTTCTCTCTCTCCACCATGAAGGTGTTGCCAGGTCCAAAGGAAACTCAGGACAAATAGTTAACTATTGTGCCTATTAGCATGCCAAAGCACATGTTGGCCTCCAGACTCCCTCACCATCACAAATACTAGTTACAGAGTTCATCTGGCTGGCATCCTTGCTCTGGTCACCTCCTCTCACCCTTCCCCCTCCCCTAAATTTCTCCAGCTCATGGGCTTCCTTTCCCCTAACTTCTGATTTCTCTATATATAACCCCGCCATTTCTTGGTCTCCTCTTGGTCCTCTCTGTCTTGGCCCAATCTCCTAGCTCTGTGATCTCTCTCTCTTCCTCCCCCATCTCTTTCTCCTGCCTCTTCGCTCTCCCTCACTTCTGTTATGGCCTGGTTCAGTCTACTGTTTAGGTCTACTTTCTCTCCCTGCTCTGGACTCTTTCAGATGCCTCTGGCTGTGTGTAGTAGCACTCAATAGCTAGAATAAAAGCCTCAACCATGTTTGGAGCAGCCATGTCCTTACATTATACATCTGATGCCGAAACCCTCACTGTATGTAGGTACCAGGGATCGAACTCTGAGTATCAAGACTGAAAGCAAATAACTTTGTTCATTGAGCTCTTTAGCTCAGTCTTTGTGTAACTATCCAGGCAAGAAAATGCCTCATTGCTGACAAAGGATAGAATTAGTCTCTTGAATGAGAGTCGACTTCTTGCATTACATCCTTTTGCCGTTAGGTGAAGGCAAAGGCCAGTAGCAGGCTCTCAGCAAATATTGACTTCCTGCTCAATGTGCTTCTTCATCTCATATATTTTTCACCATGTTTAAAGCTGAAGTATATCAGAAACTGGAAGACAGTCTCTAAAATGTCAGGTTCTCAAGGAAATGGATCAAGACAGAGTGAATGTGGTATGAGGAAAAGTCCCAGTTGGAACAGAGGGGGAAATCATGTGTGGCTTTGGGCATGTAAATACAAGGAAAGAAAGCTGAGGAACACATCATTATTGTGTCATTTTTCAAGGCAATATAAAGAGCCTCTTTCATGTGTTAGGAGCTCCTTATGTAATGTGGGCGTGGGTGTTAGGTTGAGAGGACAATGAAACAGATAGGGAGCATATTCATGGCTTTCTCCTCGCAAAATGGTAAGAACATTTTTGTCATTCTTACCTTCTTATCTTCCATTCTACATACAAACAGAAAAGACAAGGAGTGATGCAGTATGCATGAAACCTCCCTAAAGAAAAGTCCAGTATCCACGTGTACTTTCCATGTTATTTAAACATGTTAGTGCTGCTGATGACATAGCCGGGAAGGTTATGCAATCCTATTGTGAAATGCACAACAAAGAGTGTTAGTATCTTTACTGGCAGTTGGTATAAGATGAGTATCCACCCCCTTTGCCTTTGCCCAAAGTTGAATATCAACTTTCCCATTAGCTCTGGAATTCAAATGAAAGGGCACATTAACAGAAGGACGGGTGTTTTTATGGTAATAAAATCCAAAAGAATTATAACACCACCAGTCCAACCTGAACAAGGCTGTATTTCCCGAATTAACTGATAAACACCTTTAGTATTAAAATTGAATAGTGCTGTGCTTTCTCCCCTTTTCTTTTATTTCAAGGTTTATTTTTTTCTGTCTCTGTGTCCTCACTATTGGTAAAACTAAATTTACCCTATTTTCCTGACTACTGATCAAAGCTAGTTCCTTCAGCAAGGAAGAACACATTGAAAAATCACACATCACTGCTCTGTTTCTGTTTCTATCTTAAGTGTTAAATATTTGTGTCAATGAAAAGGCAGTTACTTGCGATCACCTTTCATGAAGGTCATTCAGTGAAGCTCCTTCACATTTGTAATGATTTAAAGCTCATTTTGCTTTTTGTGGAGGAATCAAAGTTCAAACAGTTCTCTAACTTGCATAGACTTTTAAGTTAATGAAGGACTAGGGACAAGCGATTTTCTTCCTTAACATTTTTTTTTAAACTTCAGTATTTTTGTCTTTCTTTGCCAATGTTTTACAGATATGTTTGCTGTTCTTTGGAAACTAGGAGACCGTTATGGAAGACCAGGTAAGGTGAGAGGCAAGCAATTACTTGGATAAAGGAAAATCAGTAGTAATACATTCTTTTACTAAACTGAAGTTATATACTGCTCACTACTCAACCGAAAATCCCAGAGACAGAAACAAGTCAAAAGAAATATTTATTCACTGCTGGTCTTGGGGACAAGATGGGGACTTTTCTGTGTCAAAGCTTCATCTTGGCATCCCGGAATGAAACTCTCAGTGGCAGGGCACTTGTGCAGTATACTCACAACCCTGCTTCTGTCCCTAACACTGCCAAAACAAAGAAAGTCTCCATGTAGGACAGAAGTGGGAATCATTTTTGTGGGACACGAAGTGGTTATAACAAAACAGTGAGGAAAACCAGACCGTACCTGGGATGGGTCTTTCTCTCCAGAGTACTGAGTCTGTCTGCTCTTTTTTAACACCCTGTCTAGTTCAAAGAAAGGGTGGGTAGTGATGCTATGTTATCCAACACAGGAGACAACACAAGAAACAGGAAGCTCTCCATTTTCAGGCCAATATATGGTCAAATATATGGGTCAAATATATGGGTCAAATATATGGGTCAAATAGTGTGATCTTGTGCCATAGATTGATACTGTCTTTTTAAAAGGGGAGCTCTGCTGGCTCAGGTAGTTCAGAAACCTGGCTGTTCTTCCAAAGGACCTGGGTATAACTGTACATGATTCCAGTCCTTGAAGATTCAATGCTCTTTTCTGGCCTCTGTGGTCACTGGACATGCACATGGTACACAGACATAGATGCCAACAAAACAATTATACACATAATATAAAATGAAATTTAAATTTATAAAATAATCTGATTGGAACCAGGGAACTGTACTTCTGATGTCCAACATCTGCCTTTTTCACTTCCAATATATTACTTGAAAGAAACTTAATTCATATGTGCTGAGGCAAGAAAGAGATGTTATAGACATCTATCTCTCTTAAGACTTAGAATGGCAGCTAGACACGGTAGCTCAAATCAGTAATCATAGGAGGCAGGAGCGGGAGGATTGTTGTTTCAGGCCAGCCTGGGTTGCAGAGTAAGACCCTGTCTTTGTTACCACACAAAAAGCACTAAGAGCCATCACAAACAAGGCTGGTTCACTTCTGGGATGTTAAAGACTAACTGAAACGGAAGAAGCAATCCTAAGGTGAGCACTCATCCATCCCTGCCTTCTGACTGTGAATACAACGTGACTAGCTGTTTCAAATTCCTACTTCCATGCCTTCTTCATCATGACATACCGTAGCCTCAAACTGTGAGCCCAAAAACCTCTGCTCTCTTAAAAGGGGAGTATTTATTTTAATTGCTTAATTAATTTGTTTTTTTTGAGACACAACCTCATTTTGTATCCCAGGCTGGCATAGTAATTGTTACTCAACCCACACTGCCTTCAACCTTGCAGCAATTCTCTGAGCTTTCTAAATCCAGGGGTTGTAGATGGACGCCACCAGGCCCAGTCAAAGAATATTTGCCCATGTAATAAATAGTTCTTACATTCTTTGTTTTCTTTCTTCCCCATTGAGTCGACTGGGGAGATGAACACAGTGTTATCCTGCCGTTTAAGCCATCTTCTTCCAGTGAGCCCCACCTCTACCCCACCACCCCATTGCTGTTACATCTTAAGAACAAAGCCAGGACTACTCGAGGGTTCTGGGGAATGGGCAATACTTTTGTAGCACCGGTGACACTCATACCATAGTTAATAAAAACAAGAAATGCACAAAGGACACAAAGTGAATATAAATTTGTCATTTTATGCAAACAAGTAGTAACTAGTTCTCATGGATAGAGGAAATCCAGCATTTAGCTACTTAGGTATACACAGAACCTTACTTGTGGCAGGTTTCTTACATAGACATTTCCTAAGCCTTCGAAAGATGGTCTCCATAGATACCAGCTTGCTCAATACTGTCTCTTGCTTTTCTTTCATACATCCTATGCCGTTCATCGATTCATTGGCAGCCAGGTCCATATTCACTCTTTTCAGCTACGGGGAAATTCTTCTACCATTTATTTATTTATTTATTTATTTATTTATTTATTTATTTATTTGTTTGTTTGTTTGTTTGTTTGTTTATTTTTGTTTTATTTTAATGTATATTTCATTTGATTTGTGTTACCTATTAGTATGTGTATGATGTCTTTGAACACGTGTATACATGTTTGTGCATGTTCCTGTGTATGAGTGCGGTGTGCACATGCCATGACACTTATGTGGACTTCCATGAACAACCTGGAGTATGAGTCACCACCATCGAGGAGCAAGGAATTGGCCTGCTGGTTTTTCCATGGGAGTTCTGGGATTGCAGACATGTGTTACCATGCCCAGCTTTAAATGGACTCTGGAGAGTCACATTCTGGTCCTCAAACATGCATGTTGAATGCTTTTCCCACTGAGCCATCACCCCAGTGGTCACTACAGACTTGCTACATTGTTTGAAAAAATATAGAAACGGGGTCTCCCATTGTAGCCTAGAATGGCCTTGAATTTACCATGCAGCTAAGGGAGCAACAGAACTGTGGTAACTCCACCTCAAGTGCCCCTTTGCAGGTGTTAGTATTACAGACACGAGCCACCATATCCGACTATAGGCCCTTTAAACATGCTTCTTTTGTTAGCTTACCAGGGTGAGCTCTGTTAGTAGAATATGCTGGAAAGGCATTGTAGGATGAAAGCAGCCACAACAGTTTCACAGGGATTTTTGGTTTTATGAGTATTTTCCAGGAAATTACAGAAAGTTGTTTTGCAAAGAGCATAATTTGGGGCTGGAGATGTAAAATGGTAGATTGCTTTCCTAGCACAGGTGCAATAGCTACCCTGAAAAAAGCAATAAAAACAAACACATTTTCAACAAATTAAGACTCAATCTTTGTTCCTCTGTGGTCCCTTCCTCCCTCCCTCCCTTCCTCCCTCCCTACCTTGCTCCCTCTCCACATCTTTCTTTCTCTCTGTTTATTTTTTTTAAGATTTATTTATTTATATATATGAATACACTGTCACTGTCTTCAGACACACCAGAAGAGGGCATCAGATCCCATTACAGATGGTTGTGAGCCACCATGTGGTTGCTGGGAATTGAACTCAGGACCTCTGGAAGAGCAGTCAGTGCTCTTAACCGCTGAGCCATCTCTCCAGCACCCTCTCTCTGTTTCTTTATTGTAGTGGGGATCAAGCCTAGAGATTTGGAGAATAACCTTGCACTCCTGAACCTCCTACCTCAATCTGCTGAGTGTTAAAATTACGAGTATGTACTACCACACACCCGGTTTTTGCAGTGCTAAGGGTTGAACTCATGACTTCATGCATTCTAGACAAACCATCAACTCAGATAGAACCCAACACTTATTTTTGAAATACAAAGTATTAATCCTTGTGATGCAGAACTACTTTGGTACCATGATATTCTTAGAGAAGAACTTGGACTTCAACTTTCACAGAAACTGAATCTCTCCAACCTGTCCTTTAGCTCTTGACCTGTTGCTTGCAGTACTTTACCATGAGATTTTTTTTCTGGAAGCATAATGCCTTTTTTGGTTTCAATTTCAGCTGCATTCCTTCAATCAAAACTGTCAAGCAGCAAGAGACATCTTTGACTGCTTGCATTGCCATGACTTTTGCCTTTACAGCTCAGACTTCATCCCCACACTGCTGCTGCAAGATGAGACCTTGCAAGTTGTTCAAGACTCTGGTCTAGAAAAAAAAATGAAAACAAAATGATCTCTCTCTCTCTCTCTCTCTCTCTCTCTCTCTCTCTCTGAGACAAGTTCTCATTGTGGAGACCTGTCTGGGCTAGAATTCACTATGTAGACCAGGTTGGCCTTCACTTTTCATATACTCCTAGTCAACTTCCCAATAAGGCCTAAATCACTGGAAATGGCAACTATTACTGTTTATTATATGTTTGTAATTGCATAACCTAATATGATATTTTGATACGCGTGTGAATTATGTAATGAACAGATAGTATATCCAGCTGTGTAGTGAAGCTCAGGTTTGTTACTCTAGCACTCAGGAAGCTGAGAGAAGAGGACCGTTTTGAGTTGTAGGCCAGCCTGGGTTACAGAAGGAGGCCATGTCTTTAAAACCTAAACAAAGGAGTGGGTAAGTTTCCTCAATCTGTAAATACACAGGTCAGCCAGCCTGATGGACCATGGTTTCTCCCTTGGATCAACAAGGTGGGGGAAACTGGCAGTTACAGGTTCACCTCTGATCCTCCCATGTGCACAATGGTGCTCATGAGTGTGTACACACACACACACACACACACACACACACACACACACACACACACACACACACACACACCCCATGCACACACAAGGAAAAAAGAAAAGGGTAAAGCAGTTAAAGAATGAGGAATCTGCTTGTTTCCTGGGCTCAATGTGGGTACAAAACTAATAACAGGCTTTCCTTCAAACTGTACTGGGTTGAAGTACTGTCGAGATGAGACTTTATCATCATATTTGACCTCTCCAGATCAAACTAGCATTCTATGCTCTTGAGTTTGCACTAGAAGCTTCACTAGTCACAGAAGCAGCCACTATCCTTAGATACCATGGTAGCAATGTAATGATCTCACAAAATGTTCAGAATTCTAATCCCTAGAACCTATGAATACTTACTCTTCCATGGCAACAGGAAAATAAAGGTTTCAAATTTCCTAAGGCTAGTAACCAGTTGAGCTACAATGGGGAAATTATCCTAACTTACTTTTTGCTGTGCTCAGTGCAATTACAAATGCACTGGAAAGTGGACACGGGTGTCAGAAGAGCAAGAGGTGAGAAAGAACAGACAGACTGATGCTGACTCAAGGAATGCAGGTAACATCTGAAGCTTTAAAAGACAAGAAAACAACTCTCCCATGGATCTCCCACACAAGAATGTAATTGTACTAACGCCTTGATTTTAGCCCAGTGAGAGTCATGTTGAACTGCGAACCATAGAATTGTAAGATTACAATTACAAGATTGTGTGTATTAAACAGCAGTTTGTATTGTTTGTATTGTATAGTCTTTCACATGAGTCACAGGAAACTAAACACATCCCATATAACCAATTGGTGACATTTATATTTTGATTTCATTGGATTTTAGTAAATTGGTTGTTTTATAATACACATAAGAATAAAGGTGGTTTCCTGTTCTTTTTTGCCTATTATGATTGTGGGGGCAATGATTTCATTAGTCATACTTCTCCTGGTCTTTTTAATGAAAAATTCCAATTTGCAACCTAGTTTTCATTTGAGATTTCATGGACCTTTTTTCAGGTTATTTCATATGACTATAACTCATGCGAAAGTTGAAATATAAGACTGTCATGGTGGTACACAACTATAATCTCAACACTCAGGAGATGGGGGCAAAAGGATTATTACGTCTTTGAGGCCAGTTTAAGCTCATAATAAGCCTGAGGACAAAGTCAGACATGTAGGAAGACATTGTTCCGGGAAACAAAAACAAACAAACAAACAAACAAACAAACAAACAAACAAAAAGTAGACATGTTGGCATATGCATAATCCATTGATTAGAAGACAAAACAGTCAAGGGTTTAAGGCCAGTCCAGACAACATAATGAATTTGAGGACAGTTTAGAGTGCATAAAATCCTCCCTCCAAACAAGGAAGGCAGACATGGTATTGTACATTTATATTCACAGCACTTGAGAGGCTAAGGCAAGAAGATCATTGTAAATTTAAGGGCAACCTGGATTACATAGTAAACTCTAGACCAGACTCAACCAGACACATGAGACAGTGGAAAAACAAGAGGTCAGGGGAGAAGCTAACTTGGTAGGGAGCACTTACATAAACTCATAAAGTCCTGTGACCCCCAGCACCACATAAAAACCAGGAGTGGTGGTGAACTGTGTAATCCCAGCAATAACATGGTAGTATACAACTAGAATCCTGTTGCTTGAGCAGTGTAGGCAGAAAAGTCAGAAGGTAAAGTCCATCCTTAGTGTCTTTTACATACATGGCCTTTTAAAACTCAGCCTGGGCTGTATAAGACCCCGTCTCAAAAATAAAAGGTAAAGAATTTTTGGTTATTGCTGTTTTTTTCCCTAAGAAAGATCTGACATAGCCCTGACTGACTATGTAGTACAGTACCTCTCTATGCAGTCAAGATCAACCTTAAACTCCTGATCCTCCTCACTTTACCTTCTAAATCCTGGGATTAGAGCTGCAAGACCCCAAGCCTGATTTATGCAGTGCTTGGACTCAAACTCAGAACTGTGGGCACACTATTTGAGCATTCAACCACACTACTTGAGCATTTGTCCCCAGCTCAAATTATTTAAAGTATTTTATTTGTTAATTCTTTGAGAATTTCATATCATGTATTTTGATCTGAATCACATTTGACTCCCTAAGATCCACTTGTACTTCCATACCCTCTCCAAACTTCTTGCCTTTTTTTATTAAAATAATCATCAACTCCCATTTATGCTGTCCATACAGATAATCCCATTTGTGGCTGTATACTGCATGATTAACTGTTCTCTACACTGTGGCCAGTTAACTGCCACCCAAAGAAACTTTTCTGATGAAGTCTGAGAACTTCACTAATTAAATATAGTTATGATTATTTCAGCACAGTGTCATTAATGGAATTTATAATTCTGGAGCTGTAATGACAGTGCTCCAAGGGTAATGTAATAAGATCACAAATTTGAGGCTAGCTTGGATTTTTCTTTCCTTCTCCTTCTCTTTAAAATGTTGTAAGACAAGGTTTCATACTAAAGCCTTAGCAGGCTAGAAACCTCTTCACAATCCTTCTACTCAACCAACCAAGTGTACAATCATGCCCAACTAAGTATCCTTTTATTCCTGAAAATAGAGCTTTGTAAAAATAGACACTCAAGATCTGGTAAGCTCTGTATTGGTACTTTCAGTATCCCCAGGACTAGCTTGGATGGTATTTAATTAATAAAAGACAAGAGTTAAAATTCAGTGATGATATTTTGAATATGCACATACATTTGAGTAATCTCTTTTTCAATAATTTATTTATTTACTTTACATGCCGATTACAGTCCCCTCCCACCTTTTCTCCCAATACCACCCTTACAAATCATCCCTACATTACTCCCTCGTTTTCTTCTCAGAGAGTGGGAAGCCCCCTTCGGTTACCACCACACCCTAAGACATCTAGTCCCAGCAGAATTAAGCACCTCCTCTCCAACAAAGGCCCAAACAGGCAATCCTAGGAGGGGAAGAGGATCCAATAGCAAGCAGCAGAGGCAGTCCCCACTACAATTGTTAGGGGACACACATGAAACCAAGCTGCACATCTGCTCCATTTGTGCAGGGTGCTTAGATTCAGTCCATGCATGCTCTTTGGTTTGTAGTTCAATCTCTGGGAGGTCCCATGGGCCCAGTTTAGTTGATCCTGTAGGTCTTCTTGTACTGTCCTCGACTCCTCCATTAAGCTCAATCATATCTTCCAGTCTTCCACAAGACTACCCAACATCCACCTGTTGTTGGTCATGGATAGCTGCATCTGTTTCCATTCGCTGCTGAGTGAAGCCTTTCAGAAGACAGTTATGCTATGTTCTTGTCTGCAAGCTTAGCAGAGTATCATTAATAGTGTCAGAGGTTGGCTCTTTCACATGAAATGGGTCACTGACTGCTCCATCTTTATCCCTGTGCATCTTGTAGGAAGGACAAATTTTGGGATGAAAGTTTTGTGAGTTGGTTGATGCTCCCCACACCCTCCTTCCATTGCAAGTTCTACCAGGCTTCAGGATGTGGCGCTTCGCTCTCTATATCCCCTGCTGGTAAGAGTCTCAGCTAGAGTCAGCCCCATCGACTCCCCATAGCCTCCCCTACCCCAGGTCTACAGCTAGTTCCAGAGATGCCCTCACCAATTTCCATTTCTATCCCCAGAACTCTCTCACTCCCCCCACACACATGTTCAATATCCCAATACCCCTGCTCATGCCCTCTCCCACCCAGTTGCCTCTCTCCATCCACCTCTGATAAATACTCTGTTTCCCTTCTGAATAAGATTCACACATGCTCCCTTGGGCCCTCCTTATTACACAGTTTCTTTGGTTCCGTGGATTGCAGCGTGGTTATCCTGTACTTTATGGTTAATGCCCATTTAAAAGTGAGTACATACCGTACACGTTCTTTTGGGATTGGGTTGTGTCACTCAGGATGATGATTTTGATGGCAGCTTTATTTTTAATAGCTGAATAGTATTCCAGTGTATAGATGAACCACATTTTCTGTATTCATTCTTCAGTTAAGGGACATATAGGTTTTTTCCAGTTTCTGGCTATTACAAATAAAGTTACTGTGAACACAGCTGAACAAATGTCCCTGTGTTATAATGGGGCATCTTTTTTATATGCCCAGGAGTGCTGTAGCTGCTTCTTCAGGTAGAACTATTCTATATTTTATGAGAAACATCCTAATTGATTTCCAAAGTGGTTGTGCAAGTTTGCACTCCCACCAGCAATGGTGGAGTGTCCCCCTTGCTTCATATCCTCTCCAGCATGTGATGGAGAGTTTTCATCTTAGCCATTGTTATTGCTATAAGGTGGAATCTTAGAGTCATTTTGATTTGCATTTCTCTGATTACTAAAGACTTTGAACATTTCTTTAAGTGCTTCTTGGCCATTAGAGACTCCTCTATTGAGAATTCTCTTTTTAGCTCTGTACAAATGCCCATTTACAAGTGAGTACATACCATACATGTTCTTTTGGGATTGGATTGCCTCACTCAGGATGATGATTTTGATGGTGCCTTTATTTTAATGTTAGCTGAATAGTATTCCATGTATAGATGAACCAATTTTAAAAAATAGTGCCCATTTTTTTAATTGGGTCATTTTGGTTTGTTATTATCTAATTTCTTGAGTTAGTGCTCTGTTGGTTGAAAAGTTGTTGGTGAAAACATTTGTGCACTCTGTAGGCTGGCATTATGTTCTGTTGACTGTGTCCTTAGCCTTGTGAAAGCTTTTCATGAGGCCCCATTTATTGTTGAGTTTAGTGTCTCAACTATTGGTATTCTGTTTAGGAATTCATCTCCTATACCAATGAATTCAAGGTAGTTCCCCACTTTCTCTCATGTTAGATTTAGTGTGTCCAGTTTTATGTTGAGGTCTTTGACCCACTTGTACTTGAGTTTTGTGCAGGGTGGTAAATATGTATCTATTTGCATTCTCGTACATGCAGACATCCAATTAGACTAACACCATTTAATGAAGATATTTTCTTTTTTTCCATTGCATGGTATTGGTTTCTTGGTCTCTCTGTTTCTATACTGATACCATATGGTCTTTATCACTATCATGCTCTAGTTTTCCTTGAAATCAAGGATGGTGATACCTCCTGAAGTTCTTTTATTGTACTGGGTTGTTTTTAGCTCTCCTGGATTTTTTTGTTTTTGCATATGAAGTTGAGAATTTTTCTTTCAAGGTCTGTATAGAACTGTGCTGGAATTTCAATTGGAATAGCATTGAATCTATAGATTGCTTTTGGTAAAATGGCCGTTTTTACTATGTTAGTTCTACCCATCCAGCCGAGGATATCTTTTCATCTTTAGATATTTTCCTCAGTTTCATTCTTCAGGAAATCAAAGTTCTTGTCATACAAGTCTGTCACTTGCTTGGTTAGAGTTACAGCAAGATATTTTATATTATTTGTAGGCATTGTATAGGGTATTTCCCTAATTTCTTTCTCAGCCCATTTATCGTTTGTATAAAGAAAGGCTACTGAGTTCTTTGAGTTAATTTTGAATGTAGCCACTTTGCTGAAGATATTTATCAGCTATGGGAGTTCTCTAGTAGAATTTTGGGGGTCACTTACATATACTATCATATCATCTGCAAATAGCAATACTTTGACTTCTGTAATTCTGATTTGTTTTCCTTTGATTTCCTTTAGTTGTCTTATTGCTCTATCAAGTACTATGTTGAATAAGAAGAAACTGGGCTGCCTTGTTTTGCCCTTGATTTTAGTGAAATTGCTTTAATAATCTCTCCATTAAATTTGAAGTTGGCTATTGTCTTGCTGTATATTGCTTTTATAATGTTTAGGTATGTACCTTGTATCACTGATGATTCCAAGGCTTTTACCATCAAGGGATGTTGGATTTTGTCAAAGGCTTTTTCAGCATCCAGTGAGAATCATGTAATTTTTTTCTTTCCCTCTATTTATTTGGTTGATTACATTGCTAGATTTTTGTATAATGAACCATTTGTGTATCCCTGGAATGAAGCCTACTTGATCATGATGGATGATGTTTTCGATGAGTTCTCCAATTCAGTTTCTGAGTATTTTACTGAGTACTTTTGGATCAATTTTCATAAGGGAAAAGTTCTGTTCTGTTTTGGGTTTTTTTTTCTGAGTCTTTGTTTAGTTATCAGGGTGACTGTGGCTTCATAGAATGAGTTTGACAATGTTCCTTCTATTTCTATTTTGTGTAATAGTTTGAGGAGTTTTGGTATTAGCTATTCTTTGAAAGTCCGGTAGAATTCTAAGCTAAAACCATCTTGCCCTCGGCTTTTTTGGTTGGAAGATTTTAATGACTGCTTCCATTTCCTTAGGGGTTATAGAACTATTTTAATAGCTTACTTGATCTTGATTTAACTTTGGTAAGTTTGTCTGTCTCTAGATAATCATCTATTTCATTTAGATTTCCCGATTTTGTGGAGTACAGGCTTTTGAAATAAGATCTTTGAATTTCCTCAGTGTCTGTTACTATGTTTCCCATTTCACTTCTGATTTTCTTAATTTGGATACTGTTTCTCTGCCTTTCAGTTAGTTTGGCTAATGGTTTGTCTATCTTATTGATTTTCTCAAAGAATCACCTCTTAATTTAGTAGATTCTTTTTATTGTTCCCTGTTTCAAATTTACTGATTTCAGCCCTGTGTTGTGTATTTCTTGCCATGTACCACTTTTGGGTGACTTTGTTTTTTGTTTTGTTTGTTTTGTTTGTTTTGGTTTTAGTTTTTTTTTTTTGAGGTTTCAGATGTACTTTTAAATTTTTAGTATGAGAACTCTAATTTCTTTTTGAAGGCACTTAGTAATATTAACTTTAACTTTCCTCTTAGCACTGCTCTTTCATTGTGTTCAATAAGTTTGGTTATGCCATGCCTTCATTGTCATTGAATTCTAGAAAGTCTTTAATTATTTTCTTTATTTCTTCCCTGACCCAGGGATCATTCAGTGGAGAGTCATAGAGTTTCAATGAGTTCGTATGCTGTCTGTTGCTTAAGTCCAGCTTTAATTCATGGTGATCTAATAAGATACAGGGAGTTTCAATTTTCCTGCATCTGTTGAAGACTGAGTTGTGACTGGCTATATGGTCAATTTTAAAGAAGGTTTCTTAAGGTCCTAAGAAGACTTTAGTGTTTGGGTAAAAGGTTTTGTAGATATCTGTTAGGTCCATTTGATTAATAACCTTGATTAGTTTCATTATTTCTGTGTAGTTCCTGTCTCAATGACCTGTCCATTGGTGAGAATAGGATGAAAGTCTTCCACTATTAATCTGTGGGGTTCGATGTATGATTTAGTCTTTAATAATGTATCTTTTATGAATGTAGGTCCTCTTGCCTTTGAGAAATAAATGTTCATAACAGACATCCTCTTTGTGGACTTTTCCTTGATGAACATGAAGTGTCCTTCCATATCTCTTTTGTTTACCTTTGGTTGAAAGTTTATTTTATTAGATATTATAATGGCTAGTTCAGCTTGCTTCGTGGGTTTGTTTGCATGAAAAACTTTTTTCTAGGCCTTCACTCTAAGGTAATGTCTATTTTTATTGTTAAGGTGTGTTTACTATATACCGCAGAATGATGGATTCTGGCTTTGTATCCATTCTGATAGCCTGTGCCTTTTTATTAGGGAATTGATCCATTGATATTAAGAGATATTAATGACCAATGATTGTTAATTCCTGTTATTTTGATGTTTGATGTGTGTGTGTGTGTGTGTGTGTGTGTGTGTGTGTGCGCGCGCGCGCGCGTGCGTGCGTGCTTCTGTGCTTCCCTTATTTTGTTTCCACCAGTGTGGAAATGTTTATTTCATGTATTTCCTTGTGTTGAATTAACCTTGTGGGTTTTTGTTTCCCTTCAAGTATTTTCTGTAGGGCAGGGTTTGTGGATAGATACTGTTTAAATTTGGTTCTGTCTTGAAATATCTTGTTTCCTCTATCTATGGCGATTGAGAGTTTTTCTATGTATAGTCATGTAGGTAAGACATCTCTCCAGACCTTTCTGACTTTTAGCATCTTTATTGAGAATTCAGATGTTCTAACTTTGTATGTTACCTGACCTTTTCCCCTTATAGCTATTAATACTTTTTCTTTGTTCTGTGGATTTTGTGTTTCGATTATTACGTGGCAGGAGGATTTTCTTTTCTGCTTCAATCTCTTTTGGTGTTACATAAGCTGGTTGTATGTTTATAGGTGTCTCTTTCTTTAGGTTGGGGTAATTTTCTTATATGATTTAGCTGAAATATTTTCTGGTCCTTGGATCTGGGACTTTTCACCCTCTTCTATTCCTATTATTCTTATGTTAGGTCTTTTCATAGTATCCCAGATTTCCTGGATGTTTCAGGTAAGGAATTTTTAGATTTACAATTATCCTTGCCTATGTATCAATTTGTCCTATCGTATGTCTACTCCTGAGATTCTTTCTTCCATGTCTTGTATTCTATTAGTGATGCTTGTGTCTATTTAATTTCTTGTTGTCTTTCCTAGGTTTCTCATGTCCATGACTTCTTCAGATTATATTTTTTCTTTTTATTCCTTCTATTTCCATTTTCTGGGCTTCAACAGCTTTATTCACCTCTCACCTGTTTAATTGTATTTTCCTGTGTTTCTTTAAGGGATTTATTAGTTTCTTTTTTATAGGCCTATACCTGTTTGATTGCATTTTTCTGTATTTATTTTAGAAGGATTTATTAATCTCTTTAAGGGCATCTACCATTTTTTTTACTTTAGATAGTTGACAGTTATAGAGTACAATACCAAATTCTTTTTTTTTATTAACTTGAGTATTCCTTATTTACATTTTGAATGTTATTCCCTTTCCCGGTTTCCAGGCCAACATCCCCCTAACCCTTTCCCCTCCCCTTCTATAAGAGTGTTCCTCTCCCAATCCTCCCCCTACCGCCTCCCACAACAATGCGTTCACTGGAGGTTCAGTCTTTGGGACCAAGGGTTCCCCTTCCACTGGTGCTCTTACGAGGAGGCTATTACGTTGCTACCTATGCAGTTGAGCCCAGGTCAGTCCATGTAGAGTCTTTGGGTGAGTGGCTTAGTCCCTGGAAGCTCTGGTTGGTTGGCATTGTTGTTCATATGGGGTCTCAAGCCCCCCCCCTTCAAGATGGAAAGAGAATCTCAGGAGCAGAACATTCCGCCGTCATTGACTCAACTGTCAAAGATAATGTAAAATGGAAAAAGCTACTGGTCCAAACACACGGAAATCCAGGACTCAGTGAGAAGAT